>NC_047045.1:339806-671348 GCF_011762595.2 Tursiops truncatus | reverse complement strand
ATGCTAGCACATATGCCACCACTTTCCCCTTCCATCTTCATTACAGTCCTTAACTAATCTATTATGACATTTTTCCCCATTGGGTCTAGACATGACCTCAGTGCTTGTAGAATATAAACAGTCCTGTGCAGTGTAAACCTTGTATAATGTAAACAATGCTTTACTGTTTGATTTGAGTTGGGACACGAGAAGAATCCTATTTTCCGTCCATAACATAGACGTTGGGAATAATAACTAATGCTCATGTAAACATATAGATTCATAGGATAGAAAAAATAATTTTAAGAAATGACCTAGTACAGACTCAGGGGGAAAATATATGTTAACTTGATTATAGAAATTTGGTTCAGCCACTCAGCTTCAACCTTCAAAAATCATGTCACTTTTTATTTTAAATCAACATATGAATCCAAGGTATAGCAAAATAAACCATTAACCTTGTAGAACAGGGCCCTTCTAGATACGATCTCGTTAGGACCTGATCCTCCATGGTTGTATCTACACAGAGGGGTAATGCCAGTCCCCTACTGGGAAGTTGAATTGGAGGAAGAGATAGACATAGATACTGTGGATAATTCTAGACTGACATGGTCATCAAGAAGTCCTATGAAAAATAATTTCTGGTGAGTATAGAGTAAATCATCAATGAGAAATGGAGAGGATTGGAATTAAGTAGACTCATCACTAGTCCGTGGTTATTACCAGTGTACCAGTTTAGCAATGAATTACTCAAGGTAATTGATGCTAGGTGGTATAACAACCACTCCTGAAAGCCAAGTGTCTTAACTTAATAAATGTTTATTTCTCTTGTCAGAGACCCGTGTGAATTAGGTGGTTCATTCTTAGCAGATTGCTTTCAAGTAGTGAATCAGGAACCCATGCCCCCTCCACCTTGAGGTGTTGTCTTAAATGCATGACTACCTAAACTACAGCAGAAGGGAACATGGTCAATCATGCATAATATCTCCTGGCCAGGCCTGAAAGTGGTAGACCCATACCCTTTCAACAAGAATGCAAAAACTTGACCTCTGCCTGGCTCCAAGGGAGGTTAGAAAAGGTTATTGTTCTGTGTGTCCAGGAAGAGGAGAATGAAATGCATCTCACTGTCTCATCCATAGCTGAAGGCAGGTAATCTGTGACAGAGAGCAATGTTTGCAGATGGTGATACATGAAGATTGAGGAAGATTGATTTCTCAGTCATTGAGGAGTACTGTTCCATCTAACTGAGTTCGGAATGGTAATAAAGTCATCCACTGAAAACTTACCAATCTAGTTTGTGTGCAAGATATTATGAATTATAGTCTTACCATTAATTTAGCAGACCCACAAATATTTACATCTACCAAGCACCGTGCTGGCAACTGCAGCTTACCAGTACTTCTTTCCTGGGCCCTGGATAATTTCCAGTAGTTGGTATCAGGATCTAAGCTATCCACTTGATGTGGACACTAGTCCCCTTGTAGCCCTCTCACAGGAGCCTTTAACCATTCGTGGCCAAAAACAAAGGAAATGGGCAAGAGTTACTGCTCTGCTTATCAGAAAGTGTCTCCTAAAGTCTTGTCTCCTAAATCATTTTTCTGGCCCCTTTATAGTAATTCTTTCTTTATTCACATTTCTTGGCCTACTGAACACTATAATCAAATCCGCCCTCAATTTTCTTTTTCCTGAAGTATATAAAACTACATTTTCTTCAGCCTTTTTTAAAAAAAAAATGATATTATCTTGTTTATTTGTATTTGGAAAATCAAATGAGATCACATATTTAAAAATCACATACTATCAAAAGATAGATAGTAGTAGTAATTCCTTCTGGAATATTTTTCCCCCTCATCCAACCAATGTTAGGTCCCTTACCCCCTTTCTTAGCAACTTTTATTAATTTCTTATGTGTCTATCAGAAGTTTTTTGTGGCAAAGGTACATGTGTATGTTTCAGAGGTTACTGTTGTCATGAATTCACAGAAGCCAGAGCCTGGAAAGCATTAAGTGGTCCTGAGCACCCCATTTCCAATGAGAGAGCATAGCAGTGCTCAAACGGCTGGGTGTCCTATAATTCAACTCAATTCTGGCACTATCTACCTGTAGATAGCATCAGATCTCACATGTTAAGGGCTCAGTCCAGCAGGAATGCACACACACACTTCAGGTGCCAGTCACCAAGTATATGTTGTCACCTGTGCTTCTGACCCTTGTACCACAGATCAGAGGTTCCAACGACCCCCTTCTTAGCTTTAATTAATTTGCCCAAGTGACTCATAGAACTCACAGAAATATTCTATTAACTAGATTAACCGGTGTATTATAAAATGATAAAACTCAGCAACAGCCAGATAGGAACATGTATAGGACGAGGTATGGGGAGAAAGCATGGAGCCCACTCTCCCCAAATCTCCATGTGCTCACCAACTGGGAAGCTCCCTGAACCCTGTCCTTGGGGGTTTATGGAGGCTTCAGTACACAGGCGTGTCTGAATAACTCATTGGGGCGATTGAGCTCAGTCTTGAGTGGCTCTTCCCTGCCCTGAGGGCAAGGGGGTGGGACTGAAAGTTCCAACCTCTAATCACAAGGTTGGCTCCACAGGCTGCCCGCTCCCATCCTTAGGTGCTTTCTAAAGATCACCTTGTTAACATAACAAAAGACACCATTATCATCTCATCCCTTAGGAAATACCAAGGGTTTTAGAAACTCTGTGGCAGAAACTGGGACAGAGACCAAAATATAATTCTTATTACTCCTAAAGCACAGTTATCTAGGTAAATGTTTGTATCACCCCAAACAGGCAGTAGTCACCAGGGAAAATAAGTTAATTGCCAGTCTTTTCTATTAATTTTTAAAAATCAGATTTAAGAAGAGAATTTTTTTAATGGCCAGTGAAAATGTCTCTTACTTAGCTCTTGCCCTTTTCTACTTATTTTTATTTTTTCAATTTTTAGTTTAGTTTTGAAAAGTGTCTTTAAGTTATTTTAAGGTTAGAACCGAACCTTCCAGGGTTAAAAAAATATTGCGTCTCTTGAAAGAGATTATTTTAGACTTAGTGAAATGGATTTGATGCTAGAGAACATGTGACATCATACATTTGACCTTTTTGAAATGATTTACGTTATATCAGCTACACTTTAAGTCCAGCAACTGTAACCAAAAAAAAAAAAAAAAAACCCTACTAATTAAGGCAACTTTGCAGATTGATGGCATTAGATTATCAATTAAGATCTCAGTTTTAAACCAGATTTTTCCTCTAAATAGTGATCCAAAGAACACTAGTTTTAGGGTCAGTCTAATTAGTCAGACAGCTTCCTGATTGTTTTAGCGCCTTCACTTGAAGTTTGTTAAATATTTGAATATCACCTATGCTCCCATGGGACATTAGTGAATGTGAAGTCAACAAAAAAGAAAAAATGTAAGAAAAAGGATTTTGTAGTAATAATAACTTGAGAAATCCTGGGTTCAGTAAATTTAAACATGTTTCCTGACTGCAGGACTTTTGAGATGTGGAATGAGCTATAATGTGCTCTGTGAATTTCACTGTTAAGTAGAGTTTGGTCTGAAGTGTTTTTAAACTTTATTTGGCTCTACAACCCTTTGTCAGTGGAACATTTTAAAGGACTCTTTGTTTCCAGCAACTTTGGAAAATGCTGTTCTGGTCTCAGTTAAGCCCTTGAAATCTTAGCATTTGGAAGGAGATCCACACACAAGCTCATCCAATTTCTGGTACAGAAATCTACCATGTATCCATGCTATAGGCTCACTCAGCTGTGGATGAGTATTTTGATAACAAAATGCTCACTACCCATAAATCAGCTGATTCTATAGTCGGAATGCTGGTCTGTTAGGAGGCTTTAACCTTTTAAGTGCCTTTTACTATTAGAAAATTTTAAGTTTTAAAATTTTGTCTATTGGACCTAGATCTGATCTCTGGATTAAGATAAGTCCTACTCAAGTAAAAGAATCCTTATTTTTCAAGGATGATTTGTACATGAAAAAAAAAATCCATATACTTAAAATCATCTGTAGTGACTGAAGAGTAATTGAAAATACATTTGAAAATAATTTTCATTTGAAATTTATGTCAAAATATGTTATTATATAAACGAATCCAGTATATTTTCTCTTATAGCCAGTAAAATTTAGGTTAAATTTTAATTAAGCACAAGTGCCACAATTAAAAAAAAAGAATTACATTTTGTTTTGAGTGATTATTTCAGCAAAACTGGTTTATGGGACAGTAAACTGTCCTTCACTGCATGTTCAATGTTAGCAGCTCAAACAGGCTAATTCTGGTAAAAATTCAACAGTTTTCCAAGGCCTTCTCTTAATTATTTGATACTCAGTTGTTTTTACTTTTACTTCTATTGTATCTCTTTTTTAAATTGTTAACTACACATCCTCATCTATCAATGGCTTTGTATGTTTAACCCAGCAGATCTCTGGTATTATTTACAATGGCTTCATGATATTATATCTTTAAAATTCAGAATTTCACTTTAAAGTTGAATTTTATTTCTATTATACGGTATTATGTTTATGTTATGAATCCATCAGTGAGTAATTTTCTGAAACAGGATGATCAGTTTGCTGACTTAGAAGGGCTGGAATCTATAGACACCTTAAAATTAGGATGTAGATAACGAATAGTTGGATGACAAGAAACCCTGTTATATGAAAACAGGGATAATGAGTGTTCCAAATCTTATCTTTTCTGTTCTTACTTTTCTCCAAAGGTTAGCTCTAGAGTCCTTAATTCTCCATTCAGTATTAAATTATTGACTATTTTGCCACAACTACTGAGCCTGCGCTCTAGAGCCTGCGAGTCACAGCTACTGAAGCCTGTGTGCCACAATTACTGAACTCCATGCACCTAGAGCCCGTGCTCTGCAACAAGAGAAGCCACCAAAATGAGAAGCCTGCACACCGCATAGAAGAGTAGCCCCCGCTCACCGCAACTACAGAAAGCCCGCGTGTAGCAATGAAGACCCAACACGGCCAAAAATAAAATAAATACATTTATTTTTTAAAAAGTGGATGTATTTAAAAAAACCCCAAAAGGTCCTACTGTATAGCACAGGGAACTATATTCAATATCCTGTGATAAACCGTAATGGAAAAGAATATGAAAAAGAATGTATATAAATGTATAAATGAGTCACTTTTCTGTGCAGCAGTAATTAACACAACACTGTAATTCTATACGTCAATAAAAAATAAAATTAAAAAAACTGACATAAAAATCACCACAGAAGGGGGACTTCCCTAGTGGTCCGTGGTTAAGACTTCGCCTTCCAATGGAGGGGGTGAGGGTTCGATCCCTGGTTGGGGAGCTAAGATCCCACGTGCCTTGCGACCAAAAAACCAAACATAAACAGAAGCAATACTGTAACAAATTCCATAAAGACTTTAAAAATAGTCGACATCAAAAAAAATCTTTAAAAAAATCACATAAATCAGAAACAAATAAAAAAAAGTCCATACATTAAAAAAAAGAGCATGGGTTCTGGTCACATCCCAGCTTCCCACTTACTTACAGCTGTGTAATTCTGGGCAACTCACATAATGTCTCCTCAGACTCCTCATCTATAAATGGGGATGGTAATAGTTCCCTACCTCATACTGTTGCTGTAATCCATAAACCGGTTAAGTGCCTTGGTAAATTGTTTGATGCTCTCTGTCTGTGAATTAAAATATGTCAATGGCTTCTGGCCATACGATTTATATAGTTTGACAGTTAACCAAATGGTAAAACTATGCCATTTATTATTCCCATCTCTTTTTACCCCTTACCCTGTTTTGTTGTTTATGTTTTCTCCCACCACAGAGTGTTAGTTCCAGGAGAGCAAAAGCTTTATTTTGTTCACTGCTGAAAGCAATAGCACCCAGAAAAGTACTGTACATATGAAACCCTCAGTAAACACTAGCTGAATGAATGGTGCAAACTGTCACAAGGAAAAATACACCAAAACTTTCATTATAATAAAAAAGTATAGATAAATCTTTCTCTAATGGCTTCCAGTCAAGTATTTTAAAACACCATATGCTATAATAAAAACATAAATAATTTATTAAATTTGAAGGCAAAAACATAATTTTAAAAGATTTTTAAATATTTAGACCTATGTTAGGTGTGATGGAATATGGATGCTTTCTGGAAATTCACAATCAGATCCAAGAGTATCACTTTCAGAATGTTCTAGTAGACTGAGTTTACTTTTAGTTGTCTTTGAAGAAACAGTCACTATTGTACTCTCTTTCTTAACAGAAATGTGTTTTTTTGAAGACTCACTTCTAATTGGTTCATTAAGCAAAGAAGATTTTGCCCAATTCCTTTGCTTTTCTGCTTTACAGGTGAGTCAGAGCAGGAATGCAGGTCCTTCCCAGGTTGTTTCTTAGCAGAGTAGTTTTTGGTATATTATGCTCTGGTCATTTTCTCTGAAGAAGACCTGCTATTTCTAGGTAATTCCTCTTCTTTTCTTTGACTTCCAGTTCCAGAAATGACGTCTGCTGAAGGAGAACATGTTCTAGCAATGAAATCTTCAAAAGACTGCCTGCTGCTGCTCTGTGACTGCGACCCCCAGGTTGTCTTTGGAAGTTTCTAAGGCCTCCTGAGTAGAGACTGGGACATGGAAGGAGTCGACAGGCAAAGGAATCCCAGCATCACCTGTAATTTTCTGAAACTGGAGGGAAAGACAAAAGACAAGACAAAAATTCAGTGATGAACAAAGCCAATCATTAAAAAGTAGAGTTCAAAACTTCAGTGTTACTCTGTGATCTTATTATTAACACAGTCAATTGATTATTCAGAAGATTTCAGAGCCAGTTTTTCTCTAATTATATCCTGCCAAGTGATTCTCAGCTTACCTAGCTATATCCAAGGCTATGTCCGCTACATTTTCAGACTTTGGTGACTGGGGTAGTTATTACCCATTTCCTTCCCCTCACTAAAATAAAACCCTACTCTGTAAGAAAATTAATTTCTTTGCTATCCTCCAGGCACATGTGAACAGTATAATAATATGTTTGTGACCAGACTGTCAGTTCCCAAGACCAGTCAGTTCCCAAGACCAGTCTGAGATTGGCTGAGCTGGGCGAAGGGGGCTCCAAGTGAGGCTGGAGGAAAAGCTGACAGGTTTCCCCTCCCATTCCCATGACCAGGTGAGTCACTGTAATATCTTACGTATCAGCTATGTCAAGATTACTTATTTTAAAAATTATATCAGTACGTGTACCTCCATTAGTGTTCCTTCATTGTTAAGCTGACTGCATACAAATAGAAACCTAGATAAAATATGAATAGAACAGACATTTATACAACTTAAAATTTGGAATATTTTCTGTAATGTTTTCTTTCTTCATTAAGGAGAAGTTTGCTTTAACTCATACACTTTCTAAAGAACTTCCAGTTTTCTTATGTACAACAATACAGTATCATGAAACGGGCCCACATTTACTAATCTCAGATTTGGGGAGGACTCCAGAGTCTTCTAGCTCCCGAGCACGTGAACTATTAGAGACTGACCATTATTATTTTCTCTCTGACTTGGTCATTTCCTTTTTGCTAATCACTCTTAGAATCCTTAAGTGCTGTCCTCTCCACTTACTTGGAGATTTTGCGTTGGTCCTGGGGCACTCTGCTTTGATTCTGATTTTTCTTCTTCAAGTGCCTTCTTTTCTTCTTTAGGTGGACTACTAACAGTAGAATTCATCTGGGGACGACCTAGTAAATGAAAATCGGACTGATCTGTACCAGCCATTGTGGCCAGCTGCCCAAGCCTGGACCAGAGGAGGAAAGGAGAAAAGATAAAGGTTATTATAATCACAGAAGAGCAGTTTAGATTTCCCCAGACCTACAATCATGAAATACTTCTAAAATCTTAAAAGCCAACATCCTACTCCGTACTACAAGCCTCTCTCTCCCCCAAATTCTCAGCCCTTTCCAGATTCATCCTCTAGGAGACATCCCACTGTCTCACTAGCAGCTTCAACATGTACTGTGCACCCCGTCCACTGCCAGTCACACCTCCATTCCCACACTTCTTTACCACCTTTCCTCCAGTTTCCAAGAATGTGTTTGTTCCTTCCTTCCCAACACCAACTCATTCACTGACAAAACACTACTCCATCAACTATCAATCTCCACTTCCCTCTTTCAGCAAAATTGCTCACGGTTGAGAACCACTGACCTATATCTTCCCTGCAGATTAATAATAATTTGTATGTCTAAGACAAAAATAACTTTCATTCAAACGTATCAAACAAGCAAAGTAAATGAAAGATAGGAAAATTCTTATCCATTCCCGAATATTTTCAATGAAAACTGCTTTCAATTTAGTCTTTACAAAAAACTGTACCTACTAATTACTCTGTCTACAGGTTACTCTTTTATAATGGGCTCCCCACTCTACCAAAGCAGGCTCCCCTAGTTGCATTTCTTAAAAAATTTAATTCCTCCTTTTAAAACGTCAACTATATTACCTATAATTACACTAAATTTGGCTAAATATGGCCACGTAAGTGATGAAAATTGCTCCAGTTCCTCAGCAAACTACCATTATAGTCGCAAAGAGAAGAACGCCATGAAGAGAAATGAACTAACCCAGCATCTTTAAGGAGATCCAAGAAAGCATGGAACTTCTGAAAAGAATTCTCAGTGCTGCCCAAAACACCTTCATCATCCAGGATCATGCTTGTGGACATGAAGGGCTTCAGACAAAGAGAAAGTTACATTTCTTAACTGGGCATTTTCATGTTCTAGCTATAAAAGAAGACGGAAAATGTCTGACATGATTTTTTTCTCATTGTCATCAAAAGTAGTCTTGCCTAGTTTAAAGGAACAAAACTAAAACACTCAAAATGTAATTAATCTGTAATTAACCTAACTCTCCACCAGTAAAGACAGAGACCATTATCACATAATAACCAAAACCCCCAGGCACCCAACAAAGTTTCCTATATAACGCTTAGGTGGTATATAAGTAAACCAAAGTTATCGTTTTATTAATGATCTTTCACGAAAGATCACATTTCTAACTGGTTCAATTCATAATGGAGCCTCATTCCACATCAGAAAATTACCTGCTTTAAGTTTCCCTTAAATTAGAAAGTGAATTATAGAATCTGATCTGAACAAAACATATTACAACTCTGCTGAATGTTAAGAATTAACTTTAGTGAACAAAATATCTAATGCTTACGTTTAAAAGTCCTAAATCATACCCAACCCAATTTATTAAATGTATGATCACCAATGTTTTCTTTGGCTCCTTCAAAATATTCACTCCCGTGCACTCTTCCCCTTCCGCTCATCACCTATGCACTTAAAACCCCCTATAAGCTCAACTCCAGTATTTCTCAGAAAGGCTGTTATGTTCATGATGCCCCTTTTGCCTTATATGAGCAGGTGCTCACCATTTATTGAATGAGTGTCCGCCAATCCAGTGGATATGCACTTTGAAAAATTCCTCCCTACGCTCAACCTCTGATAAAGTATATTTAGAACTTTTTAGATTATGCCCTGCTTTCATGCACATTACCTAATGTAATTCTTATAGTATATATTTTTATCTTTCATTGCATTCTTAGAAGTTTTCCAATATCTTAAATTTATTTAAATGATTCACTTTCCTAATTCATTGCCTCATGATGAGAGTCTCATCATGTCTTTTATGCTACTGTATATATAGTATATGCACAAAAAGTGCTTTCTTGAATCAAAGAATCATGAACAGATCATAAGCTAATGTCATAAAGCGCGTGTGCGTGCGCACACATACACACACACACACAACGAGATTTTCATATTTTTAAAAACATGCTTTCTGGAATATAGATCATATGATCACTAAATACCAGTAAATGCAAAAGTCCATATGATACAACCAATTTGCAACATATTACAGTTTTGAAGTTTACAAACTATGTGTATATGGATTAAAATCAAATCGAAATAAAACCAAAACACTCCCAAAAGTATAAGCAATTGTTTACTTCATTGACTCATTTATCAGCCTTAAGTCTTATTACTCTTTCCTCCTTTAACTGCTTTAGGCACTCCTCCAGTTTTTCCTAAACAAACAGAGTAAATGTTATAACTAATTCGTAGTATAATATCCAAAAGCCTTTCCAGCTATAGGACTCATCAGGATTTAGGGGCAGAGCCAGAAGTGAACTCAGATTTTAGTCTGCTACTGGTAATATCATACCATGCTAGTGAAATGAATTATCAAAATCTATCAAATTAGCATAGTAAAGATTTATTTAAATTCCACTTTTTCCAACATAAATTTGTGGCAGCCCACCATAAAAGGCATATGCGTATAACATAGCAAGTCAGAAATAAATAGTTAAGAACAAGAAAGAAAAGTTCTATTTTTATTTGTGGGTCTCTTTATAGTAGGAACTCCTATTAATGAACATGCTTAACACACCTGAATTGCATAATTGGAGATTCAAAAGCATTTTTTTTTAAAGTAACCACTTTATTTTATTTTATTTTTTTTAATTGCGGTACACGGGCCTCTCACTGTTGTGGCCTCTCCCATTGCGGAGCACAGGCTCCGGACGCGCAGGCTCAGCAGCCATGGCTGACGGGCCCAGCCACTCCGCGGCAAGTGGGATCTTCCCCGGATCGGGCATGAACCCGTGTCCCCTGCATCGGCAGGCAGGTGGACTCTCAACCACTGCACCACCAGGGAAGCTCCAAAAGTAATCACTTTTAAAGCAATTTACAGTCAAGCACTGTTCCTGGAGTTCCCTGGGCATTAAATCTAATCATCAAAACCCTAAGAGGGGGCTTCCCTGATGGCGCAGTGGTTAAGAATCTGCCTGCCAGTGCAGGGGACACGGGTTCGAGCCCTGGTCCAGAGAGATCCCACGTGCCTCGGAGCAACTAAGCCCGTGCGCCACGACTACTGAACCTACGCTCTAGAGCCCCCGAGTCAAAACTACTGAGCCCGCGTGCCACAACTACTGAAGCCTGCGCGCCTAGAGCCCGTGCTCTGCAACAAGAGAAACCACCGCAATGAGAAGCCCGCACACCACTACGAAGAGTAGCCCCCGCTCGACGCAAGTAGAGAAAGTCCGAGAGCAGTATCAAACACCCAGCGCAGCCAAAAACAGATAAATAAAATAAATTTATTTAAAAAACAAACCGTACGAGGAAAGAACAATCACTAACTCCATGTTATTTTACAGATGAGGGAAACAGAGGCAGAGAAGTAGAGTAAGTAGAGCAGCACAGCCAAGGTCACACCACTAAGTAGCAGAGCCACACTGTGGACTCAGGAAGCTGGGTGCCATTCCTGCTCACGGAGGTGGTAGTCTTCCCATTCACCAAGGTCACTGAAATAAAATGAACACTGATAAACTCCCTTAGGAGTTTCAGGAAATAAGACACTTCGGTCCGTGAAGTGGGGACACTGCTTGCAATAGGCAGAATTCTAACAGAGCCCCTAAGACTCCTACTTACTGAAGTACACAAACCTTCCACTTATCCAATCAAACTCTAAATCTAGGTGCTGCAGTGAAGGGATTTTGCAGATGGAATTAAGGTTCAAAATCAGTTGTTTTTTTAAGATAGGGAGATTATTCTAGATGGATGTGACCTACTCAGGCACCCCATGAAAAGGACCTGAACTCTTCCTGAATTGAAGTACAAAAGGGACAAGAGGGAGACTCTCCATTGCTGGCTCTGAAGAAGTCCAATGGTGTGGCAGGGAAGGCAAGTGAGAGGCCTCTAGGAGCTGAGACTGTCCCCCGAATGACAGCCAGCAAGGAAATGGGGACCTCTGTCCTGCAACTGCAGAATCTGAATTATGCCAACAAGCCGAAGAATCTTGAAGCCATTCTTTCCCAGAGCCTCTGGATGCTAACACAGCCAGACTGACATCTTGATTTCAGCTCTGTGACCCACACAAACTATGGTGAACATCCAACGTTTGGGGCTCAATGTCTTACACTTAAATTTCATGTGCTTTAACACTCTCAGGAGGGAACTCACATGTTCCCGTGTGTATCTGAGCAGGAAACCCAGTCATGCTGTGCCTGGACTTCTGACCTGCAGAACTGTGAGCTAGTCAAATAGGTATTGTTTTCAGTCAGTAAGAGTGTAGTAAAAGAATCAATATCCTACTCAACCTCCAGGTTCGTGAACAAAATAAATGACTGTCATTGTTTTAGGCCACTGTTTCGGGGTGGTTTCTTATGCAGCGATAAACAATCAGAATTCCTATATTTATGAAAACAGTACGGTATATTTATACCTTTTAACTGCTTTGAACAATCACTTAAAGAATGAGGAACTCTATTATATGCCATCATTGGGAGAGGAACTGGTATCACTTTCTGGAGAGTAACTCTTGGTACCTAACAATAATCCTACATCAGGGGTTTACCCTAAGGAAATCAAAGATGTGGGCAAAGATTTATCTACCAACATGATGTCATAAGATTGTTTATAACCAAACCCTAGAAGAAAGCTAAGAGCCTCCAAATTGGGACTGGTTTAAAGAAAAACAGCTCACCGTCTGAAGGAATGCGCTATGAAGCCACTAAGAAAAGAATGACAAGAGGTCTCAACCAGAGTTAATGAATGGGCTTCAGGAGTTCTACATTCATAATATATCTGTGCGTTTTTCCTGGGAGATGATGCAAAAGCTTAATCAAATTCTCTGATGTAGAAGAGTATTTAGTGACATGGCAAAATATTTTTGATACTTTTTTAAGACAAAAGAGCAGATTAGGTGTCTGTACATGCAGAGGTGGCTATTTCCTTCAAGAAGCTGTTCATTGTTTACAAACATTTGCTCAATGAACATATATTTTTATATTCAGAACGTGTTTGAAAAACTGAGAGTCTAAGAACTTCAAATTCTTTAATGTTTCATTACTAAAGCCAGTCAAGTTTTCAATGGGGAAAAAGGAAAAAAAAATGCAAAATTCCTCTACTTTTAATATGATGGTTTAATCAATCTTCTAATTGTGTTAGAAGTGTTAAATTTTTGTGAAAAAGTGTATCCTCCTCCTACAAAGTATTCATAATTCATGTCCCTTACATGGAAATATGGAACCAAAAAAGTTAGAAAGTAAAATTGCTTGATATTCTATTACTTAAGTAAGACTAATGATAAGGCTTTGGAATAATTTTCCTTCCTGTCATCTGCTCTCCTTCCTCCCTTCTGTACACTGGCTAGGGTGATTTTTCTGGGACAAAGCTTCCATCATATTGGATATCAAATTTTATGTTCAACTTTTCTCCATTTAACATTGAAATCAATCATTTCTCATATAATCGGGGATTCATAACCGTGATTTTTTTTTGTGGGCTAAAAAATATTCCACTGAGTGGGTTTACTGGTTAACCATTTTACACATTTATATTCTTTCCAACTTTTCAATATTATCAGACAATAACCGTTTTTATGCATGAAAGCTTTTTTCCATATTGAGAATAACGTTCTTACAATAAATCCATAAAAATGAGTTTGAGATCAAAGCAAATGAACATTTTTAAGGCTCTGAGGTACCTGTCTCCAAACTTCTTTCCAAAAGATTTCTGAGATTTTACACTGCCATCAGCGATGTATCACTTGGTATATAACCTCTACTATAACTGTTGGCTTACTTCCTCACTTAGAGTGCAAGTTATTTGAAGATAGGGGTGTATTTTATTAAGTGTTTACCCCCAGCACCTGTGCCTAGCACAGCGTAGACGGTCAATAAATAATTGCTTAATAAGGAAAATCCCTGCCAATACAAGATGTATGTGTGTGAAAGACAGACTGTGTGTTTTTCTCTAACTGGATAGATGAAAACGTGTCATCTTCTTTAATGTGCAATTTTTTTGCTTATAATTAGTAATTAAATTTCTCTTTTAGATTATATTGTAAAAATTCAGATTCTCTGAGGCAAATGGGCCTGGCACTACCCATTAGCTATGTAACCTTGGACAAGTTCTATAACTCTAGGCCTCAACTTCCTCATCTATAAAATGGAGATAAGCTCCCATATCACAGAGCTCTTGTGAGGATTACATGAGTTAAAACACATATAAAATTAGAAGAGTGCTTGGTACACAGAATATGTTCAATTAATGCTGAATGAATGAACATGCGAATGCAAACAGTAGTAAAGGGCTTAAAATGAAATGGTCTCATCCCACTCCCACATCCAGCACTCAAGAAGCGACTGATTCTTTACGCAGGTTTTTAATTGTAAAATACGATATGTGTACTGAGAAGTGCACAGAACAAAACTGTCAATGTGACAAATAAAAAGAGAATACTCACATAAACACTACTTGAATCTGAAAGTATTGATACTTGTCAGCATCTCAAACCCCCCCCCCCCCATATCCTTTTCTCATCACAAGCTCCTTCCCTCTTCCAGGTTAAACACCATCCTCACTTCTTGACAATCATTTCCTTTAACCTGCATGCATCCCTAACAAAAGAGTTTAGTTTTGTCAACATCTACCTTTATGTAGAGGATCATAGTATATGAAGTCTTTTCTATCTTATTTCTTTCTCTCAACGTTGGTTTAAAAAATTCATCCACATTGCTGCCTGTAGCTCTAGTTCATTCAATTTTATTGCTGGATAGTTTTCCCACTGTACGAATACACAAAATTTATTTAATTTTTGACTCTTAATGGACATTTGGTTTGTTTTCAGTTTGTGCTAATGCAAATCATGGACAGGAATCCTGCTGTACCGGTTATTCTGGTGCATTTACACAGGGCGGGGGTGAGGGCTGCTGGCTCACAGGCTATTTATATACCTTCAGTTGATGGAGAGTGCTAAATGCTTTCCAAAGTAGTTGTGTCGATTTATACTCCAGTATAAACAGGGTAGAAGATTCTCATAGTACTTCAGGTCTACAATACCTGATACTACCAGACTTTATTTATGTATTTGTCAATCTGATTGGCATGTAGTTTCCTTGGTTTTGACTCACTTTTCTCTTATTACTTAATGAAGTCATACACTTTTCTGTGTTTACTGGCTGTTTGGATTTCCTTTTTCATGAGGTTTACATCAATAGTTATTTTTTATTTATTTTTTTATTACTATTTATTTATTTTTGGCTGTGTTGGGTCTTCGTTGCCGTGTGCAGTCTTTCTCTAGTTGCGGCGAGCGGGGGCTACTCTTCATTGCGGTGGCTTCTCTTGTTATGGAGCACAGGATCTAGGCACGCGGGCTTCAGTAGTTGTGACACGTGGGCTCAGTAGTTGTGGTTCGCAGGCTCTAGAGCGTAGACTCTGTAGTTGTGGGGCACTGGCTTCGCTGCTCCGCAGCATGTGGGATCTTCCTGGACCAGGGCTCGAACCCGTGTCCCCTGCCTTGGCAGGCAGATTCTTAACCACTGTGCCACCAGGGAGGTCCAACTATTGTTATTTGAATTCTTCTCCATTTCCAAGTAATACTCTTACATGACTATTTTCTCACTAAATTGGAGGCATTATCTGTTCACTTTCTAACTTACTAATAAGTAAGGGTTTAGTTCCTTTACACTCTTTCCTATGTCCACACTGCTCTGTAAAGTTATGTCATCGTGAGTTATTCCACTGCTCATGATCTCTTTGACTTGTAGTGATATACTTAAAAACCTACATTGTTGATCAACTATAAACTCTCTCAACGTCACGCTTTGTAAAATGAGGACATTCATACCATCTTCCCTTTCTTCTACCTCCTGTCTACCTTCCAAACCTAGCTTTTACGTTGTCAAAGTTGAAATTTATATTCTGTTCTATGTGCAGTTAAGTCTTCTGTTATTCGAGAGTCAGTAAGGAGTAAGGTTTAAGAGAACAGGCAGAGAGCCTCAACTCAAAGCCTCAATCCAACCTTAAAATAGGTACAGCCTGGGCAAGTTCCTTCCCTGTCTTAGTTACCTGTTCTCAAAAGTGGGAATGGGGCATCCCTGGTGGCACAGTGGTTCGGAGTCCGTCTGCCGATGCAGGGGACACGGGTTCGTGCCCCGGTCTGGGAGGATCCCACATGCCGCGGAGCGGCTGGGCCCGTGAGCCATGGCCGCTGAGCCTGCGCATCCAGAGCCTGTGCTCCACAACGGGAGAAGCCATAACAGTGAGAGGCCCGTGTACCGCAAAAAAAAAAAAAAAAAAAAAAAGTGGGAATGATATTAGCACCAACCTCATAAGGCTATTCAGAGGATTAAATGAGTTAATATATGCAAAAACACTTAGAGCCTAATATATACTAAGTACATACTAGTACACAATACATTTCAGTACATACCAACTTAATACTAATACATACTAAGTATAGTTTACTTTAGTTATTAGTGATTACATGCAAGTTGACGATAAAAGCTGCAAACCAAGACAGTATTGCCATTATTACAATTAAATTAATATTGCCCACTGCAGATGTACTGTGTCTCTGTGTACAGACTACACCTTGTTCCGTACTGTGCCAGTGTCACTGCCCTTGTGCAGGGTGACCACATACCCCAAGCCGCCTTGGGCTGTTCCAGTTTATACCTGTTGTCCTGATGTTACAGCATTAGAGCGCCTCCTTACACTATTCAAGTGTAAGGAGTTTGGACAAGTTCTGGTTTGGACAACAAATTAGACAGGTGGTCATTACCCCTGTGTGTCACTGAAAAGGGGGACATCTATAGTGTCAAGTTTAAGTGGATTCTTCTCTTCCTCACCAATAGTATGTTAAAAATCAATGATAGTTTAGTTTGCTTCATGTTTATGTCCATATAGCCTTTCGTCCTCTGGAGTTCAAGTTCCTTCTCCTCTTCCTCTCCCTCCTCCCTTCCAACAGTGCCTAATACCAAGTAAGTACAATATGCCTCAAGGTGTTTCTCAGCTCTCAATCACACAATCAATAGAAGCCTCTCCACTCTAGACTAGCTGCAATCTGCATCGAATCCCCTATTACCTTCCTTCTTGGTTTATTGCCTCATTTTGCTGGATTATTTCTATAAATAGCTTAAGGTGTAGCACAGGAGGTCAAATTTTCAAATTTCTTTGTGTACAAAATATCTTCTTCAGCCTCCACTTATGACTGATAGTTTGGCTGGATACAAACCCCTAGGGTGAAAATTATGTGCCTGAAAAACTTTGGAGGTATCTTTCTAATGCCTTCCAGGATCCATGGTGCTGATGACAAGTATGATAAGGTCAGATTTTAACTCTTTTTTTTAGGTGGCCAGTATTTTTCTCTCTGGAATGGATGTATCCTCTCAGTATTTTATTCTATTTTAATTTATTTTTTCAGTATTTTAAAGTTTCACAATGAAGGGTGCCTAGGTATGAGTCTATTCTTGCTCATCTTGCGTAACTGTTTTCAATCTGAGGCCTGATGTCTACTTTCAGCTGTGGGGAATTTTGTTGCCCTTTGACAGCTTCCTTCCATTTTTGTTCTGGGTCTGGAGTTTCTAATAGTAACATGTTGGATCTCCCAGATGCAGCCTCTCTAACATATTTCTATCACATTTTCCATTGTGTCTTTCTTTTTTATATGCTGAGAAATTTTTTAAATTCCTACTGAATTTATTTCAGCAACCATATTTTCATTTCCAAGAGACCTCTCTTGCTTTCTGACCATTCTCTTTTTAATTAACACCCTAATCTTATTTTATAGCTTTTTTATAGCTCTTTTTAAACCTCTCTCAGGATACTAATTAGGGTTTTTTCTTAAATTATTTTGTTCCCTAAATTGTCCCTGGTCCTACTAGGATACGTTTTCACTCTTTTTCCCCCTCTCACGTTGGAAGCTTTACTCAACTATCACGCAAATGACAGTTATTTTCTATTTAAGAATGAGTGCAGAAAGCTCCCTGAAGTCAACGATTGATTGGTTTCTTATGCAGGAAAAAGCGGGGAGTAACTGTAATAGGATCTCCCCCAAACACAATTTTCTAGGGTGTAAAAACTCACACTAGCTGCCCTAGTTCTTGCCAGTTTCACTGGTTTCAAAATGAAATCATCTCATTTCAGGAGTGTGAGGGCGGGGCTGGGAGTCCACTCCTCCAAACACAACCCTTCAATGAGCTCCCCTATTTCAGTCACACTTTTAACTAACTCCACCCTCTCTCCTACATGCGCATCTGAGCATGGGCCTACTTCTGCAGGTGGGGTCAGAATCCTCCTCAGTTGCAGGTGGTCGATGTACATATTCTAGGTGATGCTTCTCCTCTGTTCTACTGCTTCAGTTTCACACTCTTCCACTTGTCTTCCGTCTTTCAAAACTATGTTGAAACCTCTTGATTCTTGTGGGCTTATATACTTAAACCCTTTGATACCATCATTGTAGTGTCTTGTGAAAACGGAGAAGAGCTAAAAGGGTTCTCAGTGCCTTCTGAATCTGCTATTCTGTGGTCCAGTGTTTAAACTTCTTGGTCTTCCCCAGTGTCTATCATTGCTTTTAGAAATACAATCTCCTGGTCTATTCGTGAAGGAAATGAATACATCACATCTAAAATGACAAGGAAGGCGGGTTAGATGCTCTAGGGTCTTGTCATACTCTGCCATTTACTAATAAACCACTATGTGCTACAAATTGTAGGTGCTCATTTATAAAACGAAAGGGGGTAACCCTACACGAACTATAGATTTCTCCTACTCTAACATTTCATAATTTTCTAAGTTCTTTTCTTAAAATTTCTCTATATTATCATTAATTTTAATTAAAAAAATAAAAATCTAGCTTTCTCTTTTGAAAATCAAAGAGTAATTCCCATAGTCCTACAATAATGGAATAATTAGTTCTGAAACCTGTCAAGTTTCATGTTTCATATGAAAAGAAAATCACATTAAATAATTTTTAAAAATTAAACATGAACTTTGTAGCACAAAGACAAGGTTCCCCCCAAATGGTGTTCCTTTATTTACTAGAAATGTTCAGCTCTGCATTAAAGTTGAAAAAAAAGAAATATATTATTTTTGAGGTACAAAAATTTCTTATGAAAATCAATTTTTCTTTTCTGTCCATACAAACAAAAGTATGGAATGACATTAGAGATCAGGTTTAGTTGGTAATAGAATGTAGCTTCTTGATATTTTTTATTTTAGGAAAGGAGAATATCAACATCAAAACTTTTTTTTTACTTTTATTTAAAATGAGGCCATATTTTCCTCTTATAAAAACAGAGTTCAGCTAGAACTGTCAATTTTCTCATCTGTAAAACAAGAACACTGAATCAGCTGACTATATTCATTCATAACTCAATTTCTTTATCGTATGATCACTAAGGTTCTCCCTAAATCTAATCTACTAAGGTTCTAAGGAAAGGAAAATATATTACTAACGACATGTTTTGATTTTTATTTCTTAGAGTTCAAATGTCCACCATTCACCTTGGTCTAAGCTTAAGGAACCATTCAAGGGGATACAATGCAGATGGGAGGGGAAAACAGAACCCTCACACAAGCTGTGCCGTGTTGCAATCAGGCTTCCATTTGAAAAATAACCTTGTCTATAGCTTTAAAGTGATAACTTTGTACCTGCAGTGCTTCTTGTTTCAAACGGATTTTCTCTGGCTCTTCCTGAACACTTTCTGAGGAATCATCGACCTCTTCGATTTCTGAGGAGGAAGGACTCTCTACTGTCACAGTCACAGGAAATTCTGATGGACCTGAGTGTCTGAAGAAGAAGATAGGAAATCACAGAGTTGTTACACTAAAGTGCAAAGAAAGAAGACAAGATTGTAAAAAAAGATAACACAAGCCAGATCCAAATATCCAAATATTAGAGGACATTTAACAAAAGTGATCTGAGGTATCATTATTTATAAATGTCTCTCACTGCTCCTTAGTCTAAAACAGGCAATGACTAAGTAAAATTACAGGAACTTATTTTTGCTATGTTACTATACAGACCTCTGTTGTACATGGTTAGGATTAGTAATGGGAATTGCCCATATTATTTTATTAAGTTTCTTTCACAGAAGCCAAGTGAAGAGCCAAGGTAAACATTTTTTCTCAGATCAACTTTATACTGCAAATGAAAAATTTATTCTTCACCATCAGACACAAACAGTCTGGAAGAAAATGTAGTTTTTCAGAGGAAAATACATCAGTAAAGGGACTGATGAATAATCAGAAAGTCAACATATCTAAGCTGGGAATAATAGACATTAGAATTTTAAAAAAGAAATCACATACACATACACAACTAAAACTAACCCATCAAAAATTTCATCTTCTCACCACACTTTAGCCAAAACTAGGGTAACAGTAATACAATTCTCCCATCAAGATTCACTGCCACTGCAATGTTGTTCAATAGGACAGTTCCAAACATTTAAAACCTGACCTGGCCACAACCCCATAAAAGTCTACAGATCATAAAGAAGTGTGCTGGGATTATATAACCACGCAGAAGACAAGTCACTAGGACATCATTTTGACAACAAGCAGCAAACCCTGCAGCACAGGAAAACCGTAACAGGAGAACGAGGTGCACACCTCTCTCTCTGGGCATGCAAGGGCAGGACTGACACCCAAGATGCTCTTCTCTCAACCTCAGCAGTGGTGCCTTTCACAGAGCAACTATGCAGTCTCCCAGAACCACTGGGAAGGAGAATCTGATACTGACAGTATTAGCTTGCCATGAGGCCATAAGCGAGGGAATGTGTGTGGCCTTGGTGAGAGAGCAGAGGTTTGGGAGATGTTGCTTTATATTGGTTTTCAGATCAGGAATTTGTACATATAGCCCGCAAACAACGTTTCTTGAAAACATGTGAACATTCTTCAGTATGAGAGCTCCATGTGAGGGGGTCAGAAATGGCACTCAAGTTCGTTTCACTGGGTAACAGCTGATTTGCGGACTGGAAAACAGGCTTCCTTGTTTACAGGCATAACCACAAGGCTGCCAGTTGTGTGCCAAATCCACACAACTACACAGTTGCATTGGGAGAGCGACCAGACATGTTTTACATGGATTTATTTCAGAGAGGGAAATGCTTCTTGTAAGGCTCTGTCAGTTGAAAAAGCAAGGAGAATGACCATCCACCTTTCCCAATTCAAGTCCTATATATCATAAATATGATAGCTAAACACCAGCAACTGATTACATACATCACGAGCTTTGATGAATGGAAAGCCCCTAAAAAGATATCAACAAAACGAAGTTAGATCTTCATGTAAATACATCACCAGTTAAACCCAGTTAATACAACTATTTAGTATTATGTACAGTATCCACACAGAATTGTGTATAAAAATAAATAAGCTCAAAACAAGGACCTGGAGGGCTCTGCTATGGAGAAAACTGAACAGAATTCAGGTGACTGGCTAGGTAATAACTCTCTGAACTGCTGAGAGGCCCCTTCAGTTCCTATGTTCAGGATGCTTGAGATTTCAGTCTCACTTCTTTAAATGGTGATATTAATCATTCTCTAATTTACCACCCTGTGTGAGGAGGATGGACCTGAGATTAAGTGTCTCAGGAAGAAGATAGGAAACCACAAAGTTGCTAAACTCAAGTGCAAAGACTGGGGATTCAACACTATAGTTTATGCAACAGCAATTCATATTACCATTTGCAAAAAAGTAGTCGGTTGTCCAATGGGGATTACAAACATCCATTTAACATGAGCAACTGAACAGATATTTTACACAGTAACTACTTCAAGTACTATTTAAAATCAATTCTCTTTGTTTTCTTAAGCAATTGTTAATCCCCAATTTTGTGAATACTACCAAGTCAGTCACTTGAAAATCATCTAGAGCAATCTATTTCACTTAGCAAGCCTAAAGCTATAGTTCAACCATTTTATTTACTGTTCTGTGACAAAAATTACTATGAACAGCTATCTCCTGGATAAGAAATCAGGTAAAGCTAGTTTGACTCACTAAATCTGATTTACTGAGTTAATAAGCCAGTTGTTTTAGAATAGGTCTAATGCATAATTTTCATCCATTCTGTATTAAACTATTTCCCATGTCTAAAATGTCTTTTTGCCCATTCGTACATATCCAAATTCCTTCTTCTGTGCTGTAGGGCTTCACGCAACTACACCTGCCTTTAATGAAACTTTTCTCACATGCACAATTGGTGATAATTTTAGTCTCCTCAAGACTCCCACGGGGTTAGCTCTGTTGTGACACTTGAGAAACAACTTGAAACTCCCAATTACTTTTTGTTTTTCTTCCTTAGAGGGCTCATTGGGCAGAAGCCATGTGTGAGTTATCTTTTTTCCTCTATAGAAAGCACCAGAGACCGCTCACATAACAGAAGTTCCAAAATAAGGACTCTGAATGATTGAAAAAGACAGGGAATGCAGACACGTTACCTGTTGCTTTTTGCATGTTCTGCAGTACGCCACGGCCGGAAACCAGACACACCAGGTGGTAGAGGTTCAGGACCATAACATTCTTTACCAGCAGAGTATTTCCTTCCATTACTTACAGGTTGCTTTGTGGCCAAGCCTATGTTTGACAAAGCATGAAAAGAAGGAATCAAGATGCACCAAAGGTCTACAGAGCAACTGTCACATGTGTACACTTTGAGAGGAATCAAACAGGCACTTGACAATGATGCCAAGGCCATTAAAAAGAGGATCGTTTTGTACAAAGGTTTTACATAAGCCAGCATTTTTAAAAAATGTAAGTTCTCTACAGTAACAAGTTATTTTAACTAAAACAAAAGTATTGAGATGTGCAGAAATGCAAAAATAAATTTTTAAAATAATCCCGAAGTATGATACATTTTATGTATTATGCAGAAACACTCAAGTTTACTGAATCTTAGAACACCTTTGGCATTTCTGAATCTCAAGGACACAGAAACACAGATACACCCATGACTTCTGCCAAACAGAATCTTCAGAATTAGACCAAAATTTCAATTTAAGATGAATTTTTCTATGTAAAAACAATAAAAGTTATAAGGCTGCAAGTTGCTGGGTGGTAGGTGAGTCAATGTTACTCTCCTATAAGCCTGTCAACCTTCACTGCTCCTTTGATTTCATACAGAAATCACACAAAAAAACAAATGAAACCCACTGGATAAAAGAGTGAAATGTGGAGACTTATCCTATACTTCAGTAGTAAAGAGGCAAGTATCTTTATATGAAATATTTGGTTGCAAAAACTAGACCTACGTGTTAATATTTTATTTAGAACAAGCCACATATTAAAATTCACATTTAAATATTTAATTTGAATTTACTGAAGACAAACATCATAGGTTAAAATGGTTATATTTATCCTTCAAAGCTACTATATTTTGTGTTATTTTATTTATTTATTTTAATAGATCTTTATTGGAGTATAATTGCTTCACAATTCTGTGTTAGTTTCTGTTACACAACAAAGCAAATCAGCCATATGCATACACATGTCCCCATATCCCCTCCCTCTTGAGCCTCCCTCCCACCCTCCCTATCCCACCCCTCTAGGCCATCGCAAAGCACCGAGCTGATCTCCCTGTGCTATGCTGTTGCTTTCTACTATAGTTTAGCAGCATTAGGATGCAGGGTAAAATGGAGTGTATGTGGTAATATAGGACAAATATTTCATAGAGTGTAGCTTATTGATAATCACCACACGATCCTGTGTGATTTATATGCCTCTTAAAAATATATAGGAGCTCAGTTCATTTTGTGCTATTTTATTGTGTTTTTTAACTTAATTACGGTCAAAAAAATGTTTGTATGCATGTGGTTTGTATGTGTTAGCTTCCTTTACTTTCAGAAACGAATGCAAATACATTTGTATTAAAAGTTTTTTAAATTACACTTTTCTTGTTAGGAGATAAAAAAAATTTCTAATAAAAGTTCCCATCTGGGGCTTCCCTGGTGGCGCAGTGGTTGGGAGTCCGCCTGCCGATGCAGGGGACGCGGGTTTGTGCCCCGGTCCGGGGAGATCCCACGTGCCGCGGAGCGGCTGGACCCGTGAGCCATGGCTGCTGAGCCTGTGCGTCCGGAGCCTGTGCTCCGCAGCGGGAGAGGCCACAACAGTGAGAGGCCCGTGTACGGCAAAAAAAAAAAAAAAAAAAAAAAAGAATGCTTTAAAAGTTCCCATCTGTTTTTAGGCATACATAATGACAATATAAATGTGACACAATTCACACCATTATTTCGCCCTGTACTCACCAGGATCTAGGTATATACCCAGATACTGATTGGCTTACCTCTATGTCTCCAAATAACTGAGGCAAATAGAAAAAAAAAGCCCAAGAAATAAAATTACTCTTAAAATAGCTCAATGAGTTTGTATATTTCAGTTATATTTCCACTTTGTTTCATCATGCTAAATAAAAAAAAAACGTTTAACTGTTTTCTTCTCATTCCATGATGCCCTATTATATACCACCAGGTACTAATTTTACAGAATTCCTAATATACATGCTTTATTAATATATATATTTCCATTTCTAATATCATAGCAAAAGTCAACTTAGCTATTTTAAGAATACTGTACACATGATATAAATTTTTAATAATAATATCTAATTAGTGTGATACCACAAATCTTAACTTCTTTGTATGTACTATTTGATTATTCAAATATCACTCTCTTGAAATAACAATTGGCAGACAATCATAAGCTTTCTTTTGACTTCATAAACACTCTTAACAACTTATTTAATACACTATTGTCCAAGCAAGTTGATTAACAGAGAATCAAAAACATACATCTTTAAGTAGAGAAAAAAAGCTGTATATGAAGATGTTTACAATAGTTTATTTTAGGTTATTTCCAATTGTTCACCAATTTTTTTTTTTTTTTTTTTTTGCGATACGCGGGCCTCTCACTGCTGTGGCCTCTCCCGTCGCGGAGCACAGGCTCCGGACGCGCAGGCTCAGCGGCCATGGCTCACGGCCCAGCCGCTCCGCGGCATGTGGGATCTTCCCGGACCAGGGCACGAACCCGTGTCCCCTGCATCGGCAGGCGGACTCTCAACCACTGTGCCACCAGGGAAGCCCTTGTTCACCAATTTAAAAAATTGACCAACTCAATGAAACCTTGTGAATACAATGTTAAAAAGTATAACTATGAATCACAGAATTTAAATTTAGTATGAAAAGAATGGCAAATTATATTGAAGTTATGTGGAATTATGTTTATAGACAGCAGGAAGAGAAAATAAAAATATAAATATTGCTAGATAGGATAATGCAATTAGAGGTGGTCTTTTAAATTTTTCATTTTTATGCTAATACAATACCTTTGTAAAACCCAAAAATCTTCAAACAACACATTTTAAAAAAATTGTGGTAAACTACACAAAACAGAAAAGTTATCATTTTAACCATTTTAAAGTGAACCGTTCAGTGATATTAAGTCAACAAATTTTTAAAACTTTCAGAGGGAACCTGAATAAAAGATGTGTTTTCCATTGGTGATTTTAATGTATCTGGTATATAACGAAAGTCACCAGAAAACTCTTTCTGGGAAATTGGCAGATCATAAACGTAAAATATTTATTTTGCTTTATATCAAACCTTATTGTTTTGCTGTTTCAAAATTCAAATTTACTCACAAGAAAGAGTCAGTTTCATATTAGATTTGGTTTCACAAATGCTGCTCCTGCTATTCATTCTTATCACCAAAAAAAAAAAAAAAGACTATTTGTGACTAACGATAATAAGTTCCAGAAAATAAAAAGTTAAAAGGTTTTCAATCTGCATTTCTGGGAACCTAAATTAAAGCATCACACAACATTTTCAAAAACAGAAAAGCCATTTGATTTGACTAAAAACTTAGTTTTAAGATGGCAGAAAGTACCTTGATAATTTTCTTTTAAGAAAGAAAGAAAAACAAGCCATTAAAGAGAAACTCTTCCGAGCGAACTGAAACATGTTATGTATGTCTGACTTGGCACTCCTTCCATCTGGAGAACTTTTTTGATAATTGCTTTCATCACAGAATGATCTAAAGTAAAATGAATTGAAGTTAGAGTAATTATTTCCCAGTGAGTGGCTATTTCCATTTAAAACCAAAAGCCAACTAATTATTGCTTTTCCCATAAATTTAAATATGAAATCTACATTATGTAATTATACACTTAATACCCCTTTGTGTATTCTAATTTCTTCCTCAGAAACCTAAGATGCCATCTTGCAGACTGCCCACCATGGCTACTATTTTGGCAGCAACAAAGGTCAACTTTAAACATTTTGCATCTAAAGTGGCTTTGGATACCTTTGGATAGAAAGTACAGTCTGAGCACTGTCCAGACACTTAGATACCTAAAGGGCATCTAAGATAACAAATCCAAGTCCTGATATTCCCTCAAAAGCTGCTCCTCCCATCAGCCCCCTTTTTCTAAGTGATACCACCCAGTTGTACACATAATCATCAACGACTTGTCTCCTTGTTACTATTCCCTTCATACCTCACAACTAATCTATCTGCAGGTCTTGTTAGCTACACCCTGAAAACACAACCTGAATTCAACCACTTTTCACTTGCTGCAAACTTCCAACCTAACCTAGGCCATAAACATCTCTTATTTGGACCCCTGTGATAGTCTCCTAACTGGTCTCCCTGTTTCTCTTCTTTATCCTCCCAAGTCCATTCTCTATACCAGGTCACCTTATTCAGATACTATTTGGATCATGCCTTTTTCCAGTTCAAAACCCTCTACTCATTTAGAATAATCCATATCTTTACTCTGGCCTTCAAGACTTTACAAGAGCAGACCCCTGGCTAGCTCCTTGACCTCATGTCACACCACATTCTTCTTCACTCAGTACTCTGCCCAGATTGGCCTTCTTGCTTTTCCTTAAATACTCCACCGACCTACATGCCTGCATACTCATTGCCCCCTTGTCCTGGAATGTGCTTACCCCAGATCTTCCATGGCTTGCTCCTCTCTTCATTCAGGTCTCCATTCAAATGCCACTTCTCCAGTGAAGCTGGCCCCTAACTAACCTGTCCAATGGAGTCCTACCTGCCCCCCTCACTCTTCTTACATTAAGATATTTTTGCACTTCCTACTCTCTAAAATTATATTACTTATCTCTTTACTAATTTCTATCTCAACTCCTTCACAAGAATGTAAGCTCCATGAGGGCAAGACTTTTGTCTGTCTGGTTCACTGCTTTATCAGTAGTGCCTAAACCTGTATCTGGCACACAGAAGGTATTAAAAAAATTACTTGTGAAACTGACAAATGAATAAAGTACTCCTTGCAAGAATTCAGAGGTTGCACAAGAAGCAAATAATGCTCTTGGTGGAAGCAGCCTTAGTATCTAGGTTCACCTCTATTCAGAGTAGAGATAAGAACAATTTACAAGTATAAATCACTTTAATCAGTAAATTATCTGCTCAAACCATAAGGGAAGTACAACATTAGAAAAGTACTGTTTTCTAGGATACAAACAATTAACAAATTCAAACAATGTGTGTATAGAGAATACACACTAAAAATCTATCACGAAAGTATGATGGTCAAGAACTCTTGCGGTAAAAGGTCAGACAAAAACCAGAACAAATGATCATGAATTCTAGTAGTTCTGGGGCTGAACAACCTACTCATTTAATCAAAAGGGATCATCGCAAAAGCACAGGTATTAAAAAATATTACATGAAAGGAAACTATCATGAGTCATTTAAGTGTTGAGTGGACCATCACATTAAAATAACTAGAGTCTTTCAACGCCCCATGACATACAGAAATAGCAAGTCAGACATATGGATCTAACAGCATATGATACAACCCTTACAAACTGTCACTACAGAAGAAGGGACACCCAGTGTAATTAACCAACTAGCCAAATGAATACAAACAGCCAGTAAACCTCACCAGTAAATCAAATGAATACAAAATAAAACAAAATGTGGTTATTCTCCTATCAGATTAAGCCAAGATTCTGTAAGAGAAGTCTTTAAAATGTCTATACCCTTTTGATCCAAAATAGTCAGAGATATAGGTAAGGATATATATCAGAGTACTTTTTGTAACTGAAAAACTGGACATACCTTTTATACAAGATCGGATAAGCTATGTGCACTGTGGCATATTCATATAATGGAACACTGAAGGGTCACAAAAAAAATGATGCAGTAAGGCTTCCCTGGTGGCGCACTGGTTGAGAGTCCGCCTGCTGATGCAGGGGACACGGGTTCATGCCCTGGTCCGGGAAGATACCATATGCCGCGGAGCGGCTGGGCCCATGAGCCATTCCCGCTGAGCCTGCGCGTCCGGAGCCTGTGCTCCGCAACGGGAGAGGCCACAACAGTGAGAGGCCCGCGTACCGCAAAAAAAAAAAAAAAAAAAAAGATGCAAATTTACTGACATGCTAAGATGGTCATACTGAATTAACTGAAAAAAGTTATAAAATTTGGAGTAATCCCACTTGCATAAAAAAGGGAGAGGTACTCATTTTTGTAGTCTTACAGTTTTTAAAAAGTGCTACCAGCCAGTGTTTGTGAGAGGCAGGCTTCATTCACATCCACTCTTGGGGTGGACTACAAATTGGCATAGCCTTTCTGGGTGGTAATTTGGCAATGTGTATGAAAAGTCTTAAAAATATGTCACACTTAGTCATTCCACTTGTAGTACCTTATTCTACAGAAGTAAGCCCGATGGACACAGAGATGTATATATAATGTATTCACATTGTTTCTGACAGGGAAAAGCAAACTGTCTCAATCTAATTGCAAAGAATTGATTAAACTATGGGACATCAATATGATGGAACACTACATGATACCTCATTAAGTGAAAAAAGCAGGAATATGAAATAGCAAGTATACTACAATTCTATTTTTGTAATCTCTAAGTGTACAAATATATTTATAGAAAACAATAAAAAGACTGAGAATATATACACCAAAATGAACAGTGATTATGTCTGGGTGTTAAATTTATAGGTAATTGTTCTCTTGTTACTCTGTATTTTCTGTAAAGTATATATGTAACTTTTAGAGAAAGTTTAAAAGCAACATAAAAGCTATCAGAAAAATGAGGCCTTAAAAAAAGTCCTATCACAACAGTATCATGCCAAAAGCTAAGCATATATTACATTAAAAATTCAGTATTTTCAATTTAAGAATTTACCTCCAAGCCATAAATCCTCACTAAGAGATTCTGCAAAAGCACGAGCACCCAGGTCACCAATGAGCTTGTTGCAGTTCAGAGCGATGCGCCTCAAACCAGGCATACAGTCAAGATCAGGTCTCCTGTAACGAAGACTCTCAGCCCAGGTTTCTTCATGCCTTCTGATAGTCTGATACTTCAAAGATTTAATGGGACAAAATTAAGATGTTTCAATAAGGAAACAGGATGTGCCTACTGAGTATGGCTTATTATGTCAGAGATTTACACACACACATATCACGCATATATGCCAGGAGAATCAAGCTGAGAAATTAAACAGTCAGTTCTGCTTTACGAGTCCAGTGACCCACATTCTAGTCGGTCAGTGATTAGATTCCAGCCACTGGATGACCTGTTTTTGAACAGTTATGTAAAGTTGGATAACTCAATTACAGTCTAAGAATTATTTTCCTTATCTTCTAAGTCAGGGAATTGATTCTAAATTCTATCATTGCTGAGGCTCTAAATTTCATCATTCTGTCCTCCAATGGTCTCCAAACACCTGACTGGGCAACCCATAAGAAAACTTTTTAATATGCATCTTATTTTTTAACAAATTATATACACAAAGTTCTATACATATAATTTAGGTACATTATAAACTACACAGATATTTTTTAAATGATACAAAGCTAAATAGGTTCTAATATTTTCTTTTCCTAACTCCTAAGGCATTACTGAATTTTATTTATTTTTAAAAAGTATTTATTTATTTACTTGTTTCTTTGTTTGGCTGTGTTTGGCTGTGCCAGGTCTTTAGTTGCGGCCTGCCGGATCTTTTACTTATTGCATGTGGGATCTAGTTCCTTGAGCAGGGATCGAACACACGCCCCCTGCATTAGGAGCGCAGTGTTAACTGCTGGACCGCCAGGGAAGTCCCAGGCATTATTTTTAAAACTATATTTACAAAATGGATCTTACATGCTACCTAGGGTGTGGACACAAACTTCAGAGGCCTGGACCATGCACAGCCAGTTTGATGTGCCTTGGGAAGATAATGGTTTGACATTTAACCACAAGTCTTGTCTTAAAGACATTCAATTCTTTATATTCATAAAATCAATTTTGGTAACAGGGAACACTGACTTTAAATCAAAAAAGTCTTGTTACATTCTTGAAAACATAAAAGACTCAAAGTGCCTTTGACACTCTAAAAGCAAAATCATTAGTGTCATTTTCCTATTAACAATGGCTTATAAAAGCTCCAAGCAGAAATAACAGCAATCACTTACACAGTGCTTAGCATGTGCCAAGCACTATTTATACAAATGAGTTCATTTAAACCTCACAACGAGGCATAGACGTTAAGTGATTTGTCCATGGTCACTAGCTATGAAAAGGGAGAAAGGGAATTTGAACCTAGGCCATTTGGCTTCGGCACCCAAGTTCTTGACTGTTCTCTACCCGAGGGGTCAATGGACTTGCCCTGTATAGGCTCAAAGAATTTTTCAATTTCTAAAATCTAAATTTAAACATTTCCAGCTTTGTGGGCTATACAGTTTCTGTTGCAACTACTCAACCCCACTGGCGTAGGCTGAAAGTAGCCATAGCTACCATGCAAACAATGGGTTCCACTATGTTCCAAAAAAACTTTCTTTAAAAAATCAGGCGACGGGCTGGATCTGGCCCACCAGCCATAGTTTACCTATCCCTGATGTGCACCATCAAACTATTAAAAAGACTTCATGTCAAATTATTAAATAATTTAGGCCTAAATACAGTAATTATAACCACTGTAAAGTTGTTAAGGCATTAAAAACTGTATTTACAAGTTGCCGATGTAGTGATGTTTATTAGTTTATAAACTACAGCAGCTAATAGACACTTGATTCATTTAAATCTTGAAGACTATAAAGGCATAGTTTCTTCACAGCATCACAATCAATGTTTTCAGTAACTAAAAATACATAGAAGTATTATTATGTATTATATATTAAATCTCCTATTTCTAAAATTAAGTGGACTATCTTTACTAAATGGTAGAATCCCAAACTGAAAACTGGTCTTATTCTTTCAACAAAACGAAAGATGCACTCACAGGTATCAAAAGACAAAAATTAACTGCCATCTGTGTCAATGTATTAATGTGCTTCAATCACATATGTTTTCATGAAAGTTTAAACATAAAATCACCTTTAAGATCTTGGCCACGTAATCTGCTCCCTGCCATGTCAGATTATACCCCGTGAAGTTTACTGTCTTAAGAGTGATAGAGTTCTTTACACCTTGCCAAATAACTAAAAGGAAAAAAAAAAAACCCACACACACAGTAAGATGAAGAGCCTATACATTTGTCAATCTTGACTTATTTGCTTTTCTTGAGTCAATTGGAGGTTTACAGCCACATTCTTAAAATCATTAACTACAATCTTCCCAAACAGGTAATTGATGAACTGATGCATTCTAAAGCTTGTCAGTAACAAAGTTATTCCAGTTTACAGCAACAGTTTAATTCTATTTAGATACTAAAACTGAATACACTGGATACTGCAAACTTTCTTCCCAACCACTCAGTAAAGTACTACATACTTTTGAGACAAAGGAAAAAAAAGAAAAACCTAAAGAGCATAAGACTCTTCCGATTTTCAGTTCCAATGATACATGCCAACCTTGATGATCAATCAGTGATTTAAATGTCAACTATAAACCCAGTATTTTATTAGCTGCTATGCAGTATACTAGAGCAATAGAAGAGGGAGGACCTCAAACCCTCTGTTTCCTCAAATTGAAAGGCAGGCTTCCTTACCCCTTCAGACCACTAATGGACACAGGGAACGTACACTAATGTTTCAGGACCCCAATCAATCACCTGCTTTGTGATTAGGTCCATCATACACCCTCACCAACACCACTGAGTTTGCTGCTCCTACGGGACGTTACATATATTTCCTATTTGAACACATACCACAGTGCATTATAATTATGATTGCAGATAGATGTTCTAACAATTTAAAGAGAATGATGACTTTTTTGCTCTTTACATCTTGCTATTTCCCTTCCCATAATATTTCTTGACGAGAAACCATAAAAATATAAAGAAACACAAAAAACAGGAAATATACAAAACATGTGGTTTGTGGCTTAACACAAACTTAAGTAAGATTAATTCTGACAGTATCCAGCATGACAAACTTCCATGGTACAAATGAGAATGGACCAAGGTTTGAGCAGGTACAGGAGACAATCCACGCATGCACAACACCAAGAAAAGGTAGACAGGAAAAGGTAGACAGACATGGTGTGTAGGAAATCACGAGACCAGTCCGATGGGAAGAGACTTAAACAAGACTGAAACTCACTTTCGAAACCTCCGTCTCCAACTGGACAATTCGCAAGACACAGGTTCACCAAAGTGGCCAAATATTCAATCCCTTTAATGGGGAGGAACAGTTTAAAATTTTATTGCTTTAGTTTGCCCCAAAAGCAACTATCAAAGGTTGGCAGGACACAATGAAGGCTTAATTTTGTTAACATAGTTAAGTCTCTCTCTCTCAGAACTAGCCCACTTAGCTCCAGGTTCCTTAGCGCACCCGATGCACTTACACAGCCTTCATGAGCTTTACACAACTGGAAGGTCACATCTTTATTTCTTACCGCAGGAACACGACTTCTGTAAACTTCATTTCTGTCACAACCTAAAGCAAAAATATTGTAAAATGAGTGGTTTAAACCATACATTTTATCATCATTAAAAAGCACCTAAATAAAAAGAAAAAAAGCATCTGCTCTGTGCTAAGGATTAGAAACGACTCCTGCCCTTAAAGCCTTCATTAAGGAGGAAGATGTATAAACTCAAAATTTCAATCACATGAGATAAATAAACATAACCTTTATGCATAGAGGTGCCTATGGAGGCAAAAAGTTATATCTAAGTGACAGCTTCATGAGAACCCTGAAGTAGAATCTAGAAAGATGAGGCTATGCAGAGTTGGAGTAGGAGGTGCATTAACTGCAGAGGGAACATCTGTGAAAAGACACTCAAGCCTGACTCCTGCTGGGCACTGTAAATACTTCAGGTGGGGACGACTAAAGGCCAGGGGTCCAAGTGTGAGAAGAGACACAAAGGAAAATAGAGATGCTGGCAGAAGCAAGCCTGGGAGAGAGCATGGCTTTTATCCCACAGGTGACGAGGCCTGGGACTACCACTAGCTGAGTAAGGGTGCCTCCGCTGATTAGAAAAAGGCGCCCCGCTGCTGAAGGACCAATTAGACAAAGGGAGTGATCCCACAAAGTTCCCCTTCCTCAGGGCCAAAGAACGCCATGACGGGGCTTCCCTGGTGGCGCAGTGGTTGAGAGTCCGCCTGCCGATGCAGGGGACACGGGTTCGTGCCCCAGTCCGGGAAGATTCCACATGCCACGGAGCGACTAGGTCCGTGAGCCATGGCCGCTGAGCCTGCGCGTGCGGAGCCTATGCTCCACAACGGGAGAGGCCACAACTGTGAGAGGCCCGTGTACCGCAAAAAAAAAAAAAAGAGCCCCATGAGGCTTGGCCCAGCACAGTGCAGACTACACGCCTCCGTGTAGAGCACACGCTGGGTGGCTAGTATGAACTAACTCTGTGTGGGCAAGCCATTAGCAGCATTATTTTAAGCATAGCTTTTTATGTTACAAGATCACTCAACCCGAGTAGGCAGATAGAGGAGCTGAGCCCAGGAGCTGCGAAAGCACCCAGGAGTTTCTGCCATAGTCTGGGCAAAATGTAATATGGATGAAGAAGCAAATTTAAGAGGAGGCCAAAATCTACAAGCTAGCCCCACTGGATTCAAGACATAAAGGAAGTTCAGTGAAGGAACTCTGAAGAGAAAGGGCTCAACAATAAATTTTTGTTACATTCAATGTAAAATATGTGGCAAAATTAAGTACAGTGGCCTTTAAGGTCCTTTCCAGCTCTAATTTCTTTTGATTTCTAACTTATTACTCTGCTTAAGTAAAGTCCCTTCAGAGGTACAGAACAGTTCTTACACCTGAATGGGATGCAAAGAATAATCTGACTTCTGTTCACCAGGGGATGAATTGAACTGTCCTTGCAGGAGAGAGAACAGATGGTGTGAACCCCAGATCCTAGTAAAGGGCCAGGCACACGATAAGTATTCAGCTTTTCGAAAACAAACGAAAAATCATTTCCTTTCCTAGATCTTCACACCCTTCCTCTGCTGGCTACTTTCTCTCAGCTTATAAACATCCTCAAATATACCCACTTAAAAAACTCTCAGACCTATGACTCTTTGGATATTCTTGTGGATAACCTAAGTCTCTCCCATGCCTTCAAACACCTGTCCTTCCAGAAAGCCCAGATCTGTATCTTGGGCCCAGACCTGGCCCCTCTACCAGGCCCCTCTAAAGCACTGAAGATCAAGTAAGATCCTCTCCCCACCTCCAATCCCTCTCTACTGTGCTCTGTATCTCACAAAAAGATGCAGCTGTAAACTGTCACCCACTCTTGCTGCCCTCCCTTTTCTAACTGGTCACCAGGCCTCACCCATTCTCTCTCAGATCTGCAAAATCCAGTCCCACCTTTTATAACTTAAGTGGGACCCTTTGATTACAATTCACGCTGCACCCAATCAACTGCCTTCCACATGGAGGTCCCAGTGAGCCTCTAAACCAGAATTCCATTTCACTGTTCTTTGGTGTTTCCCACAGCCTTCAGGATAAACATCCAAACTTCTGACATGACAAACAAGGCCCCTTTCTGTGGGGCCCCACTAGGTTTCCAGTATCAACTCTCATTGCTTTCCCAAACCCTGAGTTCCAGTCCTGTACCTGAGTTTTGCCATATTTTTTTATATTTCTCAAACTTTGACACACACTGCTCCCTCCTGCCACCCCAGGAGCTTCTACATATCCTTAGAAAGGATGGCACCTCCTCCAAGAGCCTACCCTGAACTTTCCCTTCCAAGATTCTATGCTCTGCAAAGGGGAAAGATGGCGGGGAGGGATACATTAGGAGTTTGGGAATAACATATACACACGACTATATATAAAATAGATAATCAACAAGGACCTACTGCATAGCACAGGGAACTCTACTCCGTATCCTGTAACAAACTGTACGGGAAAAGAATCTGAAAAGGAATGGATATATGTATAACTGAATCACTTTGCTGTACACCTGAAACTAACACAATATTGTAAATCAACGATACTCCAATATAAAATAAAAATTAAATTAAAGAAAAAAGAGATTCTATGCTTTGTAGCACCAGAACTCACTTCTTCCAGAACACTGACTACTGTGCTTGTGTTTACTTGCCACCCAGTAGAAGGGGAGCTTACCTAGGGCAGAAGCGTCGTCTCCAGCAGCCCTTGGTTCTGACAACTCATTCAAGTACCAGGATACTTTACACACATATCCTGCTTAATTAATTCTAAGAACCCACAGAAAGAGTGGTTTTTAATGTCATTTTACAAGTGTGGGGATTGTAGCGCAAAAGAAACCTGCCCAGGCCACAGAGAGCATAAGTCCTGGAATTCAAACTCTAAGCTGCCTTCACACTGGTGCTCTTTCCACTATAGGATACTATTGAAAAAAAATTTCTTTTTCCTGAGCCCTGTTTGAATGGAAAGGAAATGAAGCTGGGATATATCAATTTCCTAATCGCTTTGGTCTGTACCAGGCAAAGTCATTCAACACACCAGGTAACATCTGTGCAACCATTAACGACGCTCCAAACTGTGCTAAGTGTTCTACATTGTAGAGTCTATAAGCATTAACAGAGTGAGACCTTGTAACCTCCACAGAGAGTGGGTCCTGTTAAGCCCATGCAACAGATGAGAACACTGAGACCTAGAAGCCTTAAAGCACTCGGCCGGGGTCACCGAGCTGGCAGGGGTCCTAAGCCGCACGCCCCGTCTAGTGCACGCACACCCGGGCACCGGGCACCGGTTCTAGTGCCCACCCTCCACCTTGCACCATCTAAAACCCCGCTTCTCAGCGCCCACATGAGGGCCCCTGGAAGCGGGAACTACAAACCTATCTCGCCAAGCCGTGGCTGGAAGAAACTCTGGATACAGATCACGGGCAGAGGGTGCTCATGAGCGGCGTCCAGTCAACCCCACGGAGGCGGTCGGCGTTGAAGTCCAGCAGCCCTCCCGCAGGGAAGCGCGAACGGCGGGCAGAGGCAGCGAGTCCTGCAGCGCACACAGCTCCTCACAGCGCCAGAAGTCGGCCACGCTGTCGCGGCGCAGCTTCACCGAGTGATCATGGCCGGAGCGTGGCCTCGGGGACGCTGGCTGCGGACACGACGCCCACAGCCGCCTGGCGGTCCCTGCTCGCCTCCCGGCCCCTCGGGCGCCCACCGCCCGGCGGCTGCGGCGCCGCAGCGTGGGCAGGACCCACGTAGCAGGCGGAAGACGCAGGGCCACGGGCCCCAGCTACGCCAGCCCCCTCCATGCCACGACCCCGTGACCCCGCATCGCCGGCTGTTGGCGCCGGCCTCAACGCCCCGCGAGACGCGGCGCGGCGGTTTAAACTTCCGGGCGGGACCTTGGAGGCGGGGCTCGAGGACGTCAGCGCACGCCCTGTGCGCCAGCACGCAGCCCCGCCTCCCAAGGGGACCCGGCTTGAGGAGCAGTGGTGGAAGCTTCGAGACTAGGACGGCGCGAAAGGTAGGCGGTGTGGAGAATTTGGGGTTTCGAAAACGCGTTTGCTGACTGATCCAAACAAAAGTGAGACATGATTGTATCAGCGCATTTTAAAAGTAAACTCCCACTAAGTGTCTGTGCTCGCGCCGCCCAGGAGAGAGTGTGCACTTCGTGAGGGACACAGGAAAGGCTGAGTGAACGTTTGCCTGTGGTCCGTTACCTGGTGCGCGGGTGTGTGAATTTCTGCGGAGAGCCCTTAATTTCTGTAGTTTCTGCTGACTTGACACGGTGGTTGGCAAACGGTGACGTGTTCCGTGCATTCAGGACATGATCGTGGTTACTAATAATCACTTTGTTTATTTATTTGTACTGACAACTCCGAGAATTTACTACTGAATATCCACTTTACAGAGGAGAAACTGAGGCGTAGGAAGTGAAGTGACTGAGTGAGAGGAAGGACTCAGACGATTGGTGTCAGTAAATTAACCCTGCAAGGAGGCCGTTAGACCGCAGTGGCTCTAGTGATGCGGCTGCTTACGTAAACCAACCAAAATCTAAGCCTGTCAACGCCTCAGGGTGACGAAAACCGCTGAGGACAACCAGTCACAAACCACCAACTAGGCGTTAAAGCCATAGCAAATCAGTCATTTCCTTGCTCTGCTTCTGCCCTTTTAAAATAAACATCTCTGCAGCTCCTGTGGCTGGAGTGCTCCTCACCTCTTCCGCATTGTGGTGCCTGAATTGAATCTATTTTTGCTCACATAAAGTGTTAAAACTTTAAATATGCCTCAGTTTGTCTTCTAAGATTGGCCGTAGAAGTTGGATTTGTGTCCAGTTTCTAGAACAGTGGTCGTCCTCTGGTCAGGCCTTAGGCGTTACGTGTACAACGTTCCTCTTCTACCACCACCTTCTGGATGCCTCCACCCACTACCAGCTCCCACGCATCAGATCCCCTAGATGTGGTCAGCAGTGGCTTTTACATGCAACGTGCTCACATTATAACATCGCAGACACTCCTGTGTCCTCCAGCCAGTGTGTGAAGTGAAACATTACCATTCCTGTTGAAGAGTCCCTGGTGTGACCACTTTCCCAAACACAGCCACTCCCCAGCTGACCCTGGACTGTATTTTCTTTGGGGTCTGTTTTTCTTCAGATGATTTTCTAGTAATTTATACAAATATGTGAATCTGGATAAACTAATATATTTTACTCTCAATTTCAGGTTGCGTCCTTTGCTCTCCAGCAATCATTGGAGTGCTGTTTTCAATATGTCCACGCAGGGATTCAAAATAACAAAAATGCTTTTGAAAAATAATGTCGTAGGTTGACAGAGTGGTTTATAAATTATAGCATATGCTTATGCTCTTAATTCTTCCTCACAACCCTGCTTATCATGGCTGGAATTGCTGCTACCCCTGTGGGGTCAGCTGTGGGCTGGCTGTAGCCGGGCTGGGGGACTGACGGGGCCACATGCCTCTTATGCCCCAGCTAGTAACTGGGGCTTGTGCTCATGGCGGTAGCAGTGCTCCGAGAGGGAGAGTAGAAGCATCGTGGGACCTAGTTCTGAGCTGGCACACCATCATTTCTGCTGCCTTCTATTGGCCATGGCAAGTCACCTAACTTTAAGGGTGGGGAAATCAAGTCTGCCTCTTGATGGGAGAAGTTGGAATGTTACATTACAAAGAGTGAGGACACAAGGAGTCAACCTGGAGCTATTTTTGCAATTTGGGATGGCGCTTGTTGCCTTCCTCGAGGAGGACGTCCAAAACCATTTTTCAAACATCTCAGGTTCCTGTAAATCTCCACCTCTGGTTTGGCGACCCATAAAAATTCCCAGTCAGTTTTGGTGAGGGGACAGTTGGTGACAGTGTTGTCTTTCGAAATGAGTAGTTCCGTTACCGACGATACTTTGCTCCCCATACATTATTTATAAGGTTTCCCTGTTTGTATGTGCAAACTATTTGTGTGTATATTTTGAGAAATACATTGTACAGGCCTCTTTTTTATTTCTTCCACACACCCTAGAGATGTCATAGAGGCGGTAAATGTGTCCAACTTTTTGAGAAATTGGAACAATCAAGACTTACCTGTATGGAATGCTGTTAACGATGTCAATTCCCGCGACAGTACCTTTCATCTGAGACACTTAGGGACTGTTAACAGATTAAAAGTAGTAAAAGACACGGATAGAGAGAATTTTCATTATCTTGTGCTCTGAAATCTTGGATTTTCGTTGGTTTGAAAGGGCCTGAAAATGTATTTTTTTTTAGTAGGGACATAGAAGCCTCTAGCGGTATTCTTAATAAAGCAAGGTGAGTTATAAGCAATCATCTGATGGAGGGTAAATGTACCACACTCCAGTTTAAGAAAAATACAATATAAAAGTCTTACCATGGAAGAAAATCTTTATATGATCTCTTGTAAAAAAAGCTTCAAGAAACATAAAGACATGACACCGTATTCAGTTTCAAGTCAGTGACTTGTAAGCAAGGCAAAGCAAAGACAGTCTGATTAAGGCCGTTGCATTGTTCTGGCATTTTTTAGGTCTCACCCATTTCTGTGGCCTTTTTAGAACCTAAGCTTCTAGGGCACAGAGAACTTCATCTTGACGTAGGGCTGAGCAAATGCACGGAGCATTTCTCAATAAGTAGGCATTAAATTCTTAGTCCAGAAGGGGCCTTGAGATGCCCTCTCTTTACTCCTTGGTAGAACTGTTTTAACCATCCCCCGAAAAGAGATTTTTTTCTTTAAATCTCAAAATTCAGAGATTCCACAATCAGAACTTCCTTTTCATATTGCCATGTGGTCTGCTGTGGGCATCTGTCGAATGGTGTGAACTCTGCGTGGGGAGTCTGGCCTACCCTCGAGGCCCACGGTTTGGGCTGCGGTGGTGCCATGCTGTGCTCAGGGGCCTTCTTTTTTGGAAGTCTGGGCTCCAGTGAGCCTTGGTCATGCTCTTTTATGGAACCTTGGGTGCTAGACCACTCTGACCCTCAGTCTCTTTTGCAGGTTCTGGGGAGGATTAAATGAGCTCATGTGATATCCAGGTGACTGAGGCAGAGTCGGCTCGGGATGAATCTTTGCTTCGTTTTCATTAGCTGCGGAGAAGACGATGACAGCTTGGTGCCTCTCCAACTTTAATATGGGTATGCCTCTCTTGTGGATCTTGTTAAATGCAGGCTGGTATTCAGTAGTTCTGGGTGGGGCCTGGATTCTGTGCTTCTAACAAGCTCCTAGGTGACGGTGACGCTGAGGGCAAGGGTTTGGCACCTGCGTTTCTCCCTTTCCGGAAGAGCAGGATGTCTGCCGCACCCCCACCCGAGAGGAGAAAACATCCGCAACGTGACTACTAGGAACCAGCTTCCCTCACAGGCAAGGGACCTGTGCCACTGCTCCCAACCATTCTGTCTGAGGCGCAGCAAGCCAAAACACTGAAATGCTGAGGTTTGCAGCAAAGAGGAGGTTTATTCTCAGGGCAGTCAAGCGAGGACGTGATGTGACAATAGGTCTCAAATCCGCCTCCCCAAAGGCAAGGGGCTTTGGGTATCTGTGGGATAAAGAGTAAAGAAGCAGGGCAGAGACGTTGTTTAAGATCTAACTCGGCTTGGCGGTCACAAAGATAAGGATTGAGAAGTAGTCCCCTGGACTTGTCAACGGAGAAATCATTGGGGGCTTCAAGGAGATCAGTTTCACGAGAGTAGTGGGGCAGAAACCAGATCGCAGTGTAGATGGGAGGGGAGAAATGGGGGGCAAGTCAAGAAATTGATGGCAAAGGGAAAGAAGGGAGGGGTGGATAGGAGGACAGGAGAATGGAATGGAGGAGAGCATTTCCTTGTGGCTCTTTAATATGGCTGGGAGGGGCCAAAAGAGAAGGAGAGCGTGAAGGTGTAGGAAGAGGGGGTGGCATCCCGAGCCCAAGGAGGACTGGCCCCTGTCTTCAGCTCCCACCAGCTGGATGGTCCCTCCCTCTAGCTTTCCACGTAGGCTGTGGAAGTTGCCCCTTGCCTCCTTGGATCAGCTGCCCTTGATTCGTTCGTCCTTTTCTTATTTCTCAGCACATCTGGGTCATACGTTATGTGAAGACAAACAAATCACCACTGATGCTTAATTTTCTTGAAAAATGCCCCAGGCAGGTACCATTTTGGAGAACTACCTATTGTGCCTCAGCAAGCCAAAGTAGCCCATTTTTCCTCTCTCATTGGGAGAGATTGCTGTTTCTTGGAGAACCTGATGAAGAGGGTGACTCGCGCTTAGGAATAAGGTTGCTTGAAAAGTGCAAAAGGTGAGGTAGTTTGGCTCTGAGGGGCCTCTGAGGCCTGAGACTTCCTGAGAGATGGCAGACTCACAGCTCCCATTTCCCTCTGACCCTGGGCTATGAGCTCATCAAATGAGATGGTAAATAAAGTCACTGACATGGTTTAAAGGATAATTTTGTTCTCTCTTGTTCACTCAGAGCAAATTGAATGGAATTTGCATACAACATATGGATGAACTATCCATACGATGGGGCTTGACCATATCCTCGTGGTTCCCCTTCCCTTTTCTACCTCTGGGCCCTTTATCTCTGCAGACTTAACCCCACACCATCAGTCCACCCAGTCGGTCCACTGGACGTCTCTTCCTCTTTCGCATCTGGTCGTTGTCGTCACCTTGTTCTCCACTACCGCCTCCTGCAGTAGCTGTTAGGTCCAGAGAGGTTGGTTCACTGTGAGCAGGTAACTGTCAACTCCATGGACAGGTGGAAGTGACTTGGCAGCCGGGATGCGCCCACCCTGAGTTCATCATACCAATGAGGGTCAAGGAGAATGGGGATGCAGCTGGTCTGCAGAGCCCCGGCAGTTCTGAGACACATGTTCCTGGATCCACACGTTGCTCCATACCCAGCCTTGCCTTTCTTTTTTCTCTCTCTTGACTCCATCCAGGTTTCTGCTCTCCTTGTCCCTTTGGGGAGGGAGGCCAGTACCAGTCCAGGTGTAGTCCCCCAAAGCGTCCTACTTCCAAGCGTTACGTAGGCTTGTATATCCACTTGCTTGGGTTGCCCTGGCATTCGTGCCAACAAGTTGAGTGGTTTAAGCCCTAGGCTCTCTTTTCTGGCAAGAATGTGCCTAAAAATCTCCACCTCTGGTTTGGTGGCCCCTAAAAATTCCCAGTCAGTTTTGGTGAGGGGACACTTGGTGACAGTGTTGTCTTTCGAAATGAGTAGTTCCGTTACCGACGATACTTTGCTCCCCATACATTATTTATAAGGTTTCCCTGTTTGTATGTGCAAACTATTTGTGTGTATATTTTGAGAAATACATTGTACAGGCCTCTTTTTTATTTCTTCCACACACCCTAGAGATGTCATAGAGGCGGTAAATGTGTCCAACTTTTTGAGAAATTGGAACAATCAAGACTTACCTGTATGGAATGCTGTTAACGATGTCAATTCCCGCGACAGTACCTTTCATCTGAGACACTTAGGGACTGTTAACAGATTAAAAGTAGTAAAAGACACGGATAGAGAGAATTTTCATTATCTTGTGCTCTGAAATCTTGGATTTTCGTTGGTTTGAAAGGGCCTGAAAATGTATTTTTTTTTAGTAGGGACATAGAAGCCTCTAGCGGTATTCTTAATAAAGCAAGGTGAGTTATAAGCAATCATCTGATGGAGGGTAAATGTACCACACTCCAGTTTAAGAAAAATACAATATAAAAGTTTTACCATGTTAGAAAATCTTTATATGATCTTTTGTAAAAAAAAAAAAAAAAGCTTCAAGAAACATAAAGACATGACACCGTATTCAGTTTCAAGTCAGTGACTTGTAAGCAAGGCAAAGCAAAGACAGTCTGATTAAGGCCGTTGCATCGTTCTGGCATTTTTTAGGTCTCACCCATTTCTGTGGCCCTTTTAGAACCTAAGCTTCTAGGGCACAGAGAACTTCATCTTGACGTAGGGCTGAGCAAATGCACGGAGCATTTCTCAATAAGTAGGCATTAAATTCTTAGTCCAGAAGGGGCCTTGAGATGCCCTCCCTTTACTCCTTGGTAGAACTGTTTTAACCATCCCGCGAAAACAGATTTTTTTCTTTAAATCTCAAAATTCAGAGATTCCACAATCAGAACTTCCTTCTCATATTGCCATGTGGTCTGCTGTGGGCATCTGTCGAATGGTGTGAACTCTGCGTGGGGAGTCTGGCCTACCCTCGAGGCCCACGGTTTGGGCTGCGGTGGTGCCATGCTGTGCTCAGGGGCCTTCTTTTTTGGAAGTCTGGGCTCCAGTGAGCCTTGGTCATGCTCTTTTATGGAACCTTGGGTGCTAGACCACTCTGACCCTCAGTCTCTTTTGCAGGTTCTGGGGAGGATTAAATGAGCTCATGTGATATCCAGGTGACTGAGGCAGAGTCGGCTCGGGATGAATCTTTGCTTCGTTTTCATTAGCTGCGGAGAAGACGATGACAGCTTGGTGCCTCTCCAACTTTAATATGGGTATGCCTCTCTTGTGGATCTTGTTAAATGCAGGCTGGTATTCAGTAGTTCTGGGTGGGGCCTGGATTCTGTGCTTCTAACAAGCTCCTAGGTGACGGTGACGCTGAGGGCAAGGGTTTGGCACCTGCGTTTCTCCCTTTCCGGAAGAGCAGGATGTCTGCCGCACCCCCACCCGAGAGGAGAAAACATCCGCAACGTGACTACTAGGAACCAGCTTCCCTCACAGGCAAGGGACCTGTGCCACTGCTCCCAACCATTCTGTCTGAGGCGCAGCAAGCCAAAACACTGAAATGCTGAGGTTTGCAGCAAAGAGGAGGTTTATTCTCAGGGCAGCCAAGCGAGGACGTGACGTGACAATAGGTCTCAAATCCGCCTCCCCAAAGGCAAGGGGCTTTGGGTATCTGTGGGATAAAGAGTAAAGAAGCAGGGCAGTATGAGGCATGGGGAGCGAGAGGAAAGGTGATTGGAAAAAGGTGTGCTCATCGTTGTTCTGAGCTGGCGTAACTAGGCTACAGGCCTCGGCACATTCTCAGGCTGGAGCTGGGGAAAACAGGAGCAGAATGGAAGATGACAGCGTGTGAAGGAGGTGTGGTGTCCATAGGTTCGGGGTCTGACGTGCTTCCTGCTGAAGCACCGATACCCGCCAAAGCCGTAAATGGGGTGCTGGGGAAAACAGGAGCAGAATGGAAGATGACAGCGTGTGAAGGAGGTGTGGTGTCCATAGGTTCGGGGTCTGACGTGCTTCCTGCTGAAGCACCGATGCCCGCCAAAGCAGTGAATGGGGTGCTGGGGAAAACAGGAGCAGAATGGAAGATGACAGCGTGTGAAGGAGGTGTGGTGTCCATAGGTTCGGGGTCTGACGTGCTTCCTGCTGAAGCACCGATGCCCGCCAAAGCCGTAAATGGGGTGCTGGGGAAAACAGGAGCAGAATGGAAGAGGACAGCGTGTGAAGGAGGTGTGGTGTCCATAGCTTCCATATTAGAGGTACTGCCTGCCTGATCTGAGAGCAGAGAGTGAAAGTGGGAGAGGCTCTTCCTAGATTCTAACTCCTCTGAATTTATAGCACTGGCTCTGCCTGGCTTTATGACATATCCATTGTAAGTGTCACAGAGAAGGAGCGGGCGGGGCAGGGGGTGAGGCAGGGGTCACATGCAAGCCCAGCTGGTGGCTTAACCCCGGCCCAAAGGCAAAGGGCGGGACCCCTTCTGGACTTTCTAGTGACTGGGACGTCTGGCTGTGGGTGGCAGGTGTTTGGCACCAGATGGGCCACCATGCAGAGACTGTTGGGGACTGTGGAAGCCTCCTCCAGAGCTCACCCTGCCTGGGGACTGGCTCTGCAGGCCCCTCAGCCCTGCGTATGTATCGGCCAGGCCTTCCCCACCACGGGGCCCAGAGGCCAGAGCCTGCTCAGACCTGAGGGCAGGAGGCAGCCAGAGCTTACCATGGTGGGGGCCACCTCGTCCGGAGACCTCCCCAGCTCCTCTGCGAGACCTGGAGACAGGATCGCCTTCTCCAGGGCTGCTCAGCTGCCAGCATCACCATGAGCCAGGTGGCCAAGGTTTCTGAGCAGGAGATGCAGAGCCCTGATCTGACTGGATGCTGCCAGACCATGATGTCCCTTCCTGGCAGATAGGTTCTTTCTTCACTTCTTTTTTGCAATTTGGTAAAAGAACATTTAAACCTTGGCCTGTCCTTCAGGGTATATAGATGGTAGTGGCTTAGCCGGGATTCGATCCAAGCCTGTGTGATTCTAGAGCTTGTGCTCTGGACTGTGGTGCCTCCTTATCGTATATGCTTCACGATTTACTTGTTTTTCTTTTTTTCTTGTAGTCCTTATGGTACTTAGCCCTAAGTGCCATACCTGTAACAAACAGCTACATTGCCCTGTAGGAGGTCTTCTTTTGTTCAACGCCTGAATTGGTCATCCACCACACTGTGTTCTAATCTCAGAAGATACAGGTCAGGGACCACCAGTTGTCAGCATGGCACCATTCCATATTTCTAATTGAGGCTTGAAGCCCGTATTTTCCCTTTGTCTAGTTTGAAGGATCCAGATATGTAAAGATGATATTCTAGATAAATCATGGGCTATCCTGAAAGAAATTCACCAGTGAATTGTTCCGTATGGATTAGAAGCCAGCTTCTCTGGCCTTCCTGGAGTATATCCAGTAAGGCGTCTCATTCATCTCTAGAAAGCAAATATATCGTTTATTGCAACTTCAGCGTGGAGCGATGTATTGGTATAAAGTACGATCAACACAATTTGGTCATTGTGAGTATGACAGCTGGGTCCACTCTTTACTAAACATATGTAACTCTAGGGATTCTTATGCCCAAGGGAGGAGACGTACTCTTGGCTGTCTAGGACAAGGGAAGCATGTGTTGTTATTCAGGAGCTGGAAGCTTCAACATGACAGGTAGGAATTGAACAATCCTGGTCTACACATCACTTGACCTTGCTTAAAACTTGTTTCTTTGGCTTGCTTCATTGGAGTGTTTTCTCCCTCCTGGGGCTGACATTGTTATGTATCACGCATGAGACATGTAGAAGTTTCAGAACCCAAAATCATATAGATCAGTAAAATAAACCTGTTGAAACTCACACTGGGCATAATTCATATATTCCAAAATCAGTTTGACCCTCTGCTCATGAGATTCTTTTTATGGTATGTCCCAGCAAATCTGGGCTTCCATCCCCAATAAATTTTGGGGTTGGAGGACACAAAAGCTTTTGCTCAGACCTAAATTCTGTCTGAAAAAAAGGGAAATATTATAAGCCCTTTGTAACCTCTCCAAGAGCAGAAATGATTTACAGCTGTGGCATTGAACCATAATTTCTCGATCTCATTTGAGAAGAGTTCAGTTAGAAACAGTGTCTTGATTTTTGTTTCTTTTGTTTCTTCCCTGTTTTCTTGTCTTGCTTACCAACAATCCATTGTAATTCATGAGTTAGTATGGCAGCAGGCTGAGTGTTCCCTGGAGCTCATTAAATGAAGTGTTTTTCCTAAAATGACGTTTGTCTCCTTGTTTTCAGCCCCTCTTCTTTCCTCTGCCCTTGACTATAACCAGAGCTCAGCAAAAGCTGAGTGACTTTGTGCAGACCTTACTTAGGCTCAGCCTTTTTTTCTTCATTATTTTATTCATGGCTCCTCCATTTCATTGTTTGCCTTCTCGAAATGTGTTGAAATCTTTCTGTGGTTGATGACTTCCAAAATATCTTGGCTTTTATTGGTTGATTAATTTTGGTATTTCTACAGTTTTATTTAGATATGGTTTCAGGAGGAACAGAAAGTAAATATATTTCCTAGTCTGCCATCTTGAGCTGAAAATCCCTGTGGATTTTAGCCTCCAATGTTCCCATGGGAAAACACCCAACCATGGCATTAATAGATGTAACACTCAAGATTTCAGCTTTTCTTGAGCAATCACTAAGGATTTCCTATGTGGTCACTTCTAATGGGGAAATTATAACTATCTCATGACGTTGATTTGAGGATTAAATTAGATAATGAACATGAAAATGCTTTGTAAGATTTAAAAATCTGTAAAAATGTTTTTTGTTATTATTTGATTTGTTGCTATTTCAACTTCACTTGACAGTTGTTTATGACCTTGCCTATGTGAGAAAATGCCCTCTGGGTTATTTTTTTTAAAGCCAGAATGTATTTTTCAACAGCTCAATGGAACTGACATCATTTGTGAAGGTTAAGGGTGAAGGGGTAAATGTTTCTTGACACCTATCACTTTACAGTGTTTTCAGGAACTAACTGACTCATATATTCCTCTTCCAAATTTGGTTGAGGACCTCCTACCAGCCACATGCTTTACGTCAGGTGTTGGAAAGCATTTTCTGGATTTTAAATATCTTAGGCTTTGTGGGCCATATACAGTTTCTGTAGCTTCTCCTCCTCTTTCCTCTTCAACAAGCTTTCTAAACGTGAGAACCATTATTAGCTCACAGTCCCCCAGATCCAGGCTGAGAGCCTGATTTGATTCGTGGCCATTATTTGCCAATTCCTGCTCTGCGTCTTCACTGAGGAGGGGGCCATGTTCGAGTAATCAGTTCTTTGAATCAACTGTTGGTCTTCTGGGGCTTGTCCTTGCTCTCCTACAGTCTCTAATCAGCGTGGCATCCAGAGAGATCTTGTTAAAACATAAGTCAGATCATGTCACGCAAATTTCTTCAATGGCTTCTTCACAGAAAATGCAAAGTCCTCAGAGTGCCTCCACAGACCTAGAAATCTGGGTGTCTGTTTCCTCTCTGACTGTTTCCTTCTCCTCTCCAATTTGCTCGCTCTGTTTTCCACCTCCTCTCCAATTTGCTCGCTCTGTTTTCCACACGCTGACATCCTTTCTGCTCCTTGGATACTCCAAGCCTACTCTTGCCTCATTGACTTTCTGCCGCAGGCCAGCCGCAGAAAGAGGATTTCACCGCCCAGGGTCAGAAGGGAAGGGGTAAGGAACTGAAGTAGCACCGACGAATGGGGTCAGAAGCCCATGGGGTCAGAAGGCTGCAATGAGAAGCCCACTCACCGCAACAGAGGATAGACCCCCGCTCGCCGAAACTAGAGAAAGCTCGCATGCAGCAATGAAGACCCAATGCAGCCAAAAATAAATAAATAAAACATAAAGTATAGAATCTTAAAAAAAATCTATAAAGAATATTACAAGAATAGAATCACAGGCCAGTTTCTCCTTTGAACATGCATGCAAAATGTGTAAAGAGAAGCACAAACTATATCCATGGTATGTGAAACAATCATATATCAGAATCAAAGTAGCTTTATTCTGGCAATGCAAGGTTGCTTTAATGTCCAAATGTGAAACTGATCCCAGGAATGAATTAGAGTGGGAGAAAAGTCATTTAAAACTGAAATCTTGGGACTTCCCTGGTGGTCCAGTGTTTAGAACATGGCGCTTTCACTGCTGGGGCCCTGGGGTCCAATCCCAGGTCAGGGAACTAAGATCCTGCAAGACATGAGGCAGGGCCCCGAAAAAAAAAAAAGGAAAGAAAGAAGTCTTAACCAGGAGAAGCACAAGATCGAATAAACATAACAGATAACACCTTATGAAAAGTAGGTGAAGATTATGGAATATTCTAAAATTTAAAACAAAAAGAAACTTTTAAAGATTCAAAAGGATGTGACAAATATTGTACATAGGCAAAAGTAAAATGAAATAAAATATACAAGTGATGGGAGCCCAAAATTCCAGATGCCCAAGTCCTGTCTCTGAAGATTCTCATTCAATGGGTTCAGGATTTCCTCCTTATTTAAAAACCTACAGGTGACTCTGGTACGATTCACAGATACAATGTAAAGCTTCTCTTTTACAGGAAAGAATACCAGATTATTTTGTTATCTTATAGTTATACTAACAGGTTGTACTATTGACGGATAAGTGTGCTGTGAAAATGCACCCCCACTAGGGGTAAAAAAGGAACTAGTAGTCTCTACTGCTACTTGGTGGCAGCACGCATGTATTGCAAGGGCAATTATTGTAGCAGTCCAAATTAGTGGAACATTTTAGAATTGGAAGACGACATACAGATCATCTAGTCAAGCTTCCAAGTATTATAGTTGTGAAAACTAAGGCCCATATAAATGAAATGATTTATCTCCAAAGAGCATTAGTGAAAGTATGAAATAAAAAATATCTCTGAACTTTTAATTTAGTGCTGTTTTTATTAATCTCAAGTATTAGCTTAAACTTCAGTGTGACAGATTTGGGATTGAATTCCTGCTCACGTTTACTGATTGCGTGTCTTTTAGTAAGTTACTGAAACACTTTTTTTTTAGATAGACGTATTTAATTATTTATCTTTGGCTGCCTAGGCTCTTCGTTGCTGTGCACGGGCTTTCCCTAGTTGCGGTGAGCGGGGGCTACTCTTTGTTGCAGTACGCGGGCTTCTCATTGTGGTGGCTTCTCGTTGTTGCTGAGCACGGGGTCTAGGTGCGTGGGCTTCAGTAGTTGTGGTTCACGGGCTCTAGCACGCAGGCTCAGTAGTTGTGGCACATGGTCTTAGTTGCTCCGCGGCATGTGGGATCTTCCCGGACCAGGGCTCAAGCGTGTGTCCCGTGCACTGGCAGGTGGATCCTTAACCACTGCGCCAACAGGGAAGCCTTACTAATACACTTTTAACTTTGCTTTTCACGTATGTAAAATGGTGAGCCTTGACTGATATAGAATATGAGATAACCTAGCACTGTTCTTAACACATATATGTAGTTAAAACTTTTTGGCTCTCATCCCTCTTAAACAGCCTCTATCCTCTTAATAATGAATGTGTCTTTCAGCTAGCAGAGCACCCCAGAGCTGACCACATTCTGGCAAGAGATATAGGATTCTTTTTCTTACTGGGGGTTCTTTATACCTGATATTTGAAGTGCACTTAAACATGAACAACTCTTGTTTATACTGTATTAATGGATTTGATGGATGAATTTTAGAAAGTAATATGCAGGAATTGAGCTGCCTTACCCTCAAGAAATATAATTCGATAGTGGTGGCTAGAACGATAAACAGTGTTTGGACAGGGAGTCCATATTGGATGTGAACTTCCTGTACTCCCATTCGTCTATTAAGAATAAAGAGAATCCTTTCAAAATGTGTTTTAAAGGGCAGTTATTTCTTTCTGCCTCATTTAAGTTACCTGCAAGAAAAAGACAATCTCCTGCATCCTTGTTTAATAGGCTTTTAATATAAAGCAGATAATTTTTTGCAACATTTCCCAAACTTTTCATTATCGAATTGGCTGAGGCTTCTCAACGATTATCATTTCACAACAATATCTCCATCTTCAGCCTCTTTCAATGAATTGGCCTAATAGATGTGCCATTAAAACAGAGCTTCACTCTCAACGTATTTTTAATTTTGTATTCAAAGGGTATGAAGGATTCAGCCATAACAGTGAGTGGATTTCTGATACATGCTACATGATGGATGCAACTAAGTGAAAGGAGTCAGGCATGAAAGGCTACATACTGTATGGTTCCATTTATATGAAATGTCCAGCAGTGGCAAATCCATACACACAGAAAAGATTCTACATCAGTGGTTGCCAGGGGTTTGGAGGAGAGGGAAATAGAGAATGACTCCTTAGGGTGTAGGTTTCCTCTTGGTTGATGAAGATGTTTTGCAGCTCGGCAGTGGTGATAGTTGCACAACATTGTGACGGTAGTAAATTCCACTGAATGGTACAGTGACTTGTAAAATGATCCAAATGGTGGAGTTTGTGTTATGTTCATTTTACTACAATAAAAAGGAGAAAGAATTCGGGAAAGACTTAGAGTTTGGGAAACTAAGGTGAACTGGTCAAGAAAAAGACAGCTCTATTCAGTTTTCTCTCAGCTCTCCCAGTGCATTAATCCTCAGCCAAAAGTAGGCTGAACTTGTAGATGATAGTCATTCAACACAGTCCAGGGAAAAGTAAATAAAGTAAAACCCAACTCTTCTTCTTTAGCACATGTATGAAAGGTTAACTTGCTGCTCAGCCACGTGGACATTCATGAAGACGTTTCACTTTAGGTGTCCTCTACTTCAGTACTTTACTCACAGCGCATTCACACATGTAGGCAACAGCATTCCTTAATTCGATGGAATCTGCAGCACTGGTTGTGATCAGTCTCATGAAAAGAAAAGGAAAGGTGGCGCGGAAGCGAAGGGAAGAGATTTTCAAGACAGAGACGATGTTTAAGATCTAACTCGGCTTGGCGGTCACAAAGATAAGGATTGAGAAGTAGACCCCTGGACTTGTCAACGGAGAAATCATTGGGGGCTTCAAGGAGATCAGTTTCACGAGAGTAGTGGGGCAGAAACCAGATCGCAGTGTAGATGGGAGGGGAGAAATGGGGGGCAAGTCAAGAAATTGATGGCAAAGGGAAAGCAGGGAGGGGTGGATAGGAGGACAGGAGAATGGAATGGAGGAGAGCATTTCCTTGTGGCTCTTTAATATGGCTGGGAGGGGCCAAAAGAGAAGGAGAGCGTGAAGGTGTAGGAAGAGGGGGTGGCATCCCGAGCCCAAGGAGGACTGGCCCCTGTCTTCAGCTCCCACCAGCTGGATGGTCCCTCCCTCTAGCTTTCCACGTAGGCTGTGGAAGTTGCCCCTTGCCTCCTTGGATCAGCTGCCCTTGATTCGTTCGTCCTTTTCTTATTTCTCAGCACATCTGGGTCATACGTTATGTGAAGACAAACAAGTCACCACTGATGCTTAATTTTCTTGAAAAATGCCCCAGGCAGGTACCATTTTGGAGAACTACCTATTGTGCCTCAGCAAGCCAAAGTAGCCCATTTTTCCTCTCTCATTGGGAGAGATTGCTGTTTCTTGGAGAACCTGATGAAGAGGGTGACTCGCGCTTAGGAGTAACGTTGCTTGAAAAGTGCAAAAGGTGAGGTAGTTTGGCTCTGAGGGGCCTCTGAGGCCTGAGACTTCCTGAGAGATGGCAGACTCACAGCTCCCATTTCCCTCTGACCCTGGGCTATGAGCTCATCAAATGAGATGGTAAATAAAGTCACTGACATGGTTTAAAGGATAATTTTGTTCTCTCTTGTTCACTCAGAGCAAATTGAATGGAATTTGCATACAACATATGGATGAACTATCCATACGATGGGGCTTGACCATATCCTCGTGGTTCCCCTTCCCTTTTCTACCTCTGGGCCCTTTAGCTCTGCAGACTTAACCCTACACCATCAATCCACCCAGTCGGTCCACTGGACGTCTCTTCCTCTTTCGCATCTGGTCGTTGTCGTCACCTTGTTCTCCACTACCGCCTCCTGCAGTAGCTGTTAGGTCCAGAGAGGTTGGTTCACTGTGAGCAGGTAACTGTCAACTCCATGGACAGGTGGAAGTGACTTGGCAGCCGGGATGCGCCCACCCTGAGTTCATCATACCAATGAGGGTCAAGGAGAATGGGGATGCAGCTGGTCTGCAGAGCCCCGGCAGTTCTGAGACACATGTTCCTGGATCCACACGTTGCTCCATACCCAGCCTTGCCTTTCTTTTTTCTCTCTCTTGACTCCATCCAGGTTTCTGCTCTCCTTGTCCCTTTGGGGAGGGAGGCCAGTACCAGTCCAGGTGTAGTCCCCCAAAGCGTCCTACTTCCAAGCGTTACGTAGGCTTGTATATCCACTTGCTTGGGTTGCCCTGGCATTCGTGCCAACAAGTTGAGTGGTTTAAGCCCTAGGCTCTCTTTTCTGGCAAGAATGTGCCTAAAAATCTCCACCTCTGGTTTGGTGGCCCCTAAAAATTCCCAGTCAGTTTTGGTGAGGGGACACTTGGTGACAGTGTTGTCTTTCGAAATGAGTAGTTCCGTTACCGACGATACTTTGCTCCCCATACATTATTTATAAGGTTTCCCTGTTTGTATGTGCAAACTATTTGTGTGTATATTTTGAGAAATACATTGTACAGGCCTCTTTTTTATTTCTTCCACACACCCTAGAGATGTCATAGAGGCGGTAAATGTGTCCAACTTTTTGAGAAATTGGAACAATCAAGGCTTACCTGTATGGAATGCTGTTAACGATGTCAATTCCCGCGACAGTACCTTTCATCTGAGACACTTAGGGACTGTTAACAGATTAAAAGTAGTAAAAGACACGGATAGAGAGAATTTTCATTATCTTGTGCTCTGAAATCTTGGATTTTCGTTGGTTTGAAAGGGCCTGAAAATGTATTTTTTTTTAGTAGGGACATAGAAGCCTCTAGCGGTATTCTTAATAAAGCAAGGTGAGTTATAAGCAATCATCTGATGGAGGGTAAATGTACCACACTCCAGTTTAAGAAAAATACAATATAAAAGTCTTACCATGGAAGAAAATCTTTATATGATCTCTTGTAAAAAAAGCTTCAAGAAACATAAAGACATGACACCGTATTCAGTTTCAAGTCAGTGACTTGTAAGCAAGGCAAAGCAAAGACAGTCTGATTAAGGCCGTTGCATTGTTCTGGCATTTTTTAGGTCTCACCCATTTCTGTGGCCTTTTTAGAACCTAAGCTTCTAGGGCACAGAGAACTTCATCTTGACGTAGGGCTGAGCAAATGCACGGAGCATTTCTCAATAAGTAGGCATTAAATTCTTAGTCCAGAAGGGGCCTTGAGATGCCCTCTCTTTACTCCTTGGTAGAACTGTTTTAACCATCCCCCGAAAAGAGATTTTTTTCTTTAAATCTCAAAATTCAGAGATTCCACAATCAGAACTTCCTTTTCATATTGCCATGTGGTCTGCTGTGGGCATCTGTCGAATGGTGTGAACTCTGCGTGGGGAGTCTGGCCTACCCTCGAGGCCCACGGTTTGGGCTGCGGTGGTGCCATGCTGTGCTCAGGGGCCTTCTTTTTTGGAAGTCTGGGCTCCAGTGAGCCTTGGTCATGCTCTTTTATGGAACCTTGGGTGCTAGACCACTCTGACCCTCAGTCTCTTTTGCAGGTTCTGGGGAGGATTAAATGAGCTCATGTGATATCCAGGTGACTGAGGCAGAGTCGGCTCGGGATGAATCTTTGCTTCGTTTTCATTAGCTGCGGAGAAGACGATGACAGCTTGGTGCCTCTCCAACTTTAATATGGGTATGCCTCTCTTGTGGATCTTGTTAAATGCAGGCTGGTATTCAGTAGTTCTGGGTGGGGCCTGGATTCTGTGCTTCTAACAAGCTCCTAGGTGACGGTGACGCTGAGGGCAAGGGTTTGGCACCTGCGTTTCTCCCTTTCCGGAAGAGCAGGATGTCTGCCGCACCCCCACCCGAGAGGAGAAAACATCCGCAACGTGACTACTAGGAACCAGCTTCCCTCACAGGCAAGGGACCTGTGCCACTGCTCCCAACCATTCTGTCTGAGGCGCAGCAAGCCAAAACACTGAAATGCTGAGGTTTGCAGCAAAGAGGAGGTTTATTCTCAGGGCAGTCAAGCGAGGACGTGATGTGACAATAGGTCTCAAATCCGCCTCCCCAAAGGCAAGGGGCTTTGGGTATCTGTGGGATAAAGAGTAAAGAAGCAGGGCAGTATGAGGCATGGGGAGCGTGAGGAAAGGTGATTGGAAAAAGGTGTGCTCGTCATTGTTCTGAGCTGGCTTAACTAGGCTACAGGCCTCAGCACATTCTCAGGCTGGAGTTTTCGGCCCTCTGATGGCAGGAGGTCAAAAGGCACTTGCCCAGGTGGAAGATCAGTGGTCCTCTCCACTCTAAACCAGTTCAGCCTAACCAGGCACAGCTGATTCCAAGTTCCTGGACGATCACGGGGCAAACATCTTATTGCTTATGCTACATGCTACTTGGAGGACGTGCAGGTGTTCAAGCTACCTTGATGAGTGAAGACGGGATTTGACTAATCATGACACCTTGTTTCACCTCCAGGCGAGCAGAAGAGAGCTGTAGGCTGAGTCTGGCTCCAGGCACCTGGAATTGGAGGCAGGTGGTTTAAAAACGGGCTCTCCCACCCTCTGTGTGATATTAGGTAGATAGACTATTGAACCTTCCTGTGCCTGTTTCTCCAGAAGCAGCATGGGGACACTCAGAGTCCCTCTCTTGGGGGCTGTTATGGGGCTTCAGTGAGATATAGATGCATGCACAGGCACACGGGAGACACCCAGTGTGTGTTCCCTTCGTGCTTATTTTTATTAGGACACCAGTATTGTTAGAAGATTTCTGGTTTGGACAACAAATTAGATAGGTGGTCATTGCTATAGTTTATGCGAGAGCAATTCACATTGCCATTTGCAAAAAAGTAGTTGGTTGTCCAATGGGGATTATAAACATCCGTTTAACATGAGCTACTGAACAGATAGTTTACACAGTAACTACTTTATTTAAAATCAATTCTCTTTGTTTTCTTAAGCAATTGTTAACCCCCAATTTCGTGAGTACTACCAAGTAAGTCACTTGAAAATCATCTAGAGCAATCTGTTTCACTTAGCAAGCCTAAAGCTATAGATCAACCATTTTATTTACTGTTCTATGACAAAAATTACTCTAAACAGCTATTCCCTGGATAAGTAATCAGCTAAAGCTAGTTTGACTGACTAAATCGATTTACTGAGTTAATAAGCCAGTTGTTTTAGAATAGGTCGAATGCATATTTCTCATCCATTCTGCATTAAAGTGTTTCCCATTCGTACATACCCACATTCCTACTTCTGTGCTGTAGGGCTTGGCTGAACTACACCTGCCTTCAGTGAAACTTTTCTCTCCTGCACAATTGGAGATAATTTTAGTCTCCTCGTGACTCCCACGGGGTTACCTCTGTTGTGACACTTGACTATTTGGTGGCATATTTTATTTGAAAAAGCCTTCCGTTACTCCGGGCACGTCAAACAGTAAATGCTTTCTCTTCGTAAACCTGCATGACAGTTTTCTGAACTCTTCTGCTCTGGGCAAGATTCATCAGTACACCAGGCAAACATAGTGAAAGAGGAGACAGTACTTGTGTTGTATTCAATTGGGTCTTGATACCTAAGTGTGACTCTTAACCAAGGATTATGCAGTAGTTAAGGACACAGATTAAAGTTGTTTAGGGTGTGTCCTAAAGTGTCAGTGGCAGAATTTAAGTCTCTACTCTGGAAATTGTAGACCTGAGACAAACTACTTCCCTAAACGTCATTTCCTACATCTGAGAAAGATAATAGTATCTACCTTGTAGTAGACTGAATAATACCATTGCCTCCAAATGTCCACATTCTACTCTCCAGAACCTGTGAATGTCACCTTAAATGGCAGAAGGCACTTTGCCAGTGGGATGAAAGTAATGGTTCTCAGATGGGAAGATTCTCCTGGACTACCTGGATGGGCCCAAATATAACCACTGGTGTTCTCGTAAGAGAGAGGCAGAGGGAATTTGTACTCCAAAGAGAATGTGATGACGAAGTTGGGGTTGCATTGATGTGGCCAGAAGTGAAGGAATGCTGGCGAGGAAACAGATTCTCGCTTAGAGCCTCTAGAAGGAGGATGGATGGCCCTGTCGACTTCTGGTTTCAGCCCAGGGAAACTGGTTTTGGACCTCTGTCTTCCAGAACCATAAGAAAATAAGTGGGTTTTGTTAGAAGCAAGCACATTTGTAGTCATTTGTTACAGCAGCCATAGGGAACTGATGCCTACCTCATAGGAAGTAGTTCTCCAATTAAAATGTGTGACTGGAAACACACTTAGTGGCATGTGTGACACACACTAGTTATGCTACCATAGGTCGTTCTTGGAAACTGAAGCCTTGGTTTTGAGAGATCATCAAAACCAGTACAATGGTTGCCATGTTTCTCCTTGTTCAGCCTGGTGACCAACCCGGTAGAGAGAGCTCCATCCTTTCCCACAGGACCCCACTTGTGGGTATGTAGAGGGAAGCGGTTATGTCTCACTTAAGGCACCTTTTTCTTTTCCTTTCTACTTTTGTCTTCATTAATCTTCATCCAACTGACCTTTCTAAATCTTACAGAAAACAAAACCATTTCTCCATGGATTCAGATACTACCCCAAGTTAATATTCCAACCAAGTTCTTGTTCTTCCGGGTCTCATCACCAGAAATTCCTGAGCCTAAATCTACTCTAGTTTCTAGGATCACTCATTTTCTCATTTCTCCCTTCTCCTTTTAGTTCAGAGTCTTGTCAATTTAGTTCCTTCCCTAACCACAACTTATAGTACGGTGACACAGCAAAGTGATGAAAGTCTAGACGGTCTGGTTTTAATCCCGGGTTTTGCCACCTACTTACTGTGTGGCATTAGGCAAGCTATTCAACGTCTCTGGGCCTCAGTTTCCCCCAAGAAAGTGAACATTATGAATATTCCCTACCTCTAGGGTTGCCATTATGAGGAATAAGTGAGTTAATATTTGCTAAGCCCTTAGAATAGTACTTGTTATAGTCTAAGCACTACAGTTGTGCTTGTTAATAATAATAAATGAAATTCCAAGCGTATAACTTACTCAACTTTCTGTCATAACTTTGAAGTGTTGGTCTGTCTGTTGGCTCAGGTTGCAGGTAAATGAGTCGAGGCATGGGCTGAGGCATTGCTATCACTGGGTGGTGTGTTCCCAGAACTTGGAACAGCGGTGTGAAATGGGTAGTGGTTCTATTGGAGACAGGGCAGACTGGAAAATGACAGCCTGGGAAGGAGGTGTGGTGTCCATAGCTTTGGTGTTACAGGTGCTGCCTGCTGAAGCACCAGTGCCGGCCTAAGCCGTAAATGGGGTGCTGGGGTAAAGAGGAGCAGGATGGAAGATGACAGCGTGGGAAGGAGGTGTGGTGTCCATAGGTTCGGGGTCTGAGGTGCTGACTGCTGAAGCACCGATGCCCACCAAAGCCGTAAATGGGGTGGTGGGGAAAACAGGAGCAGAATGGAAGATGACAGCGTGGGAAGGAGGTGTGGTGTCCATAGGTTCGGGGACTGAGGTGCTGACTGCTGAAGCACCGATGCCCACCAAAGCCATAAATGGGGTGGTGGGGAAAACAGGAGCAGAATGGAAGATGACAGCGTGTGAAGGAGGTGTGGTGTCCATAGGTTCGGGGTCTGACGTGCTTCCTGCTGAAGCACCGATGCCCGCCGGGGCCGTAAATGGGGTGCTGGGGAAAACAGGAGCAGAATGGAAGAGGACAGCATGTGAAGGAGGTGTGGTGTCCATAGCTTCCATATTAGAGGTACTGCCTGCCTGATCTGAGAGCAGAGAGTGAAAGTGGGAGAGCCTCTTCTTAGATTCTAACTCCTCTGAATTTATAGCACTGGCTCTGCCTGGCTTTATGACATATCCATTGTAAGTGTCACAGAGAAGGAGCGGGCGGGGCAGGGGGTGAGGCAGGGGTCACATGCAAGCCCAGCTGGTGGCTTAACCCCGGCCCAAAGGCAAAGGGCGGGACCCCTTCTGGACTTTCTAGTGACTGGGACGTCTGGCTGTGGGTGGCAGGTGTTTGGCACCAGATGGGCCACCATGCAGAGACTGTTGGGGACTGTGGAAGCCTCCTCCAGAGCTCACCCTGCCTGGGGACTGGCTCTGCAGGCCCCTCAGCCCTGCGTATGTATCGGCCAGGCCTTCCCCACCACGGGGCCCAGAGGCCAGAGCCTGCTCAGACCTGAGGGCAGGAGGCAGCCAGAGCTTACCATGGTGGGGGCCACCTCGTCCGGAGACCTCCCCAGCTCCTCTGCGAGACCTGGAGACAGGATCGCCTTCTCCAGGGCTGCTCAGCTGCCAGCATCACCATGAGCCAGGTGGCCAAGGTTTCTGAGCAGGAGATGCAGAGCCCTGATCTGACTGGATGCTGCCAGACCATGATGTCCCTTCCTGGCAGATAGGTTCTTTCTTCACTTCTTTTTTGCAATTTGGTAAAAGAACATTTAAACCTTGGCCTGTCCTTCAGGGTATATAGATGGTAGTGGCTTAGCCGGGATTCGATCCAAGCCTGTGTGATTCTAGAGCTTGTGCTCTGGACTGTGGTGCCTCCTTATCGTATATGCTTCACGATTTACTTGTTTTTCTTTTTTTCTTGTAGTCCTTATGGTACTTAGCCCTAAGTGCCATACCTGTAACAAACAGCTACATTGCCCTGTAGGAGGTCTTCTTTTGTTCAACGCCTGAATTGGTCATCCACCACACTGTGTTCTAATCTCAGAAGATACAGGTCAGGGACCACCAGTTGTCAGCATGGCACCATTCCATATTTCTAATTGAGGCTTGAAGCCCGTATTTTCCCTTTGTCTAGTTTGAAGGATCCAGATATGTAAAGATGATATTCTAGATAAATCATGGGCTATCCTGAAAGAAATTCACCAGTGAATTGTTCCGTATGGATTAGAAGCCAGCTTCTCTGGCCTTCCTGGAGTATATCCAGTAAGGCGTCTCATTCATCTCTAGAAAGCAAATATATCGTTTATTGCAACTTCAGCGTGGAGCGATGTATTGGTATAAAGTACGATCAACACAATTTGGTCATTGTGAGTATGACAGCTGGGTCCACTCTTTACTAAACATATGTAACTCTAGGGATTCTTATGCCCAAGGGAGGAGACGTACTCTTGGCTGTCTAGGACAAGGGAAGCATGTGTTGTTATTCAGGAGCTGGAAGCTTCAACATGACAGGTAGGAATTGAACAATCCTGGTCTACACATCACTTGACCTTGCTTAAAACTTGTTTCTTTGGCTTGCTTCATTGGAGTGTTTTCTCCCTCCTGGGGCTGACATTGTTATGTATCACGCATGAGACATGTAGAAGTTTCAGAACCCAAAATCATATAGATCAGTAAAATAAACCTGTTGAAACTCACACTGGGCATAATTCATATATTCCAAAATCAGTTTGACCCTCTGCTCATGAGATTCTTTTTATGGTATGTCCCAGCAAATCTGGGCTTCCATCCCCAATAAATTTTGGGGTTGGAGGACACAAAAGCTTTTGCTCAGACCTAAATTCTGTCTGAAAAAAAGGGAAATATTATAAGCCCTTTGTAACCTCTCCAAGAGCAGAAATGATTTACAGCTGTGGCATTGAACCATAATTTCTCGATCTCATTTGAGAAGAGTTCAGTTAGAAACAGTGTCTTGATTTTTGTTTCTTCCCTGTTTTCTTGTCTTGCTTACCAACAGTCCATTTTAATTCATGAGTTAGTATGGCAGCAGGCTGAGTGTTCCCTGGAGCTCATTAAATGAAGTGTTTTTCCTAAAATGACGTTTGTCTCCTTGTTTTCAGCCCCTCTTCTTTCCTCTGCCCTTGACTATAACCAGAGCTCAGCAAAAGCTGAGTGACTTTGTGCAGACCTTACTTAGGCTCAGCCTTTTTTTCTTCATTATTTTATTCATGGCTCCTCCATTTCATTGTTTGCCTTCTCGAAATGTGTTGAAATCCCTCTGAGGTTGATGACTTACAGATTTCTTGGCTTTTATAGGTTGATTAGTTTTGGTATTTCTACAGTTTTATTTAGATATGGTTTCAGGAGGAACAGAAAGTAAATATATTTCCTAGTCTGCCATCTTGAGCTGAAAATCCCTGTGGATTTTAACTTCCAATGTTCCCATGGGAAAACAGCCAACCTTGGCCTTAATAGATGTAACACTCAAGATTTCAGCTTTTCTTGAGCAATCACTAAGGATTTCCTATGTGGTCATTTCTAATGGGGAAATAGTAACTGTCTCATGACGTTGATTTGAGGATTAAATTAGATAATGAACATGAAAATGCTTTGTAAGATTTAAAAATCTGTAAAAATGTTTTTTGTTATTATTTGATTAGTTGCTATTTCAACTTCACTTGACAGTTGTTTATGACCTTGCCTATGTGAGAAAATGTCCTCTGGGTTAGTTTTCTGAAAGCCAGAATGTATTTTTCAATAGCTCAATGGAACTGACATCATTTGTGAAGGTTAAGGTTGAAGGGATAAATGTTTCTTGACACCTATCACTTTACATTGTTTTCAGGAACTAACTGACTCATGTATTCCTCTTCCAAATTTGGTTGAGGACCTCCTACCAGCCACATGCTTTACGTCAGGTGTTGGAAAGCATTTTCTGGATTTTAAATATCTTAGGCTTTGTGGGCCATATACAGTTTCTGTAGCTTCTCCTCCTCTTTCCTCTTCAACAAGCTTTCTAAACGTGAGAACCATTATTAGCTCACAGTCCCCCAGATCCAGGCTGAGAGCCTGATTTGATTCGTGGCCATTATTTGCCAATTCCTGCTCTGCGTCTTCACTGAGGAGGGGTACCATGTTTGAGTAATCATTTCTTTGAATCAACTGTTGGTCTTCTGGGGCTTGTCCTTGCTCTCCTACAGTCTCTAATCAGCTTTTCATCCAGAGAGATCTTGTTAAAACATAAGTCAGATCATGTCACGCAAATTTCTTCAATGGCTTCTTCACAGAAAATGCAAAGTCCTCAGAGTGCCTCCACAGACCTAGAAATCTGGGCCTCTGTTTCCTCTCTGACTGTTTCGTTCTCCTCTCCAATTTGCTCGCTCTGTTTTCCACACACTGACATCCTTTCTGCTCCTTGGATACTCCAAACCTACTCTTGCCTCATTGACTTTCTGCCACACGCCAGCCGCAGAAAGAGGATTTCACTGCCCAGGGTCAGAAGGGAAGGGGTGAGGACCTGAAGTAGCACTGACGAATGGGGTCAGAAGCCCATGGGGTCAGAAGGCTGCAATGAGAAGCCTACTCACCACAACAAAGAATAGACCCCCGCGTGCCGAAACTAGAGAAAGCTCGCATGCAGCAATGAAGACCCAATGCAGCCAAAAATAAATAAATAAAACATAAAGTATAGAATCTTAAAAAAGCAACCAAAATATCGATAAAGAGTATTACGAGAATAGAATCACAGGCCAGTTTCTCCTTTGAACATGCATGCAAAATGTGTAAAGAGAAGCACAAACTGCATGGTATGTAAAACAATCATATATCAGAATCAAAGTAGCTTTATTCTGGCAATGCAAGGTTGCTCTAATGTCCAAACATGAAACTGATCCCAGGAATGAATTAGAGTGGGGAAAGAAGTCATTTAAAACTGAAATCTTGGGACTTCCCTGGTGGTCCAGTATTTAGAACATGACGCTTTCACTGCTGGGGCCCTGGGGTCCAATCCCAGGTCAGGGAACTAAGATCCTGCAAGACATGAGGCAGGGCCCCAAAAAACACAAAAAAAGGAAAGAAAGAAATCTTAACCAGGAGAAGGACAAGATCGAATAAACATAACAGATAACACCTTATGAAAAGTAGGTGAAGATTATGGAATATTCTAAAATTTAAAACAAAAAGAAAGTTTTAAAGATTCAAAAGGATGTGACATAATTGTACATAGGCAAAAATAAAATGAAATAAAATATACAAATGATGGGAGCCCAAAATTCCAGATGCCCAAGTCCTGTCTCTGAAGAGTCTCATTCAATGGGTTCAGGATTTCCTCTATATTTAAAAACCTACAGGTGATTCTGGTACGATTCACAGACACAATGTAAAGCTTCTCTTTTACAGGAAAGAATACCAGATTATTTTGTTATCTTATAGTTATACTAACAGGTTGTACTATTGACGGATAAGTCTGCTGTCAAAATGCACCCCCACTAAGAATAAAAAAGGAACTAGTAGTCTCTAGTGCTACTTGGTGGCAGCATGCATGTATTGCAAGGGCAATTATTGTAGGAATCCAAATTAGTGGAATATTTTAGAATTGGAAGACTACATACAGATCATCTAGTCAAGCTTCCAAGTATTATAGTTGTGAAAACTAAGGCCCATATAAATGAAATGATTTATCTCCAAAGAGCATTAGTGAAAGTATGAAATAAAAAATATCTCTGAACTTTTAATTTAGTGCTGTTTTTATTAATCTCAAGTATTAGCTTAAACTTCAGTGTGACAGATTTGGGATTGAATTCTTGCTCACGTTTACTGATTGCGTATCTTTTAGTAAGTTACTAAAACACTTTTTTTTTAAATAGACGTATTTATTTATTTATCTTTGGCTGCCTAGGCTCTTCGTTGCTGTGCGCGGGCTTTCCCTAGTTGCGGTGAGCGGGGGCTACTCTTTGTTGCAGTACGCGGGCTTCTCATTGTGGTGGCTTCTTGTTGTTGCTGAGCATGGGTTCTAGGTGCGTGGGCTTCAGTAGTTGTTTTTCATGGGCTCTAGCATGCAGGGTCAGTAGTTGTGGCACATGGTCTTAGTTGCTCCGTGGCATGTGGGATCTTCCTGGACCAGGGCTCAAACATGTGTCCCATGCACTGGCAGGTGGATCCTTAACCACCGCGCCAACAGGGAAGCCCTACTAATACACTTTTAACTTTGCTTTTCACGTATGTAAAATGGTGAGCCTTGACTGATATAGAATATGAGATAACCTAGCACTGTTCTTAACACATATATGTAGTTAAAACTTTTTGGCTCTCATCCCTCTTAAACAGCCTCTATCCTCTTAATAATGAATGTGTCTTTCAGCTAGCAGAGCACCCCAGAGCTGACCACATTCTGGCAAGAGATATAGGATTCTTTTTCTTACTGGGGGTTCTTTATGCCTGATATTTGAAGTGCACTTAAACATGAACAACTCTTGTTTATACTGTATTAATGGATTTGATGGATGAATTTTAGAAAGTAATATGCAGGAATTGAGCTGCCTTACGCTCAAGAAATATAATTCGATAGTGGTGGCTAGAACGATAAACAGTGTTTGGACAGGGAGTCCATATTGGATGTGAACTTCCTGTACTCCCATTCGTCTATTAAGAATAAAGAGAATCCTTTCAAAATGTGTTTTAAAGGGCAGTTATTTCTTTCTGCCTCATTTAAGTTACCTGCAAGAAAAAGACAATCTCCTGCATCCTTGTTTAATAGGCTTTTAATATAAAGCAGATAATTTTTTGCAACATTGCCCAAACTTTTCATTATCGAATTGGCTGAGGCTTCTCAACGATTATCATTTCACAACAATATCTCCATCTTCAGCCTCTTTCAATGAATTGGCCTAATAGATGTGCCATTAAAACAGAGCTTCACTCTCAACGTATTTTTAATTTTGTATTCAAAGGATATGAAGGATTCAGCCATAACAGTGAGTGGATTTCTGATACATGCTACATGATGGATGCAACTAAGTGAAAGGAGTCAGGCATGAAAGGCTACATACTGTATGGTTCCATTTATATGAAATGTCCAGCAGTGGCAAATCCATACACACAGAAAAGATTCTACATCAGTGGTTGCCAGGGGTTTGGAAGAGAGGGAAATAGGGAATGACTCCTTAAAATGGGTGTAGGTTTCCTCTTGGTTGATGAAGATGTTTTGCAGCTCGGCAGTGGTGATAGTTGCACAACATTGTGACAGTAGTAAATTCCACTGAATGGTACAGTGACTTGTAAAATGATCCAAATGGGGGATGTTGTGTTATGTTCCTTTTACTACACTAAAAAGGAGAAATAATTCGGGAAAGACTTAGAGTTTGGGAAACTAAGGTGAACTGATGAAGAAAAAGACAGCTCTATTGTTAAGTTTTCCTCAGGTTTCCCAGTGCATTAATCCTCAGCCAAAAGTAGGCTGAACTTGTAGATGATAGTCATTCAACACAGCCCAGGGAAAATAAATAAAATAAAACCCAACTCTTCTTCTCTAGCACATGTATGAAAGTTTAACTTGCTGCTGAGTCACGTGGACATTCATGAAGACGTTTCACTTTAGGTGTCCTCTACTTCAGTACTTTACTCACAGCTCATTCACACATGTAGGCAAAAGCATTCCTTAATTCAATGGAATCTACAGTACTAGTTGTGATCAGACTCATGAAAAGAAAAGGAAAGGTGGTGCAGAAGCCAGGAAAGTGATTTTCAAGACAGAGACGTTGTTTAAGATCTAATTCGGCTTAGTGGTCTCATAGCTAAGATTTGAGAAGTAGTCCCCTGGACTTGTCAACGGAGAAATCATTGGGGGCTTCAAGGAGATCAGTTTCACTAGAGTAGTGGGGCAGAAACCAGATTGCAGTGTAGATAGGAGGGGAGCAATGGGAGTGTAAGTCAAGAAATTGATGGCAAAGGGAAAGAAGGTCTGGGTGGATAGAAGGACAGGAGAGTAGAATGGAGGAGGGCATTTCCTTTTGGCTCTTTAATCTGGCTTGGAGGGACCAACAGAGAAGGAGAGCGTGAATGAGAGGGTGGCATCCTGAGCCCAAGGAGTACTGAGCCCTGTCTTCAACTCCCACCAGCTGGATGTTCCCTTCCTCTATCTTTCCACGTAGGCTGTGGAAGTTGCCCCTTGCCTCCTTGGATCAGCTGCCCTGGATTCGTTCGTCCTTTTCTTATTTCTCAGCACATCTGGGTCATACATTATGTGAAGACAAACAAATCACCACTGATGTTTAATTTTCTTGAAAAATCCCCCAGGCAGGTACCATTTTGGAGAACTACCTATTGTGCCTCAGCAAGCCAAAGTAGCCCATTTTTCCTCTCTCATTGGGAGAGATTGCTGTTTCTTGGAGAACCTGATGAAGAGGGTGAGTCGCACTTAGGAATAACGTTGCTTGAAATGTGCAAAAGGTGAGGTAATTTAGCTATGAGGGACCTCTGAGGCCTGAGACTTCCTGAGAGATGGCCGACTCACAGCTCCCATTTCCCTCTGACCCTGGGCTATGAGCTCATCAAATGAGATGGTAAATAAAGTCACTGACATGGTTTAAAGGATAATTTTGTTCTCTCTTGTTCACTCAGAGCAAATTGAATGGAATTTGCATACAACATATGGATGAACTATCCATACGATGGGGCTTGACCATATCCTCATGGTTCCCCTTCCCTTTTCTACCTCTGGGCCCTTTAGCTCTGCAGACTTAACCCCACACCATCAATCCACCGAGTCGGTTTGCTGTGCATCTCTTACTCCAACCGTCAATTCTATGGACAGTTTGAAGAGACTTGGCAGCCATGATTCGCCCACCCTTGTTTTGTTATACCAATGAGGGTCAAGGAGAATGGTGATGCAGCTGGTGTGCAGAGCCCCGGCAGTTCTGAGACACATGCTCCTGGATCCACACGTTGCTCCATATCCTGTCTTGCCTTTCTTTTTTCTCTCTCTTGACTCCATCCAGATTTCTGCTCTCCTTGTCTCTTTGTGGAGGGAGTCAGTACCATGCCCAGGTGTAGTCCCCAAATGCTTCCCACTTCCAGGTCCTATGTAGGCTTGTATAGCCACTTGCTTGGGTTGCCCTGCCATTCGTGATAACATGTTGAGTGTTTTCTGCCATAGGCTGTTTTTTCTGGTATCCTTCCTTCCTGAAATGTCAGAGGAAACCATTGAGATGGCATAACCGCCAGTTGACGCGAGAGCTGGACCCGGGCAATCATAGACTCCTCACCCCTTCCCCTGACTTTGGAATATACATTCTGCCTGCCATTCCCACAGTGGGAACCATTTTTAAGAACTCAGCGTTGAGAGAGTAATGTTTTCTTGAGACCATGTAGAGAGTACACGTGAGTGAACCCTGTTAAGGTCTCTGTGTAAACTCAAGATCCTGGTGTATGGGTGCTGAGATCTATTCATCTTTCAGCTGACAACAGCAAGCCTTGCAAGCAGGTTCCCTTGCTTGTTAAAACTGCCACTGACTAGTCTGGAGCGGGCTGCCTCTTTCTTCTGTCTCTCGTTGCCCTCTGTGTATAGGGGTCAGTTTTCACAACAGCAGATAATCTTAATGCTTTGTTTTTTTCGAAGTATGTACAAGTCAAATAATGCTTTTGTGAGGAAAATTATACAGCATTATACAGAGAACGAAACATACACTTTCCATTACATCTTTGATGTACTAGTTGGTGTTAAATTGCCATGTTTCTTCACCCGTGTTCTTTGGTCTGTTTTTTTCATTCGTGTCTGTTTTTCTTCAGATGATTTTCTAGTAATTTATACAAATATGTGAATCTGGATAAACTAATACATTTTACTCTCAATTTCAGGTTGCATCCTTTCCTCTCCAACAATCCTTGGGGTGCTGTTTTCAATATGTCCACGCAGGAATTCAAAATAACAAAAATGTTTTTGAAAAATAATGTCGTAGGTTGACAGAGTGATTTATAAATTATAGCATACACTTATGCTCTTAATTTTTCATCACAACCCTGCTTATCATGGCTGGAATTGCTGCTACACCTGTGGGGTCAGCTGGGGACTGGCTGTAGTCAGGCCGGGGGCCTGACTGGGCCACATGTCTCTTATGCCCCAGGTAGTAACTGGGGCTTGTGCTCATGGGGGTAGCAGGGCTCTGAGAGGGAGAGTAGAAGCATCGTGGAGCCTAGCTCTGAGCTGGCACACCATCGTTTCTGCTGCCTTCTATTGGCCGTGGCAAGTCACCTAACTTCAAGGGAGGGGAAATCAACTCTGCTTCTTGATGAGAGAAGTTGGAATGTCACATTGCAACGAGTGAGGACACAAGGAGTCAACCTAGAGCCATTATTGCAATTTGGGATGGCGCTTGGTGCGTTCCTCGAGGAGATCGTCAAACCATTTTTCAAACATCCCAGGTTCCTATAAATCTCCACCTCTGCTTTGGCAGCCCCTAAAAATTCCCACTCAGTTTTGCTGAGAGGACACTAGGTGACAGTGTTGTCTTTCCAAATGAGTAGTTCCGTTACCGACATTACATTGCTCCCTGTACATTATTTATAAGGTTTCTCTGTTTTTATGTGCAAAATAATTGTCTATTTTGAGAAATACATTGTACAGGCCTCTTTTTTTTCTTTCACACACCCGAGACATGTCATAGAGGCAGTAAATTGTCCAAATTTTTGAGAAATTGGAACAATCAAGACTTACCTGTATGGAATACTGTTAACGATGTCAATTCCCGCTACAGTATTTTTCATCTGAGACACTTAGTGTCTGTTAACAGATTAAAGGTAGTAAAAGATGTGGATCGAGAAAATTTTCATTACCTTGTGCTCTGAAAACTTGGATTTTCATTGGTTTGAATGGGCCTGAAAATGTATTTTTTTAAGTAGCGGCATAGGAGTAGGGGAATATCTCTACCTAAAGATAGAAGAGTATACACTTAGAGATAGAAAAGTATACTCCTATAGACAGAAGAGTATACACCTATAGATAGAAGAGTATACACCTAGAGATAGAAAAGTATACATCTAGAGCTAGAAGAGTATACACATAGAGATAGAAGAGTATACACCTAGAGTTAGAAGAGTATACTCTTAGAGAAGAGTATACACCTAGAGATAGAAGACTATACACCTAATGAAAGAAGAGTATACTCCTAGATATAGAAGAGTATACTTTTAGAGATAGAAGAGTATAATCCTAGAGATAGAAGAGTATACACTTAGTGATAGAAGAGTATACACTTAGAGATAGAAGAGTATACACACAGCGATAGAAGAGTATGCTCTTATAGATAGAAGAGTATACACCTAGAGATAGAAGAGCATACACCTAGAAATAGAAGAGTATACATCTAGGGATAGAAGAATATACTCCTAGAGATAGAAGAGTATACACCTAGAGATAGAAGAGTATACACCTAGAGATAGAAGAGTATACTACTAGAGATAGAAGAATATACACTTAGAGATAGAAGAGTATACACCTAGAGAGAGAACAGTATACACCAATAGATAGAAGAGTATACTCCTAGAGATAGAAGACTATACACCTAGAGATAGAAGAGTGCACACCTAGAGATAGAAGACTATACACCTAGAGATAGAAGAGTATACTCCTAGAGATAGAAGAGTATACACTTAGAAGAGTATACACCTAGAGATAGAAGAGTATACACCTAGAGATAGAAGAGTATACACCTTGAGATAGAAGAGTATGAACCTAGAGATAGAGCAGTATACACCTAGAGATAGAAGAGTATACTCCTAGAGATAGAAGGGTATACACCCAAAGATAGAAGAGTATACACTTCGAGTATGGACACTCTCCCTTACTAAGGCCATGAAACTACTCCTAACTCATGAAGTGACAATCTATCTAAATCAGGTCTTGACATACTCTTAAGTGAGGCACCGACACTGTCCCTAACTACAACCCTGACACTACCTCTCATTCAGGCACTGAAACTGTCCCTAAAAAAGATCAACGCATTACTCCTAACTCTAGCCATAACTACTCTTTTTTTTTCTTTGCATTTCGTGGGCCCTCAGTGTTGTGGCCTCTGCCATTGTGGAGCACAGGCGCCGGACACACAGGCTCAGTGGCCATGGCTCACGGCCCGAAACGCTCCGCGGCATGTGGGATCCTCCTGGACCAGGGCACAAACCCGTGTGCTCTGCTTTGGCAGGTGGACTCCCAACCACTGCGCCACCAGGGAAACCCCATAATTCTACTCTTAAATCATGTGCTGACACTGTGTGTAACTAAGGCCCTGAATATACTCCTATCTCAGGCACTGACTCTGTCACTAACTAAGACCAGGACACTACTCCCAACTCGGGAACGGACACTGTCCCTAACTAAAGCTGTGACACTAATCCTAAATCAGGCACTGGCACTCTGCCTAAATAAGGCCTTGACAATACTCTTAACTGAGGCACTGACACTGATCCTAAGACCTTCACACTATTGCTAATTCAGGCCATAACACTACTCCTAACTCAGGAACTCATTATCTCTCTAACAAATGCCCTGATACTACTCCTAACTCAGGCACTGACACTCTACCTAATTAAGGCCTTGAAATACTCTTAACTAAGGCACTGACACTGTCCCTAACTTAGGCCATCACAATAATCCTAACTCATGCACTGGCACTGTCCCTCAAAAAGGTCCTTACTCTACTCCTAACTCAGGCCATGACACTATTCCTAACTCAGGCAAGGACACTCTCCCTTACTAACGCCATGAAACTACTCCTAACTCAGGAACTGACACTATACCTAACTGAGGCCTTGACATACTCTTAATTCTGGCAGTGACACTGTCCCTAACTAAGTCCCTGACACGACACCGAACTCAGCCCGTGACAATACTCCAAAATCAGGCAATGACAGTTTCCCTAACTAAGACCATGACACTACTCTTAACTCATGGAATGACACTCTACCTAAGGCGCTGTTACTACTCCTAAATAAGGCACTGACACTCTCCCTAACTGTCTGAAACTACTCGCAACTCAGGCACTGAAATTGTCCCTACCTGTAGCCGTGACACTTATCCTAACTCAAGAATTGACACTGTCCCTAAGTAAGGACCTGATACGACTCCCAACATAGGCCATGACATGGTCGGTAACTTAGGCCCTGTTTCTACTCCTAAATCAGGGGCTGACACAATACCTAATGAAGGCACTGATGCTATTCATAACTCCGGCCTTGACACTGTCCCTAACTAAGGCCGTCACACTACTCCTAACACAGGCCCAACACTACTGGTAACTCAGGCACTGACTCTGTCCCAAACTAAGGCTGTAACCTTACTCCCAGCTCAGGCACTGACACTGTCCCTAACTAAGGCCCTGACTCTACTCCTAAATAAGACACTGACACTTTCCCTAACTAAGGCCCCGACACTACTCCTAGTTCACGCACTGAATCTGTCCCTAAAAATGGCCCTCATATTACTCCTAACTCAGGCCCTATCTCTACTCCTAACACACGTACTGACACTGTGCCTAACAAAGGTCCTGACACTACTCCTAACTGAGGCACCGACACTGTCCCTAACTAAGACCAGGATGCTACTCCCAACTCAGGAACGGACACTGTCCCTAACTGAAGCTGTGACACTAACCCAAACTCGGGCACTCACACTCTGCCTAACTAAGGCCTTGACAATACTCTAAACTGAGGCACTGACACTGTCCCTAAGGCCCTCACACTACACATAACTCAGGCCATAACAGTACTCCTAACTCAGGAAGTGACTTTCTCCCTAACAACGGCCCTGACACTACTGCTAATTCAGGCACTGACACTCAACCTAACTAAGGCCTTCACATACTCTTAACTGAGGCACTGACACTGTCCCTAAGACCCTCACATTACTCCTAACTCAGGCCATAACACTACTCCTAACTCAGGCATTAACATTGTCCCTAACTAAAGCCATGGACTTACTCCAAACTCAGGGACTGACACTATCCCTAAATAAGGCTCTGACACTACTACTAACTCAGGCCGTGACAGTACTCCTAATTCAGGCTCTGACACTCTCCCTGAAAATGGCATAGAGTATACTCTTACCCTAGGCACTGACTATGTCCATAACTAAAGCTCTAACACTACTACTAACTCAGGCAGTGACAACGTCCCTAATTGAGACCCTGGCAAAACTACACTCTCAGGGACTGGCACTGTCCCTAACTAAGGCCCTTCTGCTGCTCCCAACTCAGCCAGTGACACTACTCCTAACTTAGGCAAGGACAGTTTCCCTTACAAAGGCCATGAAACTACTCCTAACTCAGGAACTGACACTTAGTACCTAAGGCGTTGACATACTCTTAACTGAGGCACTGACACTGTAACTAAGGCCCTGGCACTACTCCTAACTCAGCATGTGACACTACTTCTAACTCAGGCAATGACAGTGTCCTTAGCTAAGGCCATGACACTACTCCTAACTCAAGCCATAACACTACTCCTAACTCAGGAACTGACTTTCTTCCTAACAAAGGCCCTGATATTACTCCTAACTCAGGCACTGACAGTCTACCTAACTAAGGCCTTGACAATACTCTTAACTGAGGCACTGACACTGTCCCTAACTAAGGCCTTCAAACTACTCCTAACTCAGGCCATAACACTACTCCTAACTCAGGAACTGACTTTCTCCCTAACAAAGGGCCTGATATTACTCCTAAATCAGGCACTGACACTCTCCCTAACTAAGGCCTGGACACTATTATTAAATCAGCAGTGACACTTTCCCTAACTAAGTCTGTGACACTACTCGCAACTCAGGCACTGACGCTCTCCTTATCTAAAGCCGTGACACTACTCCTATCTCTGGCATTGACACTGTCCTTAACTAATGGCCTGAAACTACTCAAAACTCAGTCACTGACACTGTCCCTAACTAAAGCCGTGACACTACTCCTATCTCAAGAATTGACACTATCTCTAAGTAAGGACCTGAAAATTCTCCCAACACAGGGACTGACACTGTCCTTAACTAAGGAACTGATACTACTCCCAATGTAGGAAGTGACATGGTGTGTAACTTGGGCCCTGTTTCTATTCCTAAATCAGGCCCTGATAATATATCTTATGAAGGCACCAATGATACTCAGAACTCAGCCCGTGAGACTAATCCTAACTCGGGTATTGACACTGTCCCTAACTAAGGGACTGAAACTACTCACAACTCAGGCACTAACATTGTCCTTAACTAAGGACCTGACATTAATCTCATCTCAGGCCCTCATACTCTGACTAACCAAAGCCTTGATAATACTCTAAACTGAGGTACTGACACTGTCCCTAACTAAGGCCTTCACAGTACTCCTAATTCAGGCCATAACACTACTCCTAACTCAGGAACTGACATTCTCCCTAACAAAGGATCTGATACTACTCTTAACACAGGCACTGGTACAATACTTAACTAAGGCCTTGACATACTCTTATCTGAGGCACTGAAACTGTCGCTAAAGGCCTCACACTACTCTAAATTCAGGCCATAACACTACATCTATCTCAAGCACTCACACTGTTTCTAACTAAGGGCCTGACACTACTACTAACTAAGGCACAAACATTGTCCCTAAGAAAGACCCTCAAAATACTCCTAACTCAGTTCTTAATGCTACTACTAACTCAGGCACTCATACTCTGCCAATCTAAGGCCTTGACAATAATCTTAACTGAGGCAATGACACTGCCCCTAACTAAGGCCTTCACACAACTCCAAACGGAGGCCATAACACTACACCTATCGCAAGCACTGACATTGTCCCTAACTAAGTGCCTGACACTACTACTAACTAAGGCACAGACAGTGTCCCTATGACCGGGAAGCTACTCACAACTCAGGAACGGACACTATCGCTAAGTAAAGCCGTGACATTAATCCTAACTCACACACTCACACTCTGCCTCACTAATGCCTTGACAATACTCTTAACGGCAACACTGACACTGTCCCTAACAAAGGCCTTCACACTACTCCTAACTCAGGCCATAACACTACTCCTAAGTCCGGTCTTAACACTACTACTAACTCAGGAACTGACTTTCTCCCTAAGAAGGCCCTGATACTACTCCTAACTTAGGAACAGACACTCTAATTAATTAAGGTCCTGACATACACTTAACTGAGGCACTGACACTGTTCCTAAGGCACTCACACTACTCCTAACTCAGGCCATTACACTACTACTAACTCAGGCCATAAAACTACTCCTAATTCAGGAATTGACTTTCTCCCTAAAAAGGCTCTGGTATTAATAACTCAGGCACAGACACTCTACCTAATTAAGGCCCTGACATACTCTTAACTGAGGCAAGAACACTGTTCCTAAGGCACTCACACTACTCCTAACTCAGGCCATAACACTACTCTTAACTCAGGCACTGACAATGTCCCTAGCTAAAGCCCTGACACTACTATTAACTGAGGCACAGACACAGTCCCTAAGAACAGGATGCTATTCACAACTCGACAACGATCATTTTCCCTAACAAAACCAGTGAAAATAATTCTAACTCAGGCACTCAACCTCTGCGTAACTAAGGCCTTGACAATATTCTTAATGGAGGCACTGATACTGTTCCGAACTAAGACCTTTACACTACTCCTAACTCAGGCCATAACAATACTCCTATCTCAGGCACTGACACTGTCCCTAACTAAGGTCTTCACACTACTCCAAACTCAGGCCATAACACTACTGCTACCTCAGGAACTAACATTCTCCCAAAAAAGGCCCTGATACTACTCCTAACTCAGGTACAGACACTCTACCTAACTAAGGCCTTGACATACACTTAACTGAGGCACTCACAATGTCCCTAAGACCAGGACGCTACTCACAACTCAGGTAGGGACACTGTCCCAAACTAAAGCCATGACACTAATCCTAACTCAGGCACTCACACTCAGCCTCCCTAAGGCCTTGACAATACTCTTCAAGCAGGTACTGACACTGTTCCTAACTAAGACTTTTACACTACTCCTAACTCAGGACATAACACTACTCCTAACTCAGGTATTGACACTGTCCCTAACTAAGTCCCAGAGACTACCAAAAAATGAGGAATAGACACTGTCCCTAACTAAGACCAGGATGCTATGCACAACTCGGTAACAGACACAGTCCCTAACTAAACCCATTACACTAATCCTAACAGTCACTCACACTGCCTCACTAAAGCTTTGAAAATACTCTTAACTGAGGCACTGAAACTATCCCTAACTAAGGCCTTCATATTACTCCTAAATCAGGCCATAACACTATACCTAACTCGGAACTGACTTTCTCCCTAAAAAGGAACTGATACTACCACTCATTCAGGCACTAACACTGTCCCTAACTAAGGCCCTGACACTACTATTAACTGAGGCGCTGACACTGTTCGTAAGGCATTCACACTTCTCCGAACTCAGGCCATAACACTACTCCTGACTCAGGCACTGACAATGTCCCTAGCTAAGGCCCTGACACTACTATTAACTAAGGCACAGAGATTGTCCCTAACTAAGACCAAGATGCTATTCACAACTCCGGAACGAACATTGTCCCTAACGAAACCTGTGAAACTAATCCTAACTCAGGCACTCAACTTCTGCACAATTAAGGCCTTGGCAATATTCTTAACGGACGCACTGACACTGCTCCTAACTAAGACCTTTACAGTACTCCTAACTCAGACCTTAACACTACTCCTAACTCAGGCACTGACCATGTCCCTAACTAAGACCAGTACGCTACTCACAACTCGAGAACAGACACTGTCCCTAACTAAACCCGTTACACTAATCCTAGCACAGGCACTCACACTCTGCCTCACTAAGGCCTTGAAAATACTCTTAACTGAGGCACTGACACTTTCCCTAACTAAGGCCTTCATGCTAATCTTAACTCAGGCCATAACACTACTCCTAAATAAGGAATATACTTTCTCCCTAACAAAGGACCTGATACTACGCCTAACTCAGGCACTGACACTCTACCTAATTGAGGCCTTGTCATACTCTTAACTGAGGCACTGACACTCTCCCTGACTAAGGTCTTCACACTACTCCTAACTCAGACCATAACACTACTCCTATCTCAGGCACTGACACTGGCACTAAGTAAGGCCTTGACCCTACTACTAAAGAAGGCACAGACTGTCCTTAATAAAGACCCTCACACTACTCCTAATTCAGGTCTTAATGATACGCCTAACTCAGGCACTGACACTGTCCCAAACTAAGGCCATGGCACTACTCCTAACACAGGCACTGACACTATCCCTAAATAAGGCCGTGACACTACTGTTAACTCAAGTTGTGATTCTACCCCAACTCACATCATAACACAATTCCTAACTAAGGTACTGACACTGTCCCTAACTCAGGCCATGACACTACTCCTAACTCAGGCACTGACACTGTCCCTCATAAGACCAGGACGCTACCCCCAGCTCATGAATGGACACTGTCCCTAACTAAAGCCATGACACTAATCCTAACTGACGCACTGACACTCTGCCTAACTAAGGTCCGGACACTATTCCTAACTCAGCATTGAAACTGTCCTTAATTAAGTCCGTAGTACTACTACCAACTTAGGCACTGACACTCTCCTTAACTAAATCCATGACATTACTGTAAACACAGGAATTGACAATGTCTCTAAATTAGGGTCTGAAACTACTTGCAACTCAGGCACTGACACAGTCCTTATCTAAGGACCTGACATTACTCCCATCTCAGGCACTCACACTCTGCCAGTCTACGGCCTTGACAATACTCTTAACTGAGGCACTGACACTATCCTTAACTAAGGCCTTGACACTACTCCAAACTCAGGCCATAAAATTAATGCAACATCAGGAACTCACTTTCTCCCTAAAAAAGGCCCAGATACTACTCCTAACGCAGGCATAGACACTCTACCTAACAAAGGCCTTGACATACTCTTAACTAAGGCACTGACAATGTCCCTAAGGCCCTCACAAAACTCTTAACTCAGGCCATAACACTACACCTATTGCAAGCACGGACATTGTCCCTAACTAAGGCCCTGACACTACTAATAATTAAGGCACAGGCAGAGTCCCTAATTAAGACCGCGATGCTACTCATAACTCGGGAATGGACACTGTCCCTAACTAAAGCCATGACACTAATCCTAACTCAGGCACTCACACTCAGCCTCCCTAAGACCTTGACAATACACTTAACTGAGGCACTCACACTGTCCCTAACTAAGGCCTTCACACTACTCCTAACTCAGGCCATAAAACTCCTACTAATTCAGTAACTGACTTTCTCCCTAAAAAGGCCCTGATACTACTTCTAACTCAGGCACAGACACTCTACCTAATTAAGGCACTGACATACTCTTAACTGAGGCACTGACACTGTTCGTAAGGCACTCACACTACTCCTAACTCAGGCCATAACACTACTCCTGACTCAGGCACTGACAAGGTCCCTAGCTAAAGCCCTGACACTACTATTAACTAAGGCACAGAGATTGTCCCTAACTAAGACCAGAATGCTATTCACAACTCGGGAATGAACATTGTCCCTAACGAAACCTGTGGAAATAATCCTAACATAGGCACTCACCCTCTGCATGATTAAGGCCATGAAAATACTCTTAACGGAGGCACTGACACTGCTCCTAACTAAGACTTTTACACTACTCCTAACACAGGCCATAACACTACTCCTAACTCAGGAACTGACCATGTCCCTAACTAAGACAAGGACGCTACTCACAACTCGATTACAGACACTGTCTCTAACTAAACCTGTTACACAAATCCGAACACAGGCACTCACATTCTGCCTCACTAAGGTCTTGAAAATACTCTTAACTGAGGCACTGACACTGTCCCTAACTAAGGCCTTCACACTACTCTTAACTCAGGCCATAACAGTATTCCTAAATTAGGAACACACTTTCTCCATATCCAAGGCCCTGATACTACACCTAACTCAGGCACTGACACTCTACCTAATTGAGACCTTGACATACTCTTAATTGAGGCACTGACACTCTCCCTAACTAAGGCCTTCACACTACTGCTAACTCAGGCCATAACACTACTCCTAACTCAGGCACTGACACTGTCCCTCACAAAGGCCCTGAGACTACTAAAAACTGAGGCACAGACACTGTCCCTAAATAAGACCAGGACACTACTCCCAATTCGGGAACGGTCACTGTCCCTAACTTAACAAGTTACACTAATCCTAACATAGGCACTCACACTCTGCCTCACTAAGATGTTGAAAATTCTCTTAACTGAGGCACTGACACTGTCCCTAATTAAGCCCTTCACACTACTCTTAACTCAGGACATAACACTACTCTTAAATAAGGAAAACACTTTCTCCCTAACAAAGGTCCTGATACTACTCCTCACTCAGGGACTGACACTCTACCTAACTAGGGCCTTGACATACTCTTAACTGACGCTCTGACAATGTCCCTAAGGCCCTCACATTACTCTTAACTCAGGGCATAACACTCCATCTATCGCAAGCACTGATATATTCCCTAACTATGGCCCTGGCACTACTGCTAACTAAGGCACAGACAGTGTCACTAACTAAGACCGCGACACTACTCACAACCCGGGAAAGGACAGTGTCCCTAACTAAAGCCGTGACACTAATCCTCACTGAGGCACACACACTCTGCCTCACTAAGGCCTTGACAATACTCAGAACTGTGACACTGACACTATCCCTAACTAAGACCTTCACACTACTCCTAAACCTGGCCATAACACTACTCCTAACTCAGAACTGACTTTCTCCCTAAAAAGGTCCTGATACTACTCCTCATTCAGGCACTGACACTGTCCCTAACTAAGGCCCTGAGACTACTGAAAACTGAGGCACTGATTGATACTGTCCTTAACTAAGACCGGGACACTACTCACAACTCGAGAGCAGACACTGTCCCTAACTAAACCCGTTACACTAATCCTAACACAGGCACTTACACTCTGCCTCACTACGGCCTTGAAAATACTCTTAACTGAGGCATTGACACTCTCCCTAACTAAGGCCCTCCTAGTACTCCTAATATTGGCCATAACACTACACCTAGCTCAGGCACTGACACTGGCCCTGACTAAGACCTGGACACTACTACTAAGTAAGGCACAGATACTGGCCCTAAGAAAGGCCCTCACACTATTCCTAACTCCGGTCTTAACACTACTCCTAACTCAGACACCGACACTGTCCCTAACTAAGGCCCAGAGACTATTAACAACTGAGGCACAGACCCTGTCCCTAACTAAGACCAGGATGCTTTCACAATTCGAGAATGGACACTGTCCCTAACTAAACCCATTACACTAATCCTAACACAGGCACTCACACTCTGCCTCACTAAAGCGTTGAAAATACTCTTAACTGAGGCACTGAAACCATCCCTAACTGAGGCCTTCACATTACTCCTAAATCGGGCCATAACACTATTCCTAACTCAGAACTGACTTTCTCCCTAAAAAGGAACTGATACTACCCCTCATTCAGGCACTGACACTGTCCCTAACTAAGGCCCTGACACTACTATTAACTGAGGCACTGACACTGTTCGTAAGGCATTCACACTTCTCCGAACTCAGGCCATAACACTACTCCTAACTCAGGCACTGACAATGTTGGTAGCTAAGGCCCTGACACTACTATTAACTAAGGCACAGAGATTGTCCCTAACTAAGACCAAGATGCTATTCACAACTCCGGAACGAACATTGTCCCTAACGAAACCCGTGAAACTAATCCTAACTCAGGCACTCACACTCAGCCTCCCTAAGGCCTTGACACTACTCCAAACTCAGGCCATAACATTAATGCAACAACAGGAACTGACTTTGTCCCTACAAAAGGCCCAGATACTACTCCTAACTCAGGCATAGACACTCTACCTAACAAAGACCTTGACATACTCTTAACTGAGGCACTGACAATGTCCCTAAGGCCCTCACAAAACTCTTAACTCAGGCCATAACACTACACCTATTGCAAGCACTGACATTGTCCCTAACTAAGGCCCTGACACTACTAATAATTAAGGCACAGGCAGAGTCCCTAATTAAGACCGCGACGCTACTCACAACTCGGGCATGGACATTGTCCCTAACTAAAGCTGTGACACTAATCTTAACTCAGGCAAACACACTCTGCCTTACTAAGGCCTTGGCAATACTCTTAACCGTCGAACTGACACTGTCCCTAAATAACGCCTTCACACTACTCCTAACTCAGGCAATAACATTGCTCCTAACTCAGAACTGACTTTCTCCCTAAAAAGGCCCCGATACTACTCCTCACACAGGCACTGACACTGTCCCTAACTATGACCAGGACGCTACTCACAACTCGGGAATGGACACTGTCCCTAACTAAAGCCATGACACTAATCCTAACTCAGGCACTCACACTCAGCCTCCCTAAGACCTTGACAATACTCTTAACAGAGGCACTGACACTGTCCCTAACTAAGGCCTTCACACTACTCCTAACTCAGGCCATAAAACTACTCCTAATTCAGTAACTGACTTTCTCCCTAAAAAGGCCCTGATACTACTTCTAACTCAGGCACAGACACTCTACCTAATTAAGGCACTGACATACTCTTAACTGAGGCACTGACACTGTTCGTAAGGCACTCACACTACTCCTAACTCAGGCCATAACACTACTCCTGACTCAGGCACTGACAATGTCCCTAGCTAAGGCCCTGACACTACTATTAACTAAGGCACAGAGATTGTCCCTAACTAAGACCACCATGCTATTCAGAATTCGAGAACAGACACTGTGCCTAACTAAACCCGTTACACTAATCCTAACACAGGCACTCACACTCTGCCTCACTAAAGCTTTGAAAATATTCTTAACTGAGGCACTGAAACTATCCCTATCTAAGGCCTTCACATTACTCCTAACTCAGGCCATAACACTATTCCTAACTCAGAACTGACTTTCTCCCTAAAAAGGAACTGATACTACCCCTCATTCAGGCACTGACACTGTCCCTAAATAAGGCCCTGACACTACTATTAACTGAGGCACTGACACTGTTCGTAAGGCATTCACACTTCTCCGAACTCAGGCCATAACACTACTCCTAACTTAGGCACTGACAATGTTGATAACTAAGGCCCTGACACAACTATAAACTAAGGCACAGAGATTGTCCCTAACTAAGAACAAGGTGCTATTCACAACTCTGGAACGAACATTGTCCCTAACGAAACCCGTGAAACTAATCCTAACTCAGGCACTCAACTTCTGCGTAATTAAGGCCTTGGCAATATCCTTATGGACGCACTGACACTGCTCCTAACTAAGACCTTTACAGTACTCCTAACTCAGGCCTTAACACTACTCCGAACTCAGGTCAGTGACCATGTCCCTAACTAAGACCAGTATGCTACTTACAACTCGAGAACAGACACTGTCCCTAACTAAACCCGTTACACTAATCCTAGCACAGGCACTCACACTCTGCTTCACTAAGGCCTTGAAAATACTCTTAACTGAGGCACTGACACTTTCCCTAAGGCCTTCAAACTAATCTTAACTCAGACCATAACGCTACTCCTAAATAAGGAAAACATTTTCTCCCTAACAAAGGACCTGATACTACGCCTAACTCAGGCACTGACACTCTACCTAATTGAGGCCTTGACATACTCTTAACTGAGGCACTGACACTCTCCCTGACTCAGGCCTTCACACTACTCCTAACTCAGGCCATAACACTACTCCTATCTCAGGCACTGACACTGGCACTAACTAAGGCCTTGATCCTACTACTAAAGAAGGCACAGACACTGTCCTTAATAAAGACCCTCACACTACTCCTAATTCAGGTCTTAATGATACGCATAACACAGGCACTGACACTATCCCTAAATAAGGCCGTGACACTACTGCTAACTCAAGTCGTGATTCTACCCCAACTCACATCATGACACAATTCCTAACTAAGGGACTGACACTGTCCCTAACTCAGGCCATGACACTACTCCTAACTCAGGCACTGACACTGACCCTCATAAGACCAGGACGCTACCCTCAGCTCGTGAACAGATACTGTCCCTAACTAAAGCCATGACACTAATCCTAACTGATGCACTGACACTCTGCCTAACTAAGGCCCGGACACTATTCCTAACTCAGCACTGAAACTGTCCTTAAGTCCGTAGTACTACTACCAACTTAGGCACTGACACTCTCCTTAACTAAATCCGTGACACTACTGTAAACACAGGAATTGACAATGTCCTTAAATTAGGATCTGAAACTACTTGCAACTCAGGCACTGACACAGTCCTTATCTAAGGACCTGACATTACTCCCATCTCAGGCACTCACACTCTGCCAGTCTACGGCCTTGACAATACTCTTAACTGAGGCACTGACACTATCCCTAACTAAGGCCTTGACACTACTCCAAACTCAGGCCATAACATTAATGCAACATCAGGAACTCACTTTCTCCCTAAAAAAGGCCCAGATACTACTCCTAACACAGGCATAGACACTCTACCTAACAAAGGCCTTGACGTACTCTCTAAGGCACTGACAATGTCCCTAAGGCCCACACATTACTCTTAACTCAGGGCACAACACTCCATCTATCGCAAACACTGATATATTCCCTAACTATGGCCCTGGCACTACTACTAACTAAGGCACAGACAGTGTCACTAACTAAGACCGCGACGCTACTCACAACTCGGGAATGGACACTGTCCCTAACTAAAGCCGTGACACTAATCCTAACTCAGGCACACACAATCTGCCTCACTAAGGCCTCGACAATACTCTGAACTGTGGAACTGACACTGTCCCTAACGCCTTCACACTACTCCTAACTCAGGCAATAACACTGCTCCTAACTCAGAACTGACTTTCTCCCTAAAAAGGCACTGATACTACTCCACACTCAGGCACTGACACTGTCCCTAACTAACACCAGGACGCTACTCACAACTCGGGAATGGACACTGTCCCTAACTGAGGCCGTGACACTAATCCTAACTCAGGCACTCACACTCAGCGACCCTAAGACCTTGACAATTCTCTTAACTGAGGCACTCACACTGTCCCTAACTGAGGCACTCACACTACTTCTAACTCAGGCCATAAAACTACTCCTAATTCAGTAACTGACTTTCTCCCTAAAAAGGCCCTGATACTACTTCTAACTCAGGCACAGACACTCTACCTACTTAAGACACTGACATACTCTTAACTGAAGCACTGACACTGTTTGTAAGGCACTCACACTACTCCTAACTCAGGCCATAACATTACTCCTAACTCAGGCACTGACAATTTCCCTAGCTAAGGCCCTGACACTACTATTAACTAAGGCACAGAGATTGTCCCTAAGACCAGAACGCTATTCACAACTCGGGAATGAACATTGTCCCTAACGAAACCCGTGGAAATAATCCTAACACAGGCACTCACCCTCTGCGTGATTAGGGCCTTGAAAATACTCTCAGTGGAGGCACTGACACTGCTCCTAACTAAGAGCTTTACACTACTCCTAACACAGGCCATAACACTACTCCTAACTCAGGAACTGACCATGTCCCTAACTAAGACAAGGACGCTACTCACAACTCGATTACAGACACTGTCCCTAACTAAAACCGTTACACTAATCCTAGCACAGGCACTCACACTCTGCCTCACTAAGGTCTTGAAAATACTCTTAACTGAGGCACTGACACTGTCCCTAACTAAGGCCTTCACACTACTCTTAACTCAGGACATAACACTACTCCTAAATAAGGAACACACTTTCTCCCTAACCAAGGCGCTGATACTACTCTTAACTCAGGCACTGACACTGTACCTAATTGAGACCTTGACATACTCTTAACTGAGACACTGACACTTTCCCTAACTAAGGCCTTCACACTACTGCTAACTCAGACCATAACACTACTCCTAACTCAGGCACTGACACTGTCCCTCACTAAGGCTCTGAGACTACTAAAAACTGAGGAACAGACACTCTCTAAATAAGACCAGGACGCTACTCACAATTCGGGAACGGACACTGTCCCTAACTAAACACGTTACACTAATCCTAACATGGGCAGTCACACTCTGCGTCACTAAGGTGTTGAAAATTCTCTTAACTGAGGCACTGACACTGTCCCTAATTAAGCCCTTCACACTACTCTTAACTCAGGACATAACACTACTCCTAAATAAGGAAAACACTTTCTCCCTAACAAAGGTCCTGATACTACTCCTCACTCAGGGACTGACACTCTACCTAACTAAGGCCTTGACATACTCTTAACTGAGGCACTGACAATGTCCCTAAAGCCCTCACATTACTCCTAACTCAGGGCTTAACACTCCATCTATCACAAGCACTGATATATTCCCTAACTATTGCCCTGGCACTACTACTAACTAAGGCACAGACAGTGTCACTAACTAAGACCGCGACGCTACTCACAACTCGGGAAAGGAGAGTGTCCCTAACTAAAGCCGTGACACTAATCCTCACTGAGGCACACACACTCTGCCTCACTAAGGCCTTGACAATACTCGGAACTGTGATACTGACACTGTCCCTAACTAAGGCCTTCACACTACTCCTAAACCTGGCCATAACACTACTCCTAACTCAGAATTGACTTTCTCCCTAAAAAGGTCCTGATACTACTCCTCACTCAGGCACTGACACTGTCCCTAACTAAGGCCCTGACACTACTACTAACTGAGGCACACACAGTGTCCCTAACTAAGACCAGGACGCTACTTACAACTTGGGCACGGACACTATCCCTAACTAAAGCCGTGACACTTATCCTAACTCAGGCAGTCAAACTCAGCTTCCCTAAGGCCTTGACAAAACTCTTAAAAGAGTCACTGACACTGTTCCTAACTAAGACCTTTACACTATTCCTAACTGAGGCCATAACACTCGTCCTAACTCAAGCACTGACACTGTCCCTAACTAAGGCCCTGAGACTACTGAAAACTGAGGCACTGACGCTGTCCTTAACTAAGACCAGGACACTACTCACAACTCGAGAACAGACACTGTCCCTAACTAAACCCGTTACCTTAATCCTAACATAGGCACTCACACTCTGCCTCACTACGGCCTTGAAAATACTCTTAACTGAGGCACAGACACTGTCCCTAACTAAGGTCTTCACTCTACGCTTAACTCAGGACATAACACAACTCCTAAATAAGAAATACACTTTCTCCCTAACAAAGGCCCTGATAGTACACCTAACTCAGGCACTGACACTGTACCTAATTGAGGCCTTGTCATACTCTTAGGTGAGGCAGTGATACTTTCCCTGACTAAGGCCTTCACACTACTCCTAACTCAGACCATAACACTACTCCTAACTCAGGCACTGACACTGGCACTAACTAAGGCCCTGACACTATTACTAAATGAGGCATAGATACTGTCCCTAAGAAAGGCCCTCACACTACTCCTAACTCAGGTCTTAAAACTACTACTAACTCAGGCACTGACACTGTCCCCAACTAAGGCCGTGGCACTACTCCTAACACAGGGACCGACACTATCCCTAAATAAGGCTTTGACACTACTAATAATTCAGGCCGTGACACTACTCCAACTCAGGCCATAACACTACTCCTAACTCAGGCACTGACACTGTCCCTCATAAGACCCAGTACGCTATTCCCAACTCGTGAACAGACACTGAACCTAACTAAAGCCATGACACTAATCCAAACTCTCACACTGACATTATGCCTAACTAAGCCCCGGACACTATTCCTAACACAGCACTGAAACTGTCCCTAACTAATCCATGATACTACTACCAACTCAAACACTGACACTCTCCTTAACTAAAGCCGTGAAACTACTCTTAACTCAGGCATTGACAGTGTCCCTAAATTAGGGCCTGAAACTGTTCACAACACAGGCACTGACACTGTCCTTAACTAAGGATCTGAAATTACTCTCATCTCAGGCACACACACTCTGCCAATCTAAGGCTTTGACAATACTCTTAACTGAGGCACTGACACTATCCCTAACTACACCCTTCACACTACTGCGAACACAGGCCATAACACTACTCCTACCTTAGGAACTGAGTTTCTCCCTAAAAAAGCCCTGGTACTACTCCTAACTCAGGCACTGACACTCTACCTAACTAAGGCCTTGACATACTCTTAACTAAGGCACTGAGAATGTCCCGAAGGCCCTCACATTACTCTTAACACAGGCCATAACACTACACCTATTGCAAGCACTGACATTTTCCCTAAGGCCCTAAATATACTCCTAACTCAGGCACAGACACTCTACCTAATTAAGTCCCTGACATACTCTTAACTGAGGCACTGACACTGTTCCTTAGGCACTCACACTACTCCTAACTCAGGCCATTACACTACTACTAACTCAGGCACTGAAACTGTCCCTAAGTAAGGCCCTGACACTACTCTTACCAACGGCACAGAGTCTGTCCCTCATTAAAACAAGGATGTTATTCACAAGTCGGTAACCAACACTGTGCCTAACGAACCCTGTGAAATTAATCCTACTTCAGGCACTCACGCTCTGCCTAAGACCTTGACAATACACTTAACAGAGGCACTTACACTGTTCCTAACTAAGACCTTTAAACTACTTCTAACTCAGGCCATAACACTACTCTTAACTCAGACACTGACACTGTCCCTAACTAAGGCCATAGCACTCTTCCTAACACAGGCACTGACACTATCCCTAAATAAGGCCCTGACACTTGTACTACCTCAGGTCATGACACGACCCCAACGCATGTCATAACACAATTCCTAATTCAGGTACTGACACTGTCCCTAACTAAGGCCATGACACTACTCCTATCACAGGCACTGACACTGTCCTCATAAGACCAGGATGCTACTCCCAAGTCGTGAACGGACACTGTACCTAACTAAAGCCATGACACTAATCCTAACTCACGCACTGACATTCTGCCTAACTAAGGCCCAGAGAGTATTCCTAACTCAGCACTGAAACTGTCCCTAACTAAGTCTCTGATACTGCTACCATCTCAGGCACTGAACCTCTCCTTAACTAAATCCGTGACCCTACTGTTAACTCAGGCATGACACTGTCCCTAACTTAGGTCCTGAAACTCCTTGCAACTCTGCTCTGACACAGTCCTTAACTAAAGACCTGACATTACTCCCATCTCAGGCACTCACCCTCTGCCTCACTAAGGCCTTGACAGTACTCTTAACTGAGGCACTGACACTGTCCCTAACTAAGGCCTTCACACTACTCCAAACTCAGGCCATAACACTACTGCTATCTCAGGAACTGACTTTCTCTCTAAAAAAGGCCCTGATACTACTCCTAAATCAGGCACTGACACTCTGCCTAACTAAGGCCTTGACATACTCTTAACTGAGGCACTGGCAATGTCCCTAAGTCCCTAACATTATTCTTAACTCAGGCCATAACACTACACCTATCACAAGCACTGACACTGTCCCTACTTAAGGCCCTGACACTACTACTAACTGAGGCACAGACACTCTCCCTAGCTAAGACTAGGACACTACTCACAACTCGGGAAATATCATTGTGCCTAACTAAAGCCGTGCCACTAATCCTAACACAGGCACTCACACTCTGCATCACTATGGCCTTGAAAATACTCTTAATTGAGGCACTGACACTGTCTCTAACTAAGGCCTTTACACTACTCTTAACTCAGGCTATAACACTACTCCTAAATAAGGAAAATGCTTTCTCCCTAACAAAGGCCCTGATACTACTCCTAACTGGTGCACTGACACTCTACCAAATTGAGGCCTTGACATACTCTTAACTGAGGCACTGACACTCTCCCTAACTAAGGCCTTCACACTACTCCTAACTCAGGCCACAACACTACTCCTAACTCAGGCACTGACACTGGCACTAAGTACGGCCCTGACACTATTAATAAATAAGGCACAGACACTGTCCTTAAGAAAGGCCCTCACACTACTTCTAACTCAAGTCTTAATGCTACTCCTAACTCAGGCACTGACACTGTCCCTAACTAAGGCCATGGCACTACTCCTAACACAGGCACTGACACTATCCCTAAATAAGGCCCTGACACTTCTACTAACTCAGGTGGTGACACTACCCCAACTCAGGTCATAATACTATTCCTAACTCAGCTACTGACACTGTCTCTAACTCAGGCCATGACACTACTCCTAACTCAGGCACTGACACTGTCCCTCATAAGACCAGGACGCTACTCCCAGCTCATGAATGCACACTGTACCTAACTAAAGCTGTGACACTAATCCTAACTCACGCATTGACACTCTGCTTAACTAAGGTCCGGACACTATTCCTAACTCAGCACTGAAACTGTCCCTAACTAAGTCCGTGATACTACTACCAACTTAGGCACTGACATTCTCCGTAACTAAATCCCTGACATTACTGTTAACTCAGGCATTGACACTGTCCCTGAGACCTTCACACTACTCCTACCTCAGGCCATAACACTACTTCTAACTCATTTATTGACACTTTCCCTAAGTAAGACCCTGACACTACAAGTAAATACGGCACAGACACTGTCCTTAAGAAAGGTCTTCACACTACTCCTAACTCAGGTCTTAGAACTACTCCTAACTCAGGCACTTACACTGTCCCTATCTAAGTCCAGGATGCTACTCTCAGCTCGTTAATGGACCCTCTCCCTAACTAAAGCCGTGACGGTAATCCTAACTCATGGCCTGACACTCTGCCTATGACCCGGACAGTATTTCGAACTCAGCACTGAGACGGTCCCTAACAAACTCCGTGATACTACTACCAACCCAGGCATGGACACTCTCCTTAACTAAAGCCGTGACACTACATTTAACTCAGGCATTGACACTGTCTATAAATAAGGGCCTGAAACTTCTCGCAACTCTGGCATTGACACTGTCCTTAACTAAGGACCTGACATTACTCCAATCTCAGGCATTCACATGCTTCCTAACTAAGGTCTTGACAGTACTTTTAACTCAGGCACTGAGACTGTACTTAAGACCCTCACACTACTCCTAACACAGGCTATATAACTACTCCTAACCCAGGCACTGAATCTGTCCCTAACTAATGCCCTGACACTACTACAAACTAAGGCACAGACAATATCCTTAGCTAAGACCTGGATGCTACTCACAATCCGGGAATGTACACTGTCCCTAACTAAATCCGTGACACTAATACTATCTCAGGCACTCACCCTCTGCCTCACTAAGGCCTTGACAGTACTCTTAACTGAGGCACTGACACTTGTCCCTAAGGCCCTCACACAACACCTAACTCAGGCAATGACAATATCCTTAAATAAGGTGATGACCCTACTTCTAACTCAAGCCTGAACACTACTCCTAACTCAGGAACTGGTTTCTCCCTAATAAAGGCCCTGATACTAGTAACTCAGGCACTGACATTCTACCTAACTGAGGACTTGACATACTCTTAACTGAGGAACTGACACTGTCCCTAATGCCCTCACACTACTCCTCACTCAGGCCATAACACTACTACTAACTCAGGAAATGACACTTGCCCTAACTAAGTCCCTGACGCTATTACTTAATAAGGCACAGACACTGTCCCTAAGAAAGGCCCTCACACTACTCCTAACTCAGGTGTTAACACTACTCCTAACTCAGGCACTGACACTGTCCCTATTTAAGGCCATGGCACTACTCCAAATTCAGGGACTGACACTATACCTAAATAAGGCCCTGACACTACTACTAACTCAGGCTGTGACACTACTCCAACTCAGGCCATAATATTATTCCTACCTCAGGTACTGACACTGTCCCTATCTAAGGCCCTTACACTAGTCCCAACTCCGGCCATGACACAACTCCTAACTCAGGCATTGACACTGTCCCTACATAAGACCAGGATGCTACTGCCAACTTGTGAACGGACACTGTAGCTAACTAAAGTCGTGACACTAAGCCTAACTCACACACTGACACTCTGCCTAACTAAGGCCCGGACACTATTCCTAACTCAACAATGATACTGTCCCTAACTAAGTCCATGATATTTCTACCAAGGTAGGCACTGACACTCACCTTAACTATAGTAGTAGTAGCAGTAGTAGCAGCAGCAGTAGTAGTGGTAGCAGCAGTAGCGGTAATAGCAGTAGTACTTGCCGTGCACTGGGATAATAGTAGTACTAGTAGCAGGGGTAGTAGTAGTGGCATCAGTAGTAGTATTAGCAGCAGTATTAGTAGTAACAGTAGTGGTAATAGTCGTTTTATTTGGCATGCAGTGGGCCAGTAGTAGTACTAGTAGCGGCAGCAGTAGTAGTAGCAGCAGTAGTAGTAGTAGCAGCAGTAATGGTAATATTAGAAGTTTTTGCCATGCACTGGGGTAGTAGTAGAAGCTGTAGTAGTAGTGGTAGAAGCAGCAGTAGAAGTGGCAGCAGCAGCAGAAGTAGTAGCAGCAGATTTGTCCTTCAGTGGGCCATAAGTAGTAGTAGCAGTAGCAGCAATAACAGTAGTAGTAGTAATAGTAGTAGTATTTGCCATGCACTGGACTACTAGAAGTAGCAGTAGTAGTAGCAGTAGTAGCAGCAGCAGCACTAGTAGTAATAGTAGTAGCACGACTATGAGTAGTAGCAGTAGTAGTAGCAGTATTAGCAGCAGGAGCAATGGAAGTAATAGTAGTAGTATTTGCCATGCACAGGACTACTAGTAGTAGCAGTAGTAGCATCAGTAATAGTAGAAGCAACAGCAGTAGTAGTTATAGTAGCAGTATTTGCCATGCACTGGACTACTAGTAGTAGCATTAGTAGTAGCAGTAAAAGCAAAATCAGTAGTATCAGTAAATTTGCCATGCACTGGGCTATTAGTATTGATAGTAGTAGTAGCAGTAGTAGCAGCAACAGCAGTAGAAGTAGCAGCAGCAACATTTGTACTAGTAGCAGTTGTAGTAGCAATAGTAGCAGCAGCAGTAGTAGTAATAGTAGTAGTATTTGCCATACACTGGTCTAGTAGTAGTAGTAATAGCCGCAGCAGCAGTAGAAGAAGCAGCAGAAGTAGTAGGAGCAGCAGCAGTAGGAGAAGCAGAAGTAGTGGTAATAGTAGTAGTATTTGCCATGCACTAGGCTAGTAGTAGTAGTAGCAGTAGCAGCAAGAGCAGTAGTACTAGTAGATTTGCCAGGCACTAGGCTAGTACAATAGATAGTAGTTGTAGCAGGAGTGGCAGCTTCCGAAGTAGTAGTAATAGTCGTAGTGTTTACAATGCACTTGACTACTAGTATTAGCAGTACTAGCAGCAGCAGGTGTAGTAGTAATAGTAGTAGAATTTGCCATGCACTGGGCTAGTAGTAGTAGTAGTAGCAGCAGCAGTAGAAGTAGCATCAGCAGTAGTAATAGTAGCTGCAGTAGTGGTAATAGTAATAAAATTTACCATGCACTGGGCTGGTAGTAGTATTAGTAGTGGTAGCAGAAGCAGTAGAAGTGACAGCAGCATCACTAGTATTAGCAGCAGATTTGCCCTGCAGTGGGCCACTCGTAGTAGTAGAAATAGCAGCAATAGCAGTAGTAGAAGAATATTTGCCATGCACTGGGCTAGTAGTTTTGATAGTAGTAGAAGCAGTAGTAGCAACAGCAGCAGTAGTAGTAATTGTGGTAGTATTTGCCATGCACTGGGCTACTAGTAGTAGCAGTAGTAGCAGCAGTAGTAGTAATAGTAGTAGTATTTGCCATGCACTAGACTACTAGTAGCAGCAGTAGTAGTAGCAGTATTAGCAGCAGCAGCAATGGTAAATGTAGTAGTGTTTGCTATGCACAGGACTACTAGTTGTAGTAGTAGAAGTAACAGCAATAGCAGCAGCAGCAGGAGTAGTAGTAATACTAGTAGTATTTGCCATGCACAGGACTCATAGTAGTAGTATTAGTAGCATCAGCATTAGAAGTAGCAGCAGCAGAAGTAGAAGTAGCAGCAGCACTACTAGTAGTAATAGCAGTAGTAGTAGCACTACTAGCAGCAGCAGCAGCAGTAGTAGTTATTGTAGTAATATTTGCCATGCACAGCACTACTAGTACTAGCAGTAGTAGTAGTAGCAGCAGCAGAAGCAGTAGTAGTAACAGTAGTAGTATTAGTCATGCCCTGGGCTAGAAGTAGTAGTAGCAGCAGCAATAGAATTAGCAGCAAAAGCAGTAGTAATAGCAAAAGTATTGGTAATAGTTGTACCAGTTTGCCATGCACTGGGATAGTAGTTATAGTTGTAGTAGTGGTATCAGCAGCAGTAGTAGTGGCAGTAGCAGCAGAAGCAGTAGCAGCATTAGTAGTAATAGTAGTAGTATTTGCCATGAACTGGACTACAAGAAGTAGCAGTAGTAGAAGCTTCAACAGCAGTACTTGTTATAGTAGTAGTATTTGCCATGCACTGGGCTAGTAGTAGTACTACTAGCAGCAGTACTAATATTAGCAGCAGTAGTTGTAGTAGCAGCAGTACTAGTAAAAGTAGTAGTATTTGCCATGTACTGCGCTAGTAGTAAATCTAGTAGAAGCAGCAGCAGTAGTAGCAGCAGTAGTAGTAGTAGCAGCAGTTGTGGTAATACTGGTAGCACTTGCCATACACTGGGCTAGTAGTAGTTGTAGTCGTAGTGGTAGCAGCAGCAGTAGAAGTGGCAGCAGTGTCAGTAGAAGTAGCAGAAGATTTGACCTGCAGCAGCCCAGTAGTAGCATAAGCATTAGCAGTAATAGGTGTACTACTAGTAAAGTTGCCATACACTGGGCTAGTTGTATTGATACTAGTAGTGGCAGTAGTAGCAGCATCAGCAGTAGTAGTAATAATAGTAATACTTGCCATGCACTGGACTACTAGTCGTAGCAGTAGTAGTAGCAGAAGTAGCAGCAGTAGTAGCAGAAGTAGCAGCAGCAGCAGTAGTGGTAATAGTAGTCGTATTTTCCATACACTGGGATAGTAGTAGTAGTAGTAGCACCAGGAGCAATAGAAGTAGCAGCAGCAGTAGTAGTAACAGCAGTAGTAGTAGTAGAAGCAGTATTGGTAATAGTAGTAGTATTTGCCATGCACTAGGCTAGTAGTAGTAGTAGCAGTAACAGCAAGAGCAGTAGTAGTAGTAGATTTTCCAGGCACAGGGCTACTACAATTCATAGTAGTAGTAGCAGTAGTAGCAGCAGCAGCAGCAGTTGTAATAGTAGTAGTATTTGCAATGCACTGGACTACTAGTAGTAGCAGTAGTAGCAGAAGCAGGTGTAGTAATAATGGTAGTAGTATTTGCCATGCACTGGGGTAGTAGTAGTAGTAGCACCAGCGGCAGTAGAAGAAGCAGAAGCAGTAGTAATAACAGCAGTAGTAGTTGTAGAAGCAATATTGGTAATAGTAGTAGTATTTGCCATGCACTAGGCTTGTAGTAGTAGTAGCAGTAGCAGCAAGAGCAGTGGTACTAGTAGATTTACCAGGCACTGGGCTAGTAAAATTGATAGTAGTAGTAGCAGTAGTAGCAACAGCAGCAGCAGTAGTAGTAATAGTAGAATTTGAAATATGCTGGACTACTAGTAGTAGCAGTAGCAGGTGTAGTAGTAATGGTAGTAGTATTTGCCATGCACTGGGCTAGTAGTAGTAGTAGCAGCAGCAGTAGAAGTAGCAGCAGCAGTAGCAATAGTAGCTGCAGTAGTGGTACTACTAGTAGTATTTGCCATGCACTGGGATTGTAGTAGTATTAGTAGTAACAGCAGAGGCAGTAGAAGTAGCAGAAGCAGCAGTAGTAGTGGCAAAATATTATCCCAGCAGTGGGCCAGTAGTAGTAGTACAAATAGCAGCAATAGCAGTAGTATTAGTAGATTTGTCAAGAGTGGGCTAGAAGTATTGATTGTAGTACTAGCAGTAGTAGCAGTAGCAGCAGTAGTAGTAATAGAAGTAGTATTTACCATGCACTGGACTACTACTAGTAGAAGTAGTTGTATCAGTAGTAGCAGCAACAGCAGCAGTATTAGTGATAGTAGTAGTATTTTCCATGCACTGGGCTAGTAGTAGTAGTAGTAGTAGCAGCAGCAGTAGAAGTACCAACAGCAGCAGTAGTAGTAGCAGTAATAGTGGTAATAGTACTAGTATTTGCCATGCACTGGGCTAGTAGTAGTAGTAGTAGTAGTAGTGGTAGCAGCAGTAGAAGTGGCAGCAGCAGCAGTAGTAGTAGCAGCAGATATGCCCAGCAATGGGCTAGTAGTAGCAGTAGCAGCAATAGCAGTAGTAGTAGTATATTTGCCATGCACTGGGCTAGTAGTACTGTTAGTAGTATTAGCATTAGTAGCAGCAGCATCAGGAGTAGTAATATTAATATTTGCCATGAACTGGACTACCATTAGTAGCAGTAGTAGCAGCAGCAGCAGCAATAGTAGAAATATTATTTGCCATGCACAGGACTAATAGTAGTAGCAATAGTAGTAGCAGTAGTAGCAGCAGCAGCAGTAGTAGTAGAAGCTGTAACAGTAATAGTAGTAGTATTGGCCATGCACTAGGCTAGTAGTAGTAGTAGCAATAGCAGCAAGAGTAGTAGTAATAGTAGATTTGCAAGGCACTGGGCTAGTAGAATTGATAATAGTAGAAGCAGTAGTAGCACCATCCGAAGTAGTAGTAATAGTACTAGTATTGCATTGCACTGGACTACTAGTAGTAGCAGTAGTAAGAGCAGCAGGTGTAGTAGCAATAGTAGTAGTTTTTGCCATACAATGGGCTAGTAGTAATAGTAGTAGCAGCAGCAGTAGAAGTAGCAGCAGCAGTAGTAATAGTAGCTGCAGTAGTGATAATAGTAGTAGTATTTCCCATGCACTGGGTTAGTAGTAGTATTAGTAGTGGTAGCAGAAGCATTAGAAGTGGGAGCAGAATCAGTAGTAGTAGCAGCAGATTTGCCCTGCAGTGGGCCAGTCGTAGTAGTACCAATAGAAGCAATAGCAGGAGAAGAAGTATATTTGCCATGCAATGGGCTAGTAGTTTTGATAGTAGTAGAAGCAGTAGTAGCAGCAGCAGTAGTAGTAAGTGTGGTAGTGTTTGCCATGCACTGGACTACTAGTAGTAGCAGTAGTAGCAGCAGTAGCAGTAGTAGGAATATTAGTAATATTTGCCATGCACTGGACTGTTAGTTGTAGCAGTAGAAGTAACAGTAGTAGCAGCAGCAGTAGTAATAATAGTAGTAGTATTTGCCATGCACTGGACTACTAGTAGTAGCATTAGTAGTAGCAGTATTAGCAACATCAGCAGCAGTGGTAATAGTAGTAGTATTTGCTATGCACTGGAATACTAGTCGTAGTAGTAGAAGTAACAGTAGTATTAGCAGTAGAAGATGCAGCAGCAACAGCAGTAGTAGTATTTGCCATGCACTGGACTACTAGTAGTAGTAGTACTAGCAGCAGCAGTAGAATTAGCAGTAGCAGTAGTAGAAGTAGCAGCAGTGGTACTAGTAGTAGCAGCAGTAGTAGAAGCAGTGGTAGCAGCCACAGCAGTAGTAGTAATTGTGGTAGTATTTGCCATGCACTGGACTACTAGTAGCAGCAGTAGTGTTAGCAATTGTAGCAGCAGCAGCAGTAGGAGGAATAGTAGTTGTATTTGCCATGCACTGGACTACTAGTAGTAGCAGTAGAAGTAACAGTACTAGAAGCAGCAGCAGCAGTATTACTAATAGTAGTAGTATTGTCAATGCACTGGTCTAGTAGTGGTAGTAGTAGTAGTGGTAGCAGAAGCAGTAGAAGTGGCAGGAGCAGCAGTAGTAGTAGCAGCAGATTTGCCCATCAGTGGGCCAGTAGTAGTAGTAGAAGTAGCAGCAATAGCAGTAGTAGATTTGCCTGCACTGGGGTAGTCGTATTGATAGTAGTAGCAATAGAAGCAGCCGCAGCAGTAGTAGTAATATTAGTTGTATTTGCCATGCACTGGACTATTAGTAGTAACAGTAGTAGTAGAAGTAGTAGCAGCAGCAGCAGCAATAGTAGTAATAGCACTACTATTTGCCATGCACTGGGCTAGCAGTAATAGTAGTAATAACAGCAGTAGTAGAAGTTGCTGCAGCAGTAGTATAGAATCAGCAGTTGTGGTAATAGTAGTAGTATTTTCCATGCACTAGCCTAGTAGTAATAGTATTTGTAGTACTAGCAGCAGCAGTAGAACTAGCAGCAGTAGTGGTAACAGAAGTATTTGCCATGTACTGGGCTAGTAGCAGTAGTAGTGGTAGTAGCAACAGTAGAAGTGGCCACAGCAGCCATAGTAGTAGCACCTGATTTGCCCTGCAGTGGGCCAGTGGTAGTAGTAGCAGTAGCAGCATACAAGAATTAGTAGAAGATTTGCCATGCACTGGGCTACTAGTATTGATAGTAGTAGCAGCAACAGTAGTAGTAATAATAGTAGTATTTGCCATGCAGAGGACTAAGAGTAGTAGCAGTAGTAGTAGCAGTAGTAGAGCAGCAGCAGCAGTAGTAGTTATAGTAGTAGTGTTTGCCATGAACTGGACTGCTAGTAGTAACAGTAGTAGTAGCAGTATTAGCGGCAGCAGCAGCAGTAGTAGTAATAGTATTTGCCAGGCACTGGACTACTAGTAGGACCAGTAGTAGGAGTAGTAATAGCAGCAGCAGCAGTATTAGTTATACTATTTGCCATACACTGAACTACTAGTAATAGCAGTAGTAGCAGCAGCAGCAGCAGTAGTAATAGTAGTAGTATTTGTCATGCACTGGACTAGCAGTAGTAGTAGTGGTAGCAGCAGCAATAGAAGTGGCAGCAGCAGCAGTAGAAGTAGCAGCACATTTGCCCAGCAGTGGGTCAGTAGTAATAGTAGTAGTTGTAGCAGACATAGCACTAGTACTAGCAGATTTGCCATGCACAGGGCTAGTAGTATTGATAGTAATAGTAGCAGTAGTAGCAGCATCAGAAATAGTAGTAGTATTAGTAGCATACACAATGCACTGGACTAGTAGCAGTAGTGTAGCAGTAGTAAAATCATCAGCATTAGTAGTAATACCAGTAGTATTTGCCATGCACTGGGCTACTAGTAGTAGTAGTACTAGCAGCAGCAGTAGAAGTAGAAGCAGCACTAGTAGTAGTAGCAGCACTAGTAGTAATAGTAGTAGTATTTACCATGCACTGAGCTTGTAGTAGTAGTAGTTGTAGCAGCAGTAGTAGAAGTGGAAGCAGCAGAATTAGTACTAGCAGAAGATTTGCCCTGTAATGGACGAGTAGTAATAGTAAAACTAGCAACAACAGCAGTAGGAGTAGTAGATTTGCCATGCACAGGGCTATTAACATTGATAGTAATAGTAGCAGTAGTAGCAGCAGCAGCAGAAGTAGTAGTAATAAAGTAGTATTTTCCATGCACTGGATTACTAGTAGTACTGGTAGTAGTTGCAGTAGTAGCAGCAGCAGCAGCAGTAGTAATAGTAGTAGTATTTGCCATGCACTGGAATACTAGTAGTATCAGTAGTAGTAGCAGATGTAGCAGCAGCAGCAGTAGTGGTAATAGTAGTAGTATTTGCCATGCACTGGACTACTGGTAGTAGTACAATTAGCAGAAGCAGTAGAAGTAGAAGCAGCAGCTGTAGTACTAATAGTACCAATAGTGGTAATACTAGTTGTATTTGACATGAACCGTGCTACAAGTAGTAGTAGCAGAAGCAACAGCAGCAGTACTACTTATTGTAGTAGTATTTGCCATGCACTGGGCTAGTAGTGGTACTAGTAGCAGCAGTAGTAATAGTAGCAGCATTAGTAGTAGTAGCAGCAGTAGTGGTAATAGTAGTAGTATTTGCATGAAATAAACTTGTAGTAGTAGTAGTTGTAGTGGTAGCAGCAGCAGTACAAGTGGCAGCAGCAGCAGTAGTAGTAGCAGCAGATATGCCCTGCAGTGGGCCAGTAGTAGTAGTAGTAGTAGCAGCAATAGCAATAGTATATTTCCCATGCACTGGGTTAGTAGTATTGATAGTAGTATTAGCAGTAGTAGCAGCAGCATCAGAAATAGTGATATTAATATTTGCCATGCACTGGACTACCAGTGGTAGCAGTAGTAGCAGCAGAAGCATCAATAGTAATATTATTTGCTATGCACAGGACTACTACTAATAGCAATAGTAGTAGCAGTAGTAGCAGCAGCAGCAGTAGTAGTAATAGTAGTAGTATTTGCCATGCAATGAACTAGTTGTAGTTGTAGCAGCAGCAGTAGTAGTAGTAGCAGTAGTAGTGATAATATTAGTAGTAGTTGACATGCACTGGGCTACTAATACTAGTAGTGGTAGCAGCAGCAGTAGAAGTGGCAGCAGCAGCAGAAGTAGTAGCAGCAGATTTGCCCTGCACTGGGCCATAAGTAGTAGTAGCAGTAGCAACATAGCTGTAGTAGTTGTAGTAATAGTAGTAGTATTTGGAATGCACAGGACTACTAGTAGTAGCAGTAGTAGTAGCAGTATTAGCAGCAGCAGCAGCAGTAGTAATAGTAGTAGTATTTACCATGCACTGGGCTAGTAGTAGTAGTAATAGTAGCAGAAGCAGTAGAATTAGCAGCTGCAATGTTAGTAGTAGAAACAGTAGTGGTTATAATAGTAGTATTTGCCATGCACTGGACTGGTAGTAGTAGCATTAGTAGTAGCAGTATTAGCAGCAGCAGCAGTAGTAATAGTAGAAGTATTTGCAATGCACTGGACTACTAGTAATAGCAATAGTAGTAGCAGTAGTAGCAGCAACAGCAGCAGTAGTGGTAATAGTAGTAGTATCTGCCATGCACTGGGTTAGTAGTTGTAGTAGAAGAACAGAAATAGCAATAGTAGTAGTAGGTTTGCCATGCACTGGGCTAGTAGTATTGATATTAGTAGTAGCAATAGCAGCATCAGCAGAAGTAGTAACAGCATTAATATTTGCAATGCACTGGACTACTAGTAGTAGCAGTAGTAGTAGCAATAGTAGCAGCAGCTGCAGCAGAAGTACAAATAGTAGTAGAATTTGCCATGCACTGAACAACTAGTAGATGTCGTAGTGGTAGCAACAGCAAGAGAAGTGGCAGCAGCAACAGAAGTAGTAGCAGAAGATTTGCTCTGCAGTTGGCCAGTAGTAGTAGTAGTAGCGGTAGCAGAAATAGCAGTAGTAGTCGTAGATTTGCCATGCACTGAGCTAGTAGTATTGATAGTAGTAATAGCAGAAGCAGCAGAAGCAGCAGTTGTAGTAATAGTAGTAATATTTGCCATGCAGTGCACTACTAGTAGTAGCAGTAGTAGTAGTAGTAGTAGCAGCAGCAGCAGTAGTAGTAATAGTAGCAGTATTTACCAGGCACTGGTCTAGTAGTAGTTGTAGTAGCACCAGCAGCAGTAGAAATAGCTGCAGCAGCAGTAGTAGTAGCATCAGTAGAGGTAATAGTAGTAGTATTTGCCATGCACGGGGCCAGTAGTAGTGGTAGCAGCAGGAGTAGAAGTGGCAGCAGCAGCAATAGTGGTAGCAGCAGATTTTTCCAGCAGTGGGCCAGTAGTAGTGGTATCAGTAGAAGCAAAAGGAGTAGTAGTAGTAGATTTACCATGCACAGGGATAGTAGAATTGATACTATTAGTAGCAGTAGTAGAAGCAACAGCAGTTGTAGTAATAGTTGTAGTGTTTACCGTACACTGTACTACTAGTAGTAGCAGTAGTAGTAGCAGTAGTAACAGCAGCAGCAGCAGTACTAGTAATTGTAGTATTATTTGTCATGCACTATGCTAACAGTAGTGGCAGTAGTAGCAGCAGCAGAAGTAGTAATTATAGTAGTAGTTGCAATGTCCTGGACTACTAGTAGTAGCAGTAGTAGTACCACTACTACCAGCAGCAGCAGTGGTAGTAGTAGTTGTATTTACCATGAACTGGGCTAGTAGTAGTACTAGTATTAGCAGCAGCAGTAGAAGTAGCAGCAACAGTAGTAGTAGCAGTAGTAGTAGTGATACTAGTAGAATTTGATATACACTGGACTTCTAGTAGTAGTAGTTGTAGTAGCAATAGTAGCAGCAGAAGCAGTACTAATAATAGTAGTAGTATTTGCCATGCACTGGACTAGTAGTAGTAGCAGCAGCAGTAGATGTAGCACCAGCAGCAGTAGAAGTAGCAGCAACAGTACTAGTAGTAGTAGCAGTAGTAGTAGCAGTAGTAGCAGCCACAGATGTAGTAATAGTATTTGCCATGCACTGCATTACTTGTAGTACCAGTAGTAGTAGCAGAAGTAGCATCAGCAGCGGTAGTAGTAATAGTAGATTTGCCATGCACTGAACTAATAGTAGTAGTAGTAGCAGCAGCAATAGAAGTAGCAGCAGCAGTAATAGTAGTAGCATCAGTAGTGGTAATAATAGTAGTATTTGCCATGAACTGGGCTAGTAGTAGAAGTTGTAGTAGTAGTGGGAGCAGCAGGAGAAGTGGCAGCAGCAGCAGTAAGAGTAGCACCAGATTTGCCCTGCAGTGGGCCAGTAGTAGTAGTAGCAATAGCAGCAATAGCAATAGTAGTAGTATATTTGTCATGCACTGTGCTAGTATTATTGATAGTAGTAGTAGCAGCAACAGCAGTAGTAGTATTAATAGTATTTGAAATGCACTGGATTACTAGTAGCGGTATTAGTAGAAGTAGTAACAGTAGCAGCAGCAGTAGTAGGAATACTAGTAGTATTTGCCATGCACTGGACTACTAGTAGTAGCAGTAGAAGGAGCAATAATAGTAGCATAAGCAGCAGAAATAGTAATAGTAGTAGTATGTGCAATGCACGGGACTACCAGTACTAGCAGTAGTAGTAGCTGCAGAAGCAGTAATAGTAATAGTAGTAGTATTTACTATGCACGAAGCTAGTAATAGTAGTGGTAGTAGTAGCAGTAGCAGTAGAACTAGCAGCTGCAGTAGTAGTAGTAGAAACAGTAGTGGTAATAGTAGTAGTGTTTGCCATGCACTGGGCTAGTAGTAGTAGTAGTAGTAGTAGTGGTATCAGCATCAGTAGAAGTGGCAGCAGCAGCAGTAGTAGTAGCAGCAGATTTTCCCTGCAGTTGCCAGTAGTAGTAGTACAAGAAGCAGCAATAGCAGCAGTAGTAGATTTTCCATGCACCGGGCTAGTAATATTGATAGTAGTAGTAGCTGTAGTAGCAGCATCAGCAGTTGTAGTAAGAGTAGTAATATTTGCAAGGCACTGGACTACTAGTACTAGCAGTAGTAGTAGCAGGAGTAGCAGCAGAATCAGCAGTAGTAGTCATAGTAGTAGTATTGTCGATGCACTGATCTAGGAGTTGTAGTAGTAGTGGTAGCAGCAGCAGAAGAAGTGGCAGGAGCAGCAGTAGTAGTAGAAGCAGATCTTCCCTGCAGTGGGCCAATAGTAGTAGTAGAAGTAGCAGCAATAGCAGTAGAAGTAGTAGATTTGCCTTTCACTAGGCTAGTAGTATTGATAGTAGTAGTAGAAGTAGTAGCAGCAGCAGCAGTAGTAGTAATAGTAGTTGTATTTGCCATGCACTGGACTATGAGTAGTAGAATTAGTAGTAGTAGCAGCAGCAGCAGAAGTAGTAATTGTAGTAGTATTTGTCATCCACTGGACTACTACTAGTAGAAATAATAGTAGCAGTTTTAGCAGCAGAAGCAGTAGTAGTAATGGTAGTATTTGCCATACACTGCACTAGAAGTAGTAGTAGTAGTAGCAGCAGCAGTAGAAATAGTAGCAGCAGTAGTAGTAGTAGTAGCAGTAGTAGTAATAGTAGTAGTATTTGCCATGCATAGGACTACAAGTACTAGCAGTAGTAGTAGCAGCAGCAGGAGCACTAGTAGTAATAATAGTAGTATTTGCCATGCCCTGGGCTAGAAGTGGTAGGAATAGTAGCAGCAGCAGTAGAATTAGCAGCAGCAGCAGTAATAGTAGCAACAGTATTGGTAATAGTGGTAGTAGTTTGCCATGCAATGGGATAGTAGTAGTAGTTGAAGTAATTCTATCAGCCGCATTAGTAGTAGTAGCAGCAGCAGCAGCAATAGCAGCATTAGTAGTAATAGGAGTAGTATTTGCCATGCACAGGACTACAAGTAGTAGCAGTAGTAGCAGCTTCAGCAGCAGTACTAGTTATAGTAATAGTATTTGCCATGCACTGGGCGAGTGGAAATAATAGTAGCAGCAGTAGTAATATTAACAGCAGTAGTAGTTGTAGCAGCAGTACTGGTAATAGTAGTAGAATTTGCCATGCACTGTGTTAGTAGTAGTTCTAGTAGCAGCAGCAGTAGTAGCAGCAGTAGTAGTTGTAGCAACAGTAGTGGTAATACTAGTAGTATTTGCCATGCACTGGGCTAATAGTAGTAGTAGTAGTGGTACCAACAGCTGTAGAAGTGGCAGCAGCCCCAGTAGTAGTAGCAGAAAATTGACCTGCAATGAGCCAGTAGTATTATTAGCGTTAGCAGTAATAGGTGTAGTACTAGTAGATTTGCCATACACTCTGCTCATAGTGTTGATACTAGTAGTAGCAACAGCAGCAGTAATAGTAATAGTAGTAGTATTTGCCATGCATTGGACTACTACTCGTAGCAGTAGTAGTAGCACTAGTTGCAGCAGCAGCAGCAGCAGTAGTAATAGTAGTAGTATTTGCAATGCACTGTGCTAGTAGTAGTACTAGTAGCAGCAACAGAAGTAAAAGTAGCAGCAAAAGTAGTTGTAGCAGCAGTACCAGTGGTAGCAACAGTAGGGGGAATAGCATTAGCACTTGCCATGCACTGAGCTATTAATAGTAGCAGCAGTAGTACTAGCAGCAGCAGTAGTAGTAGTAGCAACAGTAGTAGTAGTAGCAGCAGTAGTGGTAATACTTGTAGTGTTTGCCATGAACTGGGGTAGTAGTAGTAGTTGTATTGGTAGCAGCAGCAGTACAAGTGGCAGCAACATCAGTAGAAGTAGCAGCATATTTGCTCTGCAGTGTGCCAGTAGAATTATTAGCATTAGCAGTAAAAGGTGTAGTACTAGTGGAGTTGCCATGCACTGGTTAGTAGTATTGATACTAGTAGTAGAAATAGTAGCAGCAGCAGCAGTAGGAGTAACATTAGTAGCATTTGCCATGCACTGGACTATTAGTAACAGTAGTAGTAGCAGCAGTAGCAGCAGCAGCAGTAGTGGTAATAGTAGTAGCATCTGCCATGCACTGGGTTAGTAGTAGTAGTAGCAGTAGCAGCAATAGCAATATTAGTAGTAGATTTACCATGCACTGGGCTAGTAGTATTTATATTAGTAGTAGCAGTAGTAGCAGCATCAGCAGTAATACTAGTAGCAGTAGTATTTTTCGTACACTGGACTACTAGTAGTAGCAGCAGTAGTAGTGGTAGCAACAGAAATAGAAGTGGCAGCAGCAAAAGAAGTAGTAGCAGATTTGCTCTGCAGTTGGCCGGTAGTAGTAGTAGTAGTGGTACAGAAATAGCAGTAGTAGTAGTAGATTTGGCATGCCCTGAGTTAGTAGTATTGACAGTAGTAGTAGCAGTAGTAGCAGCAGCAGCAGTTGCAAGAGTAGTAGTAATTGCCATGCACTTCACTACCAGTAGTAGCAGTAATCGTAACTTTACTAGCAGTAGCAGGAAGAGTACTAATAGTAGTAGTATTTACCAGGCACATGGCTAGTACTAGTTGTTGTAGCATGAGCAGATGTAGAACTAGCATAAGCAGCAGTAGTAGTAGCATCAGTAGAGGTAATAGTAGTGGTATTTGCCATGCACTGGGTTAGAAGTAGTGGTAGCAACAGGAGAAAAAGTGGCGGCAGCAGCAATAGTAGTAGCAGCAGATTTGTCCTGCAGTGGGCCAGTACTACTGGTATCAGTAGAAGCAATAGGAATAGTAGTAGTAGTTTTCCTGTGCACTGGGCTAGTAGTATTGATACTTGCAGTAGCAGTAGTAGCAGCAGCAGCACTTGTAGTAATAGTAGTAGTATTTGCCATGCACTATACTACTAGTAGTAGCAGTAGTAGCAGCAGCAGCAATAGTAGTAATCATAGTAGTGTTTGCCATGCACTGTACTACTAGTAGTAGCAGTAATAGCAGCAGCAGAAGTAGTAATTATAGTAGTATTTGCAATGCACTGGACTACTACTAGTAGCAGTAGTAGTAGCATTAGTAGCAGCAGCAGCAGCAGTGATAGTAATACTAGTAGTATTTACCATGCACTGGGCTAGTAGTAGTAGTAGGAGCAGTAGAAGTGGCAGCAGCAGTAGAAGTAGTAGCAGCAGGAGTAGTGATACTAGTAGTATTTGATATACACTTGACTACTAGTAGTAGCAGTAGTAGTAGCAATAGTAGCAGCAGAAGCAGTAGTAGCAATAGTAGTAGTATTTGCCAGGCACTGGACTAGTAGTAGTAGTAGCAGCAGCAGTAGATGTAGCAGCAGCAGTAGATGTAGCAGCAGCAGTAGTAGAAGTAGCAGCAACAGTACTACTAGTAGTAGCAGTAGTAGCTGCAGCAGTATTAGTAATAGTATTTGCCATTCACTGCACTACTCGTAGTAGCAGTAGTAGCAGCAGAAGTAGCAGCAGCAGTGGTAGTAGTAATTGTAGTAGTAGTTGCCATCCACTGAAATAATAGTAGTAGTAGTAACAGCAGCAACAGAAGTAGCTGCAGTGGTGGTAGTAGTAGCAGCAGTAGTGGTAATAGTAGTAGTATTTGCAATGGACTGGGCAAGTAGTAGAAGTTGTAGTAGTAATGGTAGCAGCAGCAGTAGAAGTGGCAGCAGCAGCAGTTATAGTAGCAGCAGATTTTCCCTGCAGTGGGCAAGTAGTAGCAGTAGCAGTAGCAGCAGCAGCAATAGCAGTAGTAGTAGTATATTTGACATGCACTGGGCTAGTATTATTGATAGTAGTAGTAGCAGCAGCAGTAGTAGTAGTATTAATAGTATTTGCCATGAACAGGATTACTAGTAGTAGCTGTAGTAGTAGAAGTAGCAGAAGCAGCAGCAGTAGTAGTAATACTAGTAGTATTTGCAATGCACTGTGCTAGTGTACTACTATTAGCAGCAACAGCAGTAAAAGTAGCAACAGCAATAGTAGTAGAAGCAGTAGAAGTGGTAGGAGCAGTAGTGGTAATAGCAGTAGAACTTGCCATCTACGGGGCTAGTAGTAGTACAAGTATCAGCAGTAGTAGTAGTAGCAGCCATAGTAGTAGTAGCAGCAATAGTGGTAATAGTAGTTGCATTTGGCATGCACTGGGCTAGTAGTAGTACTATTAGCAGCAGCAGTAGTAGTAGCAGCAGCAGTAGTAGTAACAGCAGTAGTGGTAACATTAGTAGTGTTTGCCATGCACTGGGGTAGTAGCAGTAGTAGTTATATTGGTAGCAGCAGCAGTAGAAGTGGCAGAAACATCAGTAGTAGTGGCAGCAGATTTGCCCTGCAGTGTGCCAGTAGTAGTATTAGAATTAGCAGTAATAGGTGTAGTACTAGTAGATTTGCAATGCACTGGGTTAGTAGTATTGATACTAGTAGTAGCAGCAGCAGCAGTAGTAGTAAGAGTAGTAGTATTTTCCATGCAATGGACTAGTATTAGTAGCAGTAGTAATAGCAGTAGTAGTAGTAGCAGCAGCAGTAGTGGAAATAGTATTAGTATCTCCCATGCACTGGGTTAGTAGTACTAGTAGCAGTAGCAGCAATAGCAATAGTAGTAGTAGATTTAACATGCACTGGGCTAGTAGTATTGATATTAGTAGTAGCAGTAGGAGGAGCATCAGCAGTAGTAGTAATAGTATTAACATTTGCAATTCACTGGTCTACTAGTAGTAGCAGTAGTGGTAGCAATAGTAGCAGCAGCAGCAGCAGTAGTACTAATAGTAGTAGTATTTGCCATACACTGGACTACAAGTAGTAGCAGTAGTACTAGTGGTAGTAACAGCAATAGTAGTGATGGCAGCAACAGAAGTAGTAGCAGAAGATTTGCCCTGCAGTTGGCCAGTAGTAGTAGTATTAGTGGTAGCAGAAATAGCAGTAGTAGTAGTAGATTTGCCATGCACTGAGCTAGTGGTATTGATAGTAGTAGTAGCAGTATTAACAGCAGCAGCAGTTGTAGTAATAGTAGTAGTATTTGCCATGAACTGCACTACAAGTAGTAGCAATAGTAGTAGCAGTAGTAGAAGCAGCAGGAGTAGTAGTAATAGTAGTAGTATTTACCAGGCACTGGGCTAGAAGTAGTTGTAATAGCACCAGCAGCAGTAGAAGAACCTGCAGCAGCAGTAGTATCAGTAGAGGTAATAGTAGTAGTATTTGCCATGCACTGGGATAGTCGTAGTGGTAGCAGCAGGAGTAGAAGTGGCAGCAGCAATAATAGTAGTAGCAGCATATTTGTCCTGCAGTGGGCCAGTAAGAGTAGTACCAGTAGAAGCAATAAGAGGAGTAGTAGTAGATTTACCATTCACTGGGCTAGTAGTATTTATACTAGTAGTAGCAGTAGTAGCAGCAGCAGCAGTTTTAGTAATAGTTGTTGTATTTGCCATGCATTTTACTACTAGAAGTAGCAGTAGTAGTAGCAGTAGTAGCAGCAGCAGCAGCAGTAGTAGTAATTGTGGTTGTATTTCCCATGCATGAGACTACTAGTAGTAGCAGTAGTAGCAGCAGAAGTAGTAATTATAGTAGTATTTGCAATGCAATGCACTACTAGTAGTAGCAGTAGTAGCAGCAGCAGTAGTAATTATAGTAGTGTTTGCAATGCTCTGGGCTACTAGTAGTAGCAGTGGTAGTAGCACTAGTAGCTGCAGCAGCAGCAGTGGTAGTAATAGTAGTAGTATTTACCAAGCACTGGGCCAGTAGTAGCAGTAGTAATACCAGCAGCAGGAGTAGCAGCTGCAGTAGAAGTAGTAGCAGCAGTAGTAGTGATACTAGTAGTATTTGATATACACTGGACTACTAATAGTAGCAGTAGTAGCAGCAGTAGTAGCAGCGGAAGCAGTAGTATTAATAGTAGTATTATTTGCCATGCACTATTAGTAGTAGTAGCAGCAGCAGTAGATGTAGCAGCAGCAGAAGTAGAAGTAGCAGCAACAGTACTAATAGTAGTAGCAGTAGTAGCAGCAGCATCAGCAGTAGTATTAATAGTATTTGCTGTGCACAGAAGTACTTGTAGTAGCAGAAGTAGCAGCAGCTGTGGTAGTAGTGACAGTACTTGTATTTGACATACACTGAACTAATAGTAGTAGTATCAGCAGCAATAAAAGTAGCATCAGCAGTAGTAGTAGTAGCAGCAGTACTGGTAATAGTAGTAGTATTTGCCAAGCACTGGGCTACTAGTAGAACTTGTAGTTGTAGTGGTAGCAACAGCAGTAGAAGTGGCACCAGCAGCAGTAGTAGTAGCAGCAGATTTGCCCTGCAGTGGGCGAGTAGTAGTAGTAAAAGTAGCAGCAATAGCAGCATTAGTAGTTTATTTGCCATGCACTGGGCTAGTAGTACTATTCATAGTAGTGGTAGCAGCAGCAGGAGAAGTGGCAGCAACATGAGTAGAAGTAGCAGTAAATTTGTCCTGCAGTGGGCCAGTAGTCATATTACCATTAGCAGTAATAGGTGTAGTACTAGTAGATTTGTCATACACTGTGCTAGTAGTATTGATACTAGCAGTAGCAGTAGCAGCAGCAGCAGCAGTAGTAGTAATAATAGTAATATTTGCCATGCACTGGACTACTATTCGTAGCAGTAGTAGTAGCAGTAGCAGCAGCAGCAGTACTAGTAATAGTAGTCATATTTGCAATGCACTGTGTTAGTAGTAGTACTAGTAGCAGCAACAGCAGTAATTGTAGCAGCAGCAGTAGTAGTAGCAGCATTAGTAGTGGAAGCAGCAGTAGTGGTAATAGCAGTAGTACATGCACTGGGCTACTAGTAGTAATAGTAGCAGCAGTAGTAGATGTAGCAACAGTAGTAGATGTAGCAGCAGTAGTAGTAGTAGCAGCAGCAGTAGTGGTAAAAGCATTTGTATTTGGCATGCACTGGGCTAGTAGTAGTACTAGTACCAACAGCAGTAGTAGTAGCAGCAATAGTAGTACTAGCAGCAGTAGTGGTAATATTAGTAGTGTTTGCCATGCACTTGGGTAGTAGCAGTACTAGTTGTATTGCTGGCTGCAGCAGTAGAAGTGGCAGAAACATCAGTAGTAGTAGCAGGAGATTTGCCCTGCAATGTGCCAGTAGTAGTATAACATTCGCATTAATAGGCATAGTACTATTAGATTTGCAATGCACTGGGTTAGTAGTATTGATACTAGTAGTAGCAGTAGTAGCAGCAGCAGTAGCAGTAATATTAGTAATATTTGCCATGCATTGGAGTACTATTACTAGCAGTAGTAGCCACAGCAGCAGCAGTAGTAGTAATACTAGTAGTATCTGCCATGCACTGGGTTAGTAGTAGTAGTAGCAGTAGCAGCAATAGCAATAGAATTAGTAGATTTGCCATGCACAGTGCTAGTAGTATTGATATTAGTAGTAGCACTAGTAGCAGCATCAGCAGTAGTAGTAATAGTATTAATATTTGCAATACACTGGACTAGTAGTAGTAGCAGTAGTAGCAGCAATACTAGCAGCTGCATCAGCAGTAGTACTAGTAGTATTAGCATTTGCCATGCACTAGACTACTACTAGTAGCAGTAGTAGTAGTAGTGGTAGCAACAGCAATAGAAGTGACAGCAGCAACAGAAGTAGTAGCAGAAGATTTGCCCAGCAGTGGGCCAGTAGTAGTAGAGGAAGTAGCAGCAATAGCATTAGTAGTAGTATATTTAACATGCACTGGCTAGTAGTATTGATAGTATTATTAGCAGTAGTAGAAGTAACAGCAGTAGAAGTAATATTTGTTGTATTTGACATGCACTGGACTACTAGTAGTAGCAGTATTAGTAGCACTAGTAGCAGCAGCAGCAGTAGTAGTAATAGTCATATTATTTGCCTTGCACTGGACTAGTAGTGGTAGTAGTAGTAGCAGCAGCAGGAGAAGTAGCAGCAGTAGCAGTAGTATCAGTAGTATCAGCAGCAGGAGTAGCAGTAATAGTTGTAATATTTTCAATTCACTGGACTACAAGTAGTAGCAGTAGTAGTAGCAGTAGCAGCAATGGCAGCAGTAGTAGTAACAGAAGAAGTATTTACCATACACTGGAGTACTAGTAGTAGCAGTAGTTGTAGTGGTAGTGGCAGCAATAAATGTGGCAGTAGCAGCAGTAACAGTAGTAGTACATGCCATGCACTACACTACTATCAGTAGCAGTAGCAGTAGTAGCAGCAGCAGCAGCAGTAGTAGTTATAGTAGAAGTATTTGCCATGCACGGAGATAGTAGTAGTAGCAGCAGCAACAGCAGAAGTAGCAGCAGCACTACTAGTTGCTGCAGTAGTAATAGCAGCAGCAATGGTGGTAATAGTAGTAGTATTTGCCACTCACTGGGCTACTAGTAGTAGTAGCAGTAGCAGCAGTAGCAATAGTAGTACTAGATTTGCCTTGCACTGGTCTAGTAGTATTGATATTAGTAGTTGCAGTAGTAGCAGCATCAGCACTAGTAGTAATAGCAGTAGTATTTTCCACGAACAGGGCTAGTATGAGTAGTAGCAGCAGCAGCAGCAGTAGAGGTAGCAGCAGCAGTAGTAGAAGCAGCTGTACTAGTAGTAGAAGCAATAGTGGTAATAGTAGTAGTATTGGCCATGCACTGGTCTAGTAGTAGTAGTAGCAGTAGCAGCAATAGAAGTAGTAGTAGTAGATTTGTCATGCACTGGGCTGGTACTATAGATAATAGTAGTAGCAGTACTAGCAGCAGTAGTAGTAATAGTAGTAGTATTTGCAATGTACTGGACTGCTAGTAGTAGCAGTAGTAGTAGAAGTAGGAGCAGCAGCAGCAGCAGTAGTAGTGATACTACTAGTGCTTGCCATGCACTGGACTAGTAGTAGTAATAGCAGTAGCAGTAGAAGTAGCAGCAGCAGTAGTAGTAGCAGCAGTTGTGGTAATAGTAGTAGTATTTGCCATGCACTGGACTACTAGTAGCAGTAGTAATAGTGGGAGCAACAGGAGTAGAAGCGGCCACAGCAGCAGTAGTAGTAGCACCAGGGTTGCCCTGCAGTGGGACAGTAGTAGTAGTAGCAGTAGCAGCAATAGAAGAACTAGTAGTAGATTTGCCATGCACTGGGAGAGTAGGATTTATAGTAGTAGCAGTAGCAGCACTAGTAGTAATAGTAGTAGTATTTGCCATGCACTGGAATATTATTGCTAGCAGAAGTAGTAGAAGTAGTATCAGCAGCAGCAGAAGTAGTAATAGTAGTAGTATTTGCCATGCACTGGTCTACTAGTAGTAGCAGTAGTAGTAGCAGTAATAAAAACAGCAGACATAGGAGTAGTTATATATATGTAGTATTTTCCATGCACTGGGCTACTAAGAGAGCAAGTAGCAGCAGTAGTAGTAGTAGCAGCAGTAGTAGGAGTAGCAGCAGTAGTGTTAATAGTAGTAGTATTTGCCATGCAATGGGCTAGTATTTGTAGTAGTACTAGTGGTCACAGCAGCAGTAGAAGTGGTAGAAGATTTGCCTGGCAGTGGGCCAGTAGTAGGAGTGGAAGTAGCAGCAATAGCAGTAGTAGTAGTAGATTTGCCATGCACTGGCTAGTAGCATATATAGTAGAATTAGCAGTAGTAGAATCAGCAGCAGTAGTAGTAATAATAGTAGTTGTATTTGCAATATACAGAACTAATATTAGCAGTAATAGCAGTAGTAGCAGAAGCAGCAGCAGTAGTAGTAATAGTAGTAGTATTGCCAATGCACTGGTCTAGTAGTTGTAGTAGTAGTGGTGGTAGCAGCAGCAAAAGAAGTGGCAGGAGCAGCAGTAGTAGTAGCAGCAGATATTCCCCTCAGTGGGCCAATAGTAGTAGTAGAAGTAGCAGCAATAGCAGTAGAAGTAGTAGATTAGCCTTTCACTGGGCTATTGATAGTATTGATAGTAGTAGTAGAAGTAGTAGCAGAAGCAGTAGTAGAAGTAGCAGCAATAGTGGTAATAGAAGTAGTATTTGCCATGCACTGTGCTGGTAGTAATAGTACTGGTAGTAGCAGCAGTAGAAGTGGCTGCAGCAGCAGTAGTAGTAGCACCAGATTTGCCCTGTAGTGGGCCAGTAGTAGTAGTAGAAATAGCAGCAATAGAAGTACTATAAGTAGATTTGCCATGCACTGGGCTTGTAGTATTTATAATTGTAGCAGCAGCAGCAGTAGTAGTAATAGTAGTAGTATTCGCCATGCACGGGACTACTAGTAGTAGCAGTAGTAGAACAGTAGTAGAAACAGCAGACATAGGAGTAGTTATAGTAGTTGTATATTCCATGCACTGGGCTAGTAATAGTACAAGTAGCAGCAGTAGTAGTGTTCGCTACAGTAGTAGGAGTAGCAGCAGTAGTGGTAATAGTAGTAGTATTTGCCATGCAATGAGCTAGTATTAGTAGTGGTAACAGCAACAGTAGAAGTGGCAGATTTCCCCGGCATGGACCAGTAGTAGTAGTGGGAGTAGCAGCAATAGCAGTAGTAGTAGTAGATTGTCCATGCACTAGTCTACTAGTATTGATAGTAGTATTAGCAGTATTAGAAGAAGCAGCAGTAGTAGTAATAGTATTTGTATTTGCCATGAACTGGACTATGAGTAGAAAGTAATAGTTGGAGTGGTAGCAGCGGCAGCAGTAGTAGTAATAGTGTTTTCCATGCTCTGGACTACTTGTAGTAGCAGTAGTAGTATCAGAAGTAGCAGCAGCAGTTGTAGTAGTGATAGTAGTAGTATTTGTCATGCATTGGACTACTATTAGTAGCAGTAGTAGTAGCAGTAGTAGAAACAGCAGACATAGGAGTAGTTATAGTAGTACTATATTCCATGCATTGCGCTAGTAATAGTACAAGTAGCAGCAACAGTAGTAGTAGCAGCAGTAGAAGGAGTAGCAGCACTAGTGATAACAGAAGTAGTATTTCCCATGCAATGGGCTAGTAGTAGTAGTAGTAGTAGTAGTAGTAGTAGAGGTAACAGCCACAGTAGAAGTGGCAGAAGATTTGCCCAGCAGTGGGTCAGTAGTAGTAGTAGCATGAGCAGCAATAGCAGTAGTAGTAGTAGATTTACCATGCACTGAGCCAGTAGTATTGATAGTATTAGTGGCAGTAGTAGCAGCAGCAGGAGTTGTAGTAATATTAGTAGTATTGCTAAGCACTGCACTATTAGTAGCAGCAGTTGTAGTAGCAGTAGTAGCAGCAGCAGGAGTAGTAGTAATAGTAGAAGTATTTACCAGGCACTGGGCTAGTAGTACAAGCAGTAGTAGTATCAGTAGGAGCAGAATCAGCAGTAGTAGTAATTGTAGTAGTATTTGCCATGCACTGGGCTGGTTGTTGAAGAAGTAGTAGAGGTAGCAGCAGAAGTCAAAGTGGCAGCAGAAGCAGGAGTAGTTGCAGCAGATTTGCCAGGCAGAGGGCCAGTAGTAATAGTAGCAATAGGAATAGTAGTAGTAGATTTACTATTCATTGAGTTAGTAGTATTGATACTAGTAGTAGCAGTAGTAGCAGCAGAAGCAGCAGTAGTAACAATAGTAGTAATTGCCATGCACTTGACTACTAGATTTAGCAGTACTAGTAGCAATAGTAGCAACAGCAGCAGCAGTAATAGGAATAGTTGTAGTATTTGCAATGCACTGTGATAGTAGTAATACTAGTAGCAGCAAGAGCAGCAAAAGTAGTAGCAGCAGTAGTAATAGCAGCAGTAGTAGTGGTAGAAGCAGTAGTGGTAATAACAGTAATACTTGCCATGCACTGGGCTAGTAGTAGTCCTAATAGCAGCAGTAGTAGTAGTAGCACCCATAGTAGTAATAGCAGCAGTAGCAGTAGTAGCAGCAGTAGTGATAATAGTAGTAGCACTTGGAATGGACTGGGCTAGTAGTAGTACTAGTAGCAGCAGCAGTATTAGTAGAAGCAGTAGTAGTAGTAGCAGCAGTAGTGGTAATATTTGTAGTGTTTGAAATACATTGGGGTAGTAGTAGTAGTAGTTGCATTGGTAACAGTTGCAGTAGAATTGGCAGAAACATCAGTACTAGTAGCAGCAGATTTGCCCTGCAATGTGCAAGTAGTACTATTAGCCTTAGCACTAATAGGATTAGTACTAGTAGATATGCATGCACTGGGTTAGTAGTATTGATAATAGTAGTAGCAGTAGTATCAGCAGCAGTAGTAGTAACATTAGTAATATTTGCCATGCACTGGACTACTATTAGTAACAGTAGTAGTAGCAGTAGTAGCAGCAGCAGCAGCAGTAGTGGTAATAAGTAGTAGTATGGGCCATGCACTGGGTTAGTAGTAGTAGTAGCAGTAGCAGAAATAGCAATAGTGGTAGTAGATTTGCCATGCACTGGGCTAGTAGTATTGATATTAGTAGTAGCAGTAGCAGAAATAGCAATAGTGGTAGTAGATTTGCCATGCACTGGGCTAGTAGTATTGATATTAGTAGTAGCAGTAGGAGAAGCATCAGCAGTAGTAGTAATAATATTAATATTTGCAATGCACTGGACTACTAGTAGTAGCAGCAGTAGTAGAACTAGTAGCAGCAGCAGCATTATTTGCCATGCCACGGGCTAGTAGTAGTAGTAATAGTAGTAGCAGCAGCAGTAGAATTAGAAGCAGTAGCATTAGTAGTAGCAGCAGTAGTAGTAATAGCAGCAGTAATAGTAGTAGCAGCAGTAGGGGTAATAGTAGTAGTATTTGGCATGGACTGGGCTAGTAGTAGTACTAGTAGCAACAGCAGTAGTAGTAGCAGCATTAGTAGTATTAGCAGCAGTAGTAGTAGTAGCAGATGTACTGGTAATATTTGTAGTGTTTGAAATGCACCTGGGTAGTAGTACTAGTAGTTGTATTGGTAGCAGCAGCAGTAGAATTGGCAGCAACATCGGTAGTTGTAGCAGCAGATTTGCCCTACAGTGTGCAAGTAGTAGTATTAGCATTAGCACTAATAGGTGTAGTACTAGTAGATTTGCCATGCACTGGGTTAGTAGTATTGATAGTAGTAGTAGTAGCAGCAGCAGCAGTAGTAGTAATAGTTGTAGTATTTGCTATGCACAGTACTACTAGCAGTTACAGTAGTAGCAGCAGCAGCAGTAGTAGTAAGTATAGTAGTATATTCAATGCAATGGACCACTAGAAGTAGCACTAGTAAGAGCAGCAGAAATAACAATTATACTAGTAGTACTATGGCTATTAGTAGCAGTAGTAGTAGCAGCAGCAGCAGAGTGGTGGTAATAGTAGTAGTATCTGCCATGCACTGGGTAAGTAGTAGTAGTTGCAGTAGCAGCAACAGCAATAGTAGTAGTAGATTTGCCATGCACTGGGCTAGTAGTATTCATATTAGTAGTAACAGTATTAGCAGCATCAGCAGTAGTAGTAATAGTATTAATATTTGCAATGCACTTCACTACTATCAGTAGCAGTAGTAGTAGCAATAGTAGCAGCAGTGGTACTAATAGTAGTAGTATTTGTCATGCACTAAACTACTAGTAGTAGCAGTAGTAGTAGTGGTAGCAACAGCAAAACAACTGGCAGCAGCAACAGAAATAGTAGCAGCAGATTTGCATTGCAGTTGGCCAGTAGTAGTAGTAATAGTGGTAGCAGAAATAGGAGTAGTAGTAGTAGATTTGCCCTGCACTGAGCTAGTAGTATTGATAATAGTAGTAGCAGTAGTAGCAGCAGCAGTTGTAGAAATAGTAGTAGTATTTGCCATGAACTGCACTACTAGTAGTAGCAGTAGTAGCAGCAGAAGGAGTAGAAGTAATTGTAATAGTATTTACCAGGTGATGGGCTAGTAGTAGTTGTAGCAGCACCAGCAGCAGTAGAAGTAGCATTAGCCCCGGTAGTAGTAGCATCAGTAGAGGTAATAGTAGTAGTATTTGCCATGCACAGGGCTAGTAGTGGTAGCAGCAGGAGTAGAAGTGGCAGCATCAGCAGTAGTGGTAGCAGCACATTTTTCCTGCAGTGTGCCAATAGTAGTAGTATCAGTAGAGGCAATAGGAGGAATAGTAGTAGATTTCAATGTACTGGGATAGTAGTATTGATACTAGTAGTAGCAGAGGCAGCAGTGGTAGTAATTGTCATAGTATTTGCCATGCACCATACTACTAGTATCTCCAGTAGTAGTAGCAGTAGTAGTAGCAGCAGCAGCAGTAGTAATAATTATAGAAGTATTTGTAATGCATAGGACCACTAGTAGTAGCAGTAGTAGCAGCAGTATAAGTAGTAATTATAGTAGTATTTGCAATGCACTGGACTACGAGTAGTAGCACTACTAGTAGTACTAGTAGCAGCAGCAGCAGCAGTGGTAGTAATAGTAGTAGTATTTACCATGCATTGGGCTAGTAGTAGTAGTAGAAGTAGCAGGAGCTGTAGAAGTAGCTGCAGCATTAGAAGTAGTAGCATCAGTAGTACTGATACTTGTAGTATTTGGTATACACTTAACAACTAGTAGTAGCACTAGTAATAACAATAGTAGCAGCCAAAGCAGTAGTAGTAATAGTAGTAGTATTAGCCATGCACTGGACTAGTAGTAGCAGTAGCAGCAGCAGTAGGTGTAGCAGCAGTAGAATTAGCAGCAAGAGTACTAGTAGTAGTAGCAGTAGTAGTAGCAGCAGCAGTAGTAGTAATAGTATTTGCCATGCACTGCACTACTTTTAGTAGCAGTAGTAGTAGCAGAAGTAGAAGCATCAGCGGTAGTAGTAATATTAGTAGTATTTGCCATGCACTGAAAGAATGGTAGTAGTAGTAGTAGCAGTAGACTTAGCAGAAGCAGTATTAGTATTGCAACAGTAGTGGTAAAATTAGTAGTATTTGCCATTCACTGGGCTAGTAGTAGAAGTTATAATAGTAGTGGTAGCAGCAGCCATAAAAGTGGCAGCAGCAGCAGTAGTAGTAGCAGCAGATTTGCCCTGCAGTGGGCCAATTGTAGTAGTAGCATTAGCAGCAATAGCAGTAGTAATAGTAGTAGTATTTGCCAGGCACTGGACTACTAGTAGTAGCAGTAGTAGTAGAGGTAACAACAGTAATAGATGTTGCAGCATCAACAGAAATAGTAGCAGCAGATTTGCCCTGCAGCTGGCCAGTAGTAGTAGTAATAGTGGTAGCAGAAATAGCAGTAGTAGTAGTAGATTTGCCATGCAGTGAGCTAATATTATTGATAGTAGTAGTAGCAGTAGTAGCAGCAGCAGCAGTAGTAGTAATAGTTGTAGTATTTGCTATGCACAGTACTACTAGCAGTTACAGTAGTAGCAGCAGCAGCAGCAGTAGTAAGTATAGTAGTATATTCAATGCAATGGACCACTAGAAGTAGCACTAGTAACAGCAGCAGAAATAACAATTATACTAGTATTTGCAATGCACTGCACTACTAGTATTAGCAGTAGTCTTTGCACTAGTAGCAGCAGCAGTAGCAGTGGTAGTAATAGTAGTAGTATTTACCATGCATTGGGTTAGTAGCAGTTGTTGAAGTAACAGCAGCTGTAGAAGTAGCAGCAGCAGTAGAAGTAGTAGCAGCACTAGAAGTGATACTAGTAGTATTTGATATACACTGGACTACTAGTAGTAGCACTAGTAGTAGCAAAAGTAGCAGCCGAAGCACTAGTAGTAATTGTAGTAGTATTACCCATGCACTGGACTAGTAGTAGTAGTAGAAGCAGCAGTAGCTGTAGCAGCAACAGCAGTAGAATTAGCAGCAACAGGACTTGTAGTAGCAGTGGTAGTAGCAGGAGTAGCAACGGCAGTAATAGTAATAGTATTTGCCATGCACTGCACTACAGGAAGTAGCAGTAGAAGTAGCAGCAGCGGCAGCAGTAGTAATAGTAGTAGTATTTGCCATGCACTGAAGTAATATTAGTAGTAGTAGTAGTAGCAGGAGCAATAGAAGTAGCAGCAGTAGTGGTAAATTAAGTAGCATTTGGAATGCATTGGGCTATTAGAAGTTATAGTAGTAGTGGTAGCAGCAGCAGTAGAAGTGGCAGCAGCAGCAGTAGTAGTAGCAGCAGATTTGCCCTGCACTGGGCCAGTAGTAGTAGTAGCAGTAGTAGCAATAGCAGTAGTAGTAGTATATTTACCATGCACTGGGCTAGTAGTATTGATAGTAGTAGTAGCCGCAGCAGCAGCAGTAGTATTAATAGTATTTGCGATGCACTTGGTTACTAGTAGTAGCAGTAATAGTAGAAGTAATAGCAGCAGCAGAAGTAGTAGTAATACTAGTACTATTTGCCATGCACTGGGCTAGTAGTAGTAATAGCAGCACCAGAAGAAGTAACAGCAGCAGTAGTAGTAGTAGCAGCAGTTGTGGTAATAGTAGTAGTATTTGCCATGCACTAGGCTCATGGAAGTAGTAGGAATAGTAGTACTAGCAGCAGCAGTAAATGTAGCAGCAGCAGCAGTAGAAGTAGCAGCAGTAGTGGTAATAGAAGTAGTATTTGCCATGCACTGGGCTAGTAGTTATAGTAGTGGTAGTAGCAGCAATAAAAGTGGCCGCAGCAGCTGTAGTAGTAGCACCAGATTTGCCATGCATTGGGCAAGTAGTAGTATTAGCAGTAGCAGCAATAGAAGTAGTAGTAGTAGATTTGCCATGCACTGGACTACTAGTAGTACCAGTAGTAGTAGAGGTAGCACCATAAATAGAAGTGGCATCAGCAGCAGTAATAGTAGCAGCAGATTTGTCCTGCAGTGGGCCAGTAGTACTAGTAGCAGTAGCAGCCATAGCAGTACTAGTAGATTTGCCATACACAAGGATAGTAGTATTGATAGTAGTAATAGCAGTACTAGCAGCAAAAGGAGTGGCAGTAGTGTTTGCAATGTACTGGACTACTAATAGTAGCAGTAGTAGTAGCATTAGTACAAGCAGCAGCAGTAGTAGTAATAGTAGTAGTATTTGCCATGCACTGGGCGAGTAGTATTAGTAGTGGTAGCAGCAGCAGTAGAAGTGACAGCAGCAGCAGTAGTAGTTGTAGCAGATTTTCCCTGCAAGGCACGAGTAGTAGTAGTAGGATTAGCAGCAATAACAGCACTAGTAGTACATTTGCCATGCACAGGGCTATTAGTATTGATAGTAGTAGAAGCCGTAGTAGCAGCAGCAGAAGAAGCAATAGTAGTAATATGGTAGCATTTGTCATGGACTGGATTAGTAGTAGTACCAGTAGGATCAGTAGCATCCTACTGGTAGGATGTAGTTGCACTACATAGTAGTAGCCGAAGTACTACTACTTGTAGCAATAGTAGTAGCCGAAGCAGTAATAGTAGTTGCACTACTTGTAGCAATAGTAGTAGCCGAAGCAGTAATAGTAATAGTAGTAGTATTAGTCATGTATTGAACTAGTAGTAGTAGTAACAGCAGCAGTAGATGTAGCAGCAGCAGCAGTAGAATTAGCAGCAAGAGTACTAGTAGTAGTAGCAGTAGTAGTAGCAGCAGCAGTAGTAGTAATAGTATTTGCCCTGCACTGCACTACATACAGCAGCAAAAGTAGCAGCAGCAGTAGTAGTAATACTAGTAGTATTTGCCACGCACTGAACTAAGAGTAGTAGTAGCAACAGCAATAGATGTAGCAGCAGGAGTAGTGATAAAATTAGAAGTATTGGCCATGAAATGGGCTAGTAGTAGAAGTTATAGTAGTAGTGGTAGCAGCAAAAGTAGAAGTGGAAGTGGCAGCAGTAGTAGTAGCAGCAGATTTGCCCTGCAGTGGGCCAGTAGTAGTAGTAGCAGCAGGAACAATGGCAGTAGTAGTAGTATATTTGCCATGCACTGGGCCAGTAGTATTGATAGTAGTAGTGGCAGGAGCAGCAGAAGTAGTATTAATAGTATGTGCCATGCACTGGATTACTAGAAGTAGCGGTAGTAGTAGAAGTAATAGCAGCAGCAGCAGTAATAATACTAGTACTATTTGCTATGCGCTGGGCTAGTAGTATTAGTAGTAGAAGTAATAGCAGCAGCAGTAGAAGTAGCAGCAGAAGTAGTAGTAGTAGCAGCAGTTGTTGTAATAGTAGTAGTATTTGCCATACACTAGACTAGTAATAATAGTAGTACTGGCAGCAGCAGTAGATGTAGCAGCATCAGCAGTAGAAGTAGTATTTGCCATGCACTGGTCTAGTAGTAATAGTAGTGGTAGTAGCAGCAGTAGAAGTGGCCGCAGCAGCTGTAGTAGTAGCACCATATTTGCCCTGCAGTGGGCCAGTTGTAGTAGTAGCAGTAGTAGCAATAGAAGTAGTAGTAGTAGATTTGCCATGCACTGGACTACTATTAGTAACAGTAGTAGTAGAGGTAGCACCAGCAATAGAATTGGCATCAGAAGCAGTAATAGTAGCAGCAGATTTGTCCTGCAGTGGGCCAGTAGTAGTAGTAGCAGTAGCAGCCATAGCAGTAGTAGTAGTAGATTTGCCATACACAGGGCTAGTAGTATTGATACTAGTAGTAGAAGTAGTAGCAGCAGCAGCAGGAGTAGTAGTAATTATACTAGTATTTGCAATGCACTGGACTACTAGTAGTGGCAGTAGTAGTAGCATAAATACAAGCAGCAGCACTAGTAGTAATACTAGTACTATTTGCCATGCACTGAGCTAGTAGTAGTCATAGTAGTAGTAGTAGTGGGAGCAGGAGCAGTTGAAGTGGCAGCAGCAGCAGTAGTAGTAGCAGCAGATTTGCCCTGCCATGGGAGAGTAGTAGTAGTAGAAGTAGCATCAATAACAGTACTAGCAGTAGACTTGCCATGCACAGCGCTCTTAGTATTGATAGTAGTAGTAGCAGTAGTAGCAGCAGCAGCAGTAGTAGTAATATAGTAGCATTTGCCATGGACTGAATTACTAGTAGTAGCAGTAATAGCAGAAGCAGTAGTAATAATAGTAGTAGCATTTGCCATTCCCTGGACTACTAGTAGTAGCAGAAGTAGTTGCAGAAGTAGCAGCAGCAGCAGTAGTGTTAATAGTAGAAGTATTTGCTGTGCACTGGACTAGTAGTAGTAGTACAATTATCAGCAACAGTAGAAGTAGCTGCAGAAGCAGTAGTAGTAGCAGCAGTTGTGGTAATAGTAGTAGTATTTGCCATGCACTGTACTACAAGAAATAGAAGTAGTAGCAGCAGCACTACTAGTCACACTACTAGTATTTACCAGTCACTGGGCTAGTAGTGGTACCAATAGCAGCAGTAGTAGTAGTAGCATTATTATTAGTAGTTGCAGCAGTAGTGATAATATTAGTAGCATTTCCCATGAACTGGGTTAGCAGTAGTAGTAGTAGTAATGATAGCAGCAGCAGTAGAAGTGGCAGCAGCAGTACTAGTGGCAGCAGATTTGCACTGCAGTGGACCAGTAGTAGTAGTAGCAGTAGCAGAAATAGCAGTAGTAGTAGTAGATTTGCCATGCACTCCGCTAGTAGTATTGATATTAGAAGTAGCAGTAGTAGCAGCATCAGCAGTAGTAGTAATAGTATTAATATTTGCAATGCAATGGACTACTAGTAGTAGCAGTAGTAGTAGCAAGAGTAGCAGCAGCAGCAGCAGTAGTACTAATAGTAGTAATATTTGCCATGCAATAAACTACAAGTAGTAGCAGTACTAGTAGTGGTAGCAACAACAATAGGATTGGCAGCAGCAACAGAAGAAATAAGAGCAGATTTGCCCTGCAGTTGGCCAGTAGAGGTAGCAGAAATAGTAGTAGTAGATTTGCCATGCACTGAGCTACTAGTATTGATAGTAGTATTAGCAGTAGTAGCAGCAGCAGCAACAGTAGTAGTAATTATAGTAGTATTTGCCATGCACTGGTCTACTAGTAGTAGCAGTAGTAGTAGCACTAGTAGCAGCAGCAGCAGCAGTGGTAGTAATAGTAGTAGTATTTACCAAGCATTGGGCTAGTAGTACTAAAAGTAGCAGAGGCTGTAGAAGTAGCAGCAGCAGTAGAAGTAGCAGCAGCAGTAGTAGTGATACTAGTAGTATTTGATATACACTGGACTACAGGTAGTAGCACTAGTAGTAGCAAAAGTAGCAGGCAAAGCAGTAGTAGTAATAAGAGTAGTATTAGCCATGCACTGGACTAGTAGTAGTAGTAGCAGCAGCAGTAGATGTAGCAGCAGAAGCAGCAGAATTAGCAGCAACAGTACTAGTAGTAGTAGCAGTAGTAGTAGCAGTACCAGGAGCAGCAGTAGAAGTAATATTATTTGCCATGCACTGCACTACGTGTAGTAGCAGTAGTAATAGCAAAAGTAGCAGCATCAGTAGTAGTAATAGTAGTAGTATTTGCCATGAACTGAACTAATAGTAGTAGTAATAGTAGCAGGAGAAATAGAAATAGCAGCAGCAATAGTAATAGTAGCAGCAGTAGTGATAAAATTAGTAGTATTTGCCATGCACTGGGCCAGTAGTAGAAATTATAGTGGTAGCAGAAAAAGTAGAGTGGCAGCAGCAGCAGTAGTAGTAGCAGCAGATTTGCCCTGCAGTGGGCCAGTAGTAATAGTAGGAGCAGCAAAAATAGCAGTAGTAGTAGTATATTTGCCATGTACTAGGCTAGTCATATTGATAGTAGTACTAGCAGCAGCAGCAGTAGAAGTATTATTAGTATGTGCCATGCACTGGATTAATAGAAGTAGTGGTAGTAGTAGAAGTAATAGTAGCAGCAGAAGAAGTAGTAGTAGTAGTATTTGCCATGCACTGGGCTAGTAGTAGTAGTATTAGAGGTAATAGCAGAAGCAGTAGAAGTAGCAGCAGAAGTAGTAGTAGTAGCAGCAGTTGTGGTAATAGTAGTAGTATTTGCCATGCAATGGGCTAGTAGAAGTAGTAGTAATAGTACTGGCAGCAGCAGTAGAAGTAGCAGCAGTAGAAGTAATATAAGTAGTATTTGCCATGCACTGGGCTAGTAGTAATAGTAGTGGTAGTAGCAGCTGTAGAAGTGGCCGCAGCAGCTGTAGTAGTAGCACCATATTTGACCTGCAGTGGGCCAGTAGTACTAGTAGCAGTACTAGGAGAAGCAGTAGTAGTAATAGTATTTCCATGAACTGCACTACATGTGGTAGCAGAGGTAGTAGCAAAAGTAGCAGCAGAAGTAGTAATAGTAGTAGCATTTGCCATGCACTGAACTAATAGTAGTACTAGTAGTAGCAGGAGCAATAGAAATAGCAGCAGCAGTAGTAGTAGTAGCAGCAGTAGTGAAAAAATTACTAGTATTTGCCATTCACTGGGCTAGTAGTAGAAGTTATAGTAGTAGTGGTAGCAGCAAAAGTAGAAGTGGCAGTGGCAGCAGTAGTAGTAGCAGCAGATTTGCCCTGCAGTGGGCCAGTAGTAGTAGTAGCAGCAGCAAAAATAGCAGTAGTAATCGTATATATGCCATGCACTGGGCTAGTAGTATTGATAGTAGTATTAGCAGCAGCATTAGTAGTATTAATAGTATGTGGCATACACTGCATTACTAGAAGTAGCGGTAGTAGTAGAAGTAATAGCAGCAGTAGTAGTAATACTAGTACTATTTGCTATACACTGGGCTAGTAGTAGTAGTAGTAGAGGTAATAGCAGCAGCAGAAGTAGCAGCAGCAGTAGTAGTAGTAGCAGCAGTTGTGGTAATAGTAGTAGTATTTGTCATGCACTACACTAGTATTAGTAGTAGTATTAGTAGTACAGGCAGCAGCGGTAGATGTAGCGGCATCAGCAGTAGAAGTAGCAGCAGTAGTGGTAATAGAAGTAGTATTTGCCATGCAGTGGACTGCTAGTAGTAGCAGTAGTAGTAGAGTTAGCATCAGCAATAGAAGTGGCATCAGCAGCAGTAATAGTACCAGCAGATTTGTCCTGCAGTGGGCCAGTAGTGATAATAGAAGTAGCAGCCATAACAGTAGTAGTAGTAGATTTGCCATACACAGGGCTAGTAGTATTGATACTAGTAGTAGAAGTAGTAGCAGCATCAGGAGTAGTAGTAGTAGTATTTTCAATGCACTGGACTACTAGTAGTAGCAGTAGTAGTAGCATTTGTACAAGCAGCAGCAGTAGTAGTAATAGTAGTAGTATTTGCCATGCATTGGGCTAGTGGTAGTAGTAATAGTGGTAGCAATAGCAGTAGAAGTGGCAGCAGCAGGAGTAATTGGAGCAGCATATTTGACTTGCAGTGGGCCAGGAATAGTAGTAGAAGTAGCAGGAACAGCAATAATAGTAGTATATTTGCCATGCACTGGGCTAGTAGTATTGATAGTTGTAGTAGCGGAAGTAGCAGCAGCAGCACTAGTAGTAATAGTAGTAGTATTGGCCATATACTAGATTACTAGCATTAGCAGTAGTAGTAACATTACTATTAGCAGCAGTAGCTGTTGTAGTAATAGTAGTAGAATTTGCCATGCACTGGACTACTAGTAGTAGCAGTAGTAGTAGCAATAGTAGAAGCAGCAGCAGTAGTAGTAGTGTTAATATTTGCCATGCACTGGGCTATTAGTAGTAGTAGTAGCAGCAGCACCTGTACAAGTAGCAGCAGCAGTAGTAGTAGCAGCAGTAGTAGTAATGGCAGCAGTGGTGGTAATAGTAGTAGTATTTGCCATGCACTGGCCTAGTAGTAGTAGTAGTAGTAGTAGTAGTGGTAGAAACAGCAGTAGAAGTGGCATCAGCAGCAGTAATAGTGGCAGCATATTTGACCTGCAGAGGGCCAGAAATAGAAGTAGAAGAATCAGCAAGAGCAATAGTAGTAGCCGACCCACGCTGCGTTAGGCGAAGCCCAACCGCAGACCGGGCCGGCCCTCCTGCCAGACAGAAGCTGGCCCGAAGCCACTGGGCGTCGCGGGCTGCCTCTTGAGGCGCAGCTTCGCAGGCGCTTGGGCCTTACCGTCAGCCCAGCGGCCCGCCCATCCCGGCAGGGCCCCGCCGCCTGCCTAGGCCGGGGAACGGAGGTCTCGGGCACCTGGGGGTGGCGGAGGTGTTGGCGACCACCCAGCCCAGGGCGGGCGGGAGCCAGCAAACTTTTCGGCGCTTGGCGCCCCGCCCCAGATCCCGCAGGCCGCTCACGGGGAAGTGGCCCAGGAGGCTTCCGGGCCCGGGGACCGCGGTCCCTTGGGCATCCCACCTGCCCGCCCATGCTGCGCTAGGTGCAGCTCAGCCACAGACCGGACCGGCCCTCCTGCCTGACAGAAGCTGGCCCGAAGCCACTGGGAGCCACCATTGAGTTGGCACGGCCTCTAAGACCCAGCCACGGCACTTTCGCCCCCACGTCACCGTCCGAGCTCAGGACCCCGCCCCAGGTGGCCGGCAGGCCCAGGGAAGCGGCCTGGGCCCTCGACCCCGCTCCCGCGCCCGGCCATAATGAAACGGCGGAGGGGCGGTTTTTTCCGTATGGAGCTGTGGAGAGCCAGCCCGGCAGACAGGTGGCGGCGCCGGGGCTGGGCTCCAGTGGGGGCGGCCAGGTGCAGGTCGAGGGGCTCGCGGGCCGCACGGACGGCCCCCGGGTCCGCGGCCACGTCTGGTTTCCGTCAGGCCACCCCCGGAGCGTCTGGTGTGCCTCTGCCTTCCAGGGCCGCCTTCTGGCCGCCTGGCCGCTCAGGCAGGCGGGGAGCGCCTCATAAGACGCTTGCTGTGGTGGGAGGGGCCTGAGGAGGTGGGGCTTGCAGCTGTACCCGGCGGGGGGCGGAGATAGCCGCGAACGCCGCGGGCGCCAAAAGGAGAAGGCGGAGCGGGAGGCAAAAAGCCTAGAGCACCCGGTCTTCCCTAGAGGTCTCCCATCCAAGTTCTAACCAGGCCCGACCCTGCTTAGCTTCCGCGATCGCGGCGAGATCGGGCCCTTCTAGGCTGGTTTGGCAGTAGATGCCGGCGGGGTCGCGGGCTGCCTCTTGAGGCGCAGCTTAGCGGGCGCTTGGGCCTTACCGCCAGCCCAGCGGCCCGCCCGTCCCGGCAGGGCCCCGCCGCCCGCCTAGGCCGGGGAACGGAGGTAGCAGCAGCAGTAGAAGTAGCAGCAGTAGTGGTAATAGAAGTAGTATTTGCCATGCACTGGGCTAGTAGTAATAGTAGTGGTAGTAGCAGCAGGAGAAGTGGCTGCAGCAGCAGGAGTAGTAGCACCATATATTCCCTGCAGAGGGCCAGTAGTAGTAGTAGCAGTAGCAGCAATTGAAGTAGTAGTAGTAGATTTGCCATGCAGTGGACTGCTAGTAGTAGCAGTAGTAGTAGAGTTAGCATCAGCAATAGAAGTGGCATCAGCAGCAGTAATAGTACCAGCAGATTTGTCCTGCAGTGGGCCAGTAGTGATAATAGAAGTAGCAGCCATAACAGTAGTAGTAGTAGATTTGCCATACACAGGGCTAGTAGTATTGATACTAGTAGTAGAAGTAGTAGCAGCATCAGGAGTAGTAGTAGTAGTATTTTCAATGCACTGGACTACTAGTAGTAGCAGTAGTAGTAGCATTTGTACAAGCAGCAGCAGTAGTAGTAATAGTAGTAGTATTTGCCATGCATTGGGCTAGTGGTAGTAGTAATAGTGGTAGCAATAGCAGTAGAAGTGGCAGCAGCAGGAGTAATTGGAGCAGCATATTTGACTTGCAGTGGGCCAGGAATAGTAGTAGAAGTAGCAGGAACAGCAATAATAGTAGTATATTTGCCATGCACTGGGCTAGTAGTATTGATAGTTGTAGTAGCGGAAGTAGCAGCAGCAGCACTAGTAGTAATAGTAGTAGTATTTGCCATATACTAGATTACTAGCATTAGCGGTAGTAGTAACATTACTATTAGCAGCAGTAGCTGTTGTAGTAATAGTAGTAGAATTTGCCATGCACTGGACTACTAGTAGTAGCAGTAGTAGTAGCAATAGTAGAAGCAGCAGTAGTAGTAGTAGTGTTAATATTTGCCATGCACTGGGCTATTAGTAGTAGTAGTAGCAGCAGCACCTGTACAAGTAGCAGCAGCAGTAGTAGTAGCAGCAGTAGTAGTAATGGCAGCAGTGGTGGTAATAGTAGTAGTATTTGCCATGCACTGGCCTAGTAGTAGTAGTAGTAGTGGTAGAAACAGCAGTAGAAGTGGCATCAGCAGCAGTAATAGTGGCAGCATATTTGACCTGCAGAGGGCCAGAAATAGAAGTAGAAGAATCAGCAAGAGCAATAGTAGTAGCCGGTCCACGCTGCGTTAGGCGAAGCCCAACCGCAGACCGGGCCGGCCCTCCTGCCCGACAGCAGGTGGCCCGAAGCCAGTGGGAGCCAGCATTGTGTTGGTACAGCCCCTTAGACCCAGCAATGCCACCCTTGCCCCCACGCCACCGTCCGAGCTCAGGACCCCGCCCCAGGTGGCCGGCAGGCCCGGGGAAGCGGCCTGGGCCCTCGATCCCGCTCCCGCCCCCGGCCATGGCGAAACGGCAGAGGGGCGGCTTTTTCCGTATGGAGCTGTGGAGAGCCAGCCCGGCAGACAGGTGGCGGCGCCGGGGCTGGGCTCCAGTGGGGGCGGCCAGGTGCAGGTCGAGGGGCTCGCGGGCCGCACGGACGGCCCCCGGGTCCGCGGCCACGTCTGGTTTCCGTCAGGCCACCCCCGGAGCGTCTGGTGTGCCTCTGCCTTCCAGGGCCGCCTTCTGGCCGCCTGGCCGCTCAGGCAGGCGGGGAGCGCCTCATAAGACGCTTGCTGTGGTGGGAGGGGCCTGAGGAGGTGGGGCTTGCAGCTGTACCCGGCGGGGGGCGGAGATAGCCGCGAACGCCGCGGGCGCCAAAAGGAGAAGGCGGAGCGGGAGGCAAAAAGCCTAGAGCACCCGGTCTTCCCTAGAGGTCTCCCATCCAAGTTCTAACCAGGCCCGACCCTGCTTAGCTTCCGCGATCGCGGCGAGATCGGGCCCTTCTAGGCTGGTTTGGCAGTAGATGCCGGCGGGGTCGCGGGCTGCCTCTTGAGGCGCAGCTTAGCGGGCGCTTGGGCCTTACCGCCAGCCCAGCGGCCCGCCCGTCCCGGCAGGGACCCGCCGCCCGCCTGGGCCGGGGAACGGAGGTAGCAGCAGCAGTAGAAGTAGCAGCAGTAGTGGTAATAGAAGTAGTATTTGCCATGCACTGGGCTAGTAGTAATAGTAGTGGTAGTAGCAGCAGGAGAAGTGGCTGCAGCAGCAGGAGTAGTAGCACCATATATTCCCTGCAGAGGGCCAGTAGTAGTAGTAGCAGTAGCAGCAATTGAAGTAGTAGTAGTAGATTTGCCATGCAGTGGACTGCTAGTAGTAGCAGTAGTAGTAGAGTTAGCATCAGCAATAGAAGTGGCATCAGCAGCAGTAATAGTACCAGCAGATTTGTCCTGCAGTGGGCCAGTAGTGATAATAGAAGTAGCAGCCATAACAGTAGTAGTAGTAGATTTGCCATACACAGGGCTAGTAGTATTGATACTAGTAGTAGAAGTAGTAGCAGCATCAGGAGTAGTAGTAGTAGTATTTTCAATGCACTGGACTACTAGTAGTAGCAGTAGTAGTAGCATTTGTACAAGCAGCAGCAGTAGTAGTAATAGTAGTAGTATTTGCCATGCATTGGGCTAGTGGTAGTAGTAATAGTGGTAGCAATAGCAGTAGAAGTGGCAGCAGCAGGAGTAATTGGAGCAGCATATTTGACTTGCAGTGGGCCAGGAATAGTAGTAGAAGTAGCAGGAACAGCAATAATAGTAGTATATTTGCCATGCACTGGGCTAGTAGTATTGATAGTTGTAGTAGCGGAAGTAGCAGCAGCAGCACTAGTAGTAATAGTAGTAGTATTTGCCATATACTAGATTACTAGCATTAGCGGTAGTAGTAACATTACTATTAGCAGCAGTAGCTGTTGTAGTAATAGTAGTAGAATTTGCCATGCACTGGACTACTAGTAGTAGCAGTAGTAGTAGCAATAGTAGAAGCAGCAGCAGTAGTAGTAGTGTTAATATTTGCCATGCACTGGGCTATTAGTAGTAGTAGTAGCAGCAGCACCTGTACAAGTAGCAGCAGCAGTAGTAGTAGCAGCAGTAGTAGTAATGGCAGCAGTGGTGGTAATAGTAGTAGTATTTGCCATGCACTGTCCTAGTAGTAGTAGTAGTAGTGGTAGAAACAGCAGTAGAAGTGGCATCAGCAGCAGTAATAGTGGCAGCATATTTGACCTGCAGAGGGCCAGAAATAGAAGTAGAAGAATCAGCAAGAGCAATAGTAGTAGCCGGCCCACGCTGCGTTAGGCGAAGCCCAACCGCAGACCGGGCCGGCCCTCCTGCCCGACAGCAGGTGGCCCGAAGCCAGTGGGAGCCAGCATTGTGTTGGTACAGCCCCTTAGACCCAGCAACACCACCCTTGCCCCCACGCCACCGTCCGAGCTCAGGACCCCGCCCCAGGTGGCCGGCAGGCCCGGGGAAGCGGCCTGGGCCCTCGATCCCGCTCCCGCACCCGGCCATGGCGAATCGGCAGAGGGGCGGCTTTTTCCGTATGGAGCTGTGGAGAGCCAGCCCGGCAGACAGGTGGCGGCGCCGGGGCTGGGCTCCAGTGGGGTCGGCCAGGTGCAGGTCGAGGGGCTCGCGGGCCGCACGGACGGCCCCCGGGTCCGCGGCCACGTCTGATTTCCGTCAGGCCACCCCCGGAGCGTCTGGTGTGCCTCTGCTTTCCAGGGCCGCCTTCTGGCCGCCTGGCCTGTCAGGCAGGCGGGGAGCGCCTCATAAGACACTTGCTGTGGTGGGAGGGGCCTGAGGAGGTGGGGCTTGCAGCCGTACCTGGCGGGGGCAGCGGATCTCAGGGCACCTGGGGGTGGCGGAGGTGTTGGCGACCACCCAGCCCAGGGCGGGCGGGAGCCAGCACAACTTTTCGGCGCTTGGCGCCCCGCCCCAGATTCCCGCAGGCCGCCTCACGGGGAAGTGGCCCAGGAGGCTTCCGGGCCCGGGGACCGCGGTCCCTTGGGCATCCCACCTGCCCGCCCATGCTGCGCTAGGTTGCAGCTCAGCCACAGACCGGACCGGCCCTCCTGCCTGACAGAAGCTGGCCCGAAGCCACTGGGAGCCACCATTGAGTTGGCACGGCCTCTAAGACCCAGCCACGGCACTTTCGCCCCCACGTCACCGTCCGAGCTCAGGACCCCGCCCCAGGTGGCCGGCAGGCCCAGGGAAGCGGCCTGGGCCCTTCGACCCCGCTCCCGCGCCCGGCCATAATGAAAACGGCGGAGGGGCGGTTTTTTTCCGTATGGAGCTGTGGAGAGCCAGCACGGCAGACAGTGTGCGGCGCCGGGGCTGGGCTCGGCGGCGGAGATAGCCGCGAACGCCGCGGGCGCCAAAAGGAGAAGGCGGAGCGGGAGGCAAAAAGCCTAGAGCACCCGGTCTTCCCTAGAGGTCTCCCATCCAAGTTCTAACCAGGCCCGACCCTGCTTAGCTTCCGCGATCGCGGCGAGATCGGGCCCTTCTAGGCTGGTTTGGCAGTAGATGCCGGCGGGGTCGCGGGCTGCCTCTTGAGGCGCAGCTTAGCGGGCGCTTGGGCCTTACCGCCAGCCCAGCGGCCCGCCCGTCCCGGCAGGGACCCGCCGCCCGCCTGGGCCGGGGAACGGAGGTAGCAGCAGCAGTAGAAGTAGCAGCAGTAGTGGTAATAGAAGTAGTATTTGCCATGCACTGGGCTAGTAGTAATAGTAGTGGTAGTAGCAGCAGGAGAAGTGGCTGCAGCAGCAGGAGTAGTAGCACCATATATTCCCTGCAGAGGGCCAGTAGTAGTAGTAGCAGTAGCAGCAATTGAAGTAGTAGTAGTAGATTTGCCATGCAGTGGACTGCTAGTAGTAGCAGTAGTAGTAGAGTTAGCATCAGCAATAGAAGTGGCATCAGCAGCAGTAATAGTACCAGCAGATTTGTCCTGCAGTGGGCCAGTAGTGATAATAGAAGTAGCAGCCATAACAGTAGTAGTAGTAGATTTGCCATACACAGGGCTAGTAGTATTGATACTAGTAGTAGAAGTAGTAGCAGCATCAGGAGTAGTAGTAGTAGTATTTTCAATGCACTGGACTACTAGTAGTAGCAGTAGTAGTAGCATTTGTACAAGCAGCAGCAGTAGTAGTAATAGTAGTAGTATTTGCCATGCATTGGGCTAGTGGTAGTAGTAATAGTGGTAGCAATAGCAGTAGAAGTGGCAGCAGCAGGAGTAATTGGAGCAGCATATTTGACTTGCAGTGGGCCAGGAATAGTAGTAGAAGTAGCAGGAACAGCAATAATAGTAGTATATTTGCCATGCACTGGGCTAGTAGTATTGATAGTTGTAGTAGCGGAAGTAGCAGCAGCAGCACTAGTAGTAATAGTAGTAGTATTTGCCATATACTAGATTACTAGCATTAGCGGTAGTAGTAACATTACTATTAGCAGCAGTAGCTGTTGTAGTAATAGTAGTAGAATTTGCCATGCACTGGACTACTAGTAGTAGCAGTAGTAGTAGCAATAGTAGAAGCAGCAGTAGTAGTAGTAGTGTTAATATTTGCCATGCACTGGGCTATTAGTAGTAGTAGTAGCAGCAGCACCTGTACAAGTAGCAGCAGCAGTAGTAGTAGCAGCAGTAGTAGTAATGGCAGCAGTGGTGGTAATAGTAGTAGTATTTGCCATGCACTGGCCTAGTAGTAGTAGTAGTAGTGGTAGAAACAGCAGTAGAAGTGGCATCAGCAGCAGTAATAGTGGCAGCATATTTGACCTGCAGAGGGCCAGAAATAGAAGTAGAAGAATCAGCAAGAGCAATAGTAGTAGCCGGTCCACGCTGCGTTAGGCGAAGCCCAACCGCAGACCGGGCCGGCCCTCCTGCCCGACAGCAGGTGGCCCGAAGCCAGTGGGAGCCAGCATTGTGTTGGTACAGCCCCTTAGACCCAGCAACGCCACCCTTGCCCCCACGCCACCGTCCGAGCTCAGGACCCCGCCCCAGGTGGCCGGCAGGCCCGGGGAAGCGGCCTGGGCCCTCGATCCCGCTCCCGCCCCCGGCCATGGCGAAACGGCAGAGGGGCGGCATTTTCCGTATGGAGCTGTGGAGAGCCAGCCCGGCAGACAGGTGGCGGCGCCGGGGCTGGGCTCCAGTGGGGGCGGCCAGGTGCAGGTCGAGGGGCTCGCGGGCCGCACGGACGGCCCCCGGGTCCGCGGCCACGTCTGGTTTCCGTCAGGCCACCCCCGGAGCGTCTGGTGTGCCTCTGCCTTCCAGGGCCGCCTTCTGGCCGCCTCTCCGGTCAGGCAGGCAGGGAGCGCCTCATAAGACGCTTGCTGTGGTGGGAGGGGCCTGAGGAGGTGGGGCTTGCAGCTGTACCCGGCGGGGGGCGGAGATAGCCGCGAACGCCGCGGGCGCCAAAAGGAGAAGGCGGAGCGGGAGGCAAAAAGCCTAGAGCACCCGGTCTTCCCTAGAGGTCTCCCATCCAAGTTCTAACCAGGCCCGACCCTGCTTAGCTTCCGCGATCGCGGCGAGATCGGGCCCTTCTAGGCTGGTTTGGCAGTAGATGCCGGCGGGGTCGCGGGCTGCCTCTTGAGGCGCAGCTTCACAGGCGCTTGGGCCTTACCGTCAGCCCAGCGGCCCGCCCGTCCCGGCAGGGCCCCGCCGCCTGCCTAGGCCGGGGAACGGAGGTCTCAGGCACCTGGGGGTGGCGGAGGTGTTGGCGACCACCCAGCCCAGGGCGGGCGGGAGCCAGCAAACTTTTCGGCGCTTGGCGCCCCGCCCCAGATCCCGCAGGCCGCTCACGGGGAAGTGGCCCAGGAGGCTTCCGGGCCCGGGGACCGCGGTCCCTTGGGCATCCCACCTGCCCGCCCATGCTGCGCTAGGTGCAGCTCAGCCACAGACCGGACCGGCCCTCCTGCCTGACAGAAGCTGGCCCGAAGCCACTGGGAGCCACCATTGAGTTGGCACGGCCTCTAAGACCCAGCCACGGCACTTTCGCCCCCACGTCACCGTCCGAGCTCAGGACCCCGCCCCAGGTGGCCGGCAGGCCCAGGGAAGCGGCCTGGGCCTTCGACCCCGCTCCCGCGCCCGGCCATAATGAAACGGCGGAGGGGCGGTTTTTTTCCGTATGGAGCTGTGGAGAGCCAGCCCGGCAGACAGGTGGCGGCGCCGGGGCTGGGCTCCAGTGGGGGCGGCCAGGTGCAGGTCGAGGGGCTCGCGGGCCGCACGGACGGCCCCCGGGTCCGCGGCCACGTCTGGTTTCCGTCAGGCCACCCCCGGAGCGTCTGGTGTGCCTCTGCCTTCCAGGGCCGCCTTCTGGCCGCCTGGCCGCTCAGGCAGGCGGGGAGCGCCTCATAAGACGCTTGCTGTGGTGGGAGGGGCCTGAGGAGGTGGGGCTTGCAGCTGTACCCGGCGGGGGGCGGAGATAGCCGCGAACGCCGCGGGCGCCAAAAGGAGAAGGCGGAGCGGGAGGCAAAAAGCCTAGAGCACCCGGTCTTCCCTAGAGGTCTCGGTAACCAGGCCTGACCCTGCTTAGCTTCCGCGATCGCGGCGAGATCGGGCCCTTCTAGGCTGGTTTGGCAGTAGATGCCGGCGGGGTCGCGGGCTGCCTCTTGAGGCGCAGCTTAGCGGGCGCTTGGGCCTTACCGCCAGCCCAGCGGCCCGCCCGTCCCGGCAGGGACCCGCCGCCCGCCTGGGCCGGGGAACGGAGGTAGCAGCAGCAGTAGAAGTAGCAGCAGTAGTGGTAATAGAAGTAGTATTTGCCATGCACTGGGCTAGTAGTAATAGTAGTGGTAGTAGCAGCAGGAGAAGTGGCTGCAGCAGCAGGAGTAGTAGCACCATATATTCCCTGCAGAGGGCCAGTAGTAGTAGTAGCAGTAGCAGCAATTGAAGTAGTAGTAGTAGATTTGCCATGCAGTGGACTGCTAGTAGTAGCAGTAGTAGTAGAGTTAGCATCAGCAATAGAAGTGGCATCAGCAGCAGTAATAGTACCAGCAGATTTGTCCTGCAGTGGGCCAGTAGTGATAATAGAAGTAGCAGCCATAACAGTAGTAGTAGTAGATTTGCCATACACAGGGCTAGTAGTATTGATACTAGTAGTAGAAGTAGTAGCAGCATCAGGAGTAGTAGTAGTAGTATTTTCAATGCACTGGACTACTAGTAGTAGCAGTAGTAGTAGCATTTGTACAAGCAGCAGCAGTAGTAGTAATAGTAGTAGTATTTGCCATGCATTGGGCTAGTGGTAGTAGTAATAGTGGTAGCAATAGCAGTAGAAGTGGCAGCAGCAGGAGTAATTGGAGCAGCATATTTGACTTGCAGTGGGCCAGGAATAGTAGTAGAAGTAGCAGGAACAGCAATAATAGTAGTATATTTGCCATGCACTGGGCTAGTAGTATTGATAGTTGTAGTAGCGGAAGTAGCAGCAGCAGCACTAGTAGTAATAGTAGTAGTATTTGCCATATACTAGATTACTAGCATTAGCGGTAGTAGTAACATTACTATTAGCAGCAGTAGCTGTTGTAGTAATAGTAGTAGAATTTGCCATGCACTGGACTACTAGTAGTAGCAGTAGTAGTAGCAATAGTAGAAGCAGCAGCAGTAGTAGTAGTGTTAATATTTGCCATGCACTGGGCTATTAGTAGTAGTAGTAGCAGCAGCACCTGTACAAGTAGCAGCAGCAGTAGTAGTAGCAGCAGTAGTAGTAATGGCAGCAGTGGTGGTAATAGTAGTAGTATTTGCCATGCACTGGCCTAGTAGTAGTAGTAGTAGTGGTAGAAACAGCAGTAGAAGTGGCATCAGCAGCAGTAATAGTGGCAGCATATTTGACCTGCAGAGGGCCAGAAATAGAAGTAGAAGAATCAGCAAGAGCAATAGTAGTAGCCGGCCCACGCTGCGTTAGGCGAAGCCCAACCGCAGACCGGGCCGGCCCTCCTGCCCGACAGCAGGTGGCCCGAAGCCAGTGGGAGCCAGCATTGTGTTGGTACAGCCCCTTAGACCCAGCAACACCACCCTTGCCCCCACGCCACCGTCCGAGCTCAGGACCCCGCCCCAGGTGGCCGGCAGGCCCAGGGAAGCGGCCTGGGCCCTCGATCCCGCTCCCGCACCCGGCCATGGCGAAATCGGCAGAGGGGCGGCTTTTTCCGTATGGAGCTGTGGAGAGCCAGCCCGGCAGACAGGTGGCGGCGCCGGGGCTGGGCTCCAGTGGGGTCGGCCAGGTGCAGGTCGAGGGGCTCGCGGGCCGCACGGACGGCCCCCGGGTCCGCGGCCACGTCTGGTTTCCGTCAGGCCACCCCCGGAGCGTCTGGTGTGCCTCTGCTTTCCAGGGCCGCCTTCTGGCCGCCTGGCCTGTCAGGCAGGCGGGGAGCGCCTCATAAGACACTTGCTGTGGTGGGAGGGGCCTGAGGAGGTGGGGCTTGCAGCCTGTACCTGGCGGGGGCAGCGGATGGGGCGCGGAGATAGCCGCGAACGCCGCGGGCGCCAAAAGGAGAAGGCGGAGCGGGAGGCAAAAAGCCTAGAGCACCCGGTCTTCCCTAGAGGTCTCCCATCCAAGTTCTAACCAGGCCCGACCCTGCTTAGCTTCCGCGATCGCGGCGAGATCGGGCCCTTCTAGGCTGGTTTGGCAGTAGATGCCGGCGGGGTCGCGGGCTGCCTCTTGAGGCGCAGCTTCACAGGCGCTTGGGCCTTACCGTCAGCCCAGCGGCCCGCCCGTCCCGGCAGGGCCCCGCCGCCTGCCTAGGCCGGGGAACGGAGGTCTCGGGCACCTGGGGGTGGCGGAGGTGTTGGCGACCACCCAGCCCAGGGCGGGCGGGAGCCAGCAAACTTTTCGGCGCTTGGCGCCCCGCCCCAGATCCCGCAGGCCGCTCACGGGGAAGTGGCCCAGGAGGCTTCCGGGCCCGGGGACCGCGGTCCCTTGGGCATCCCACCTGCCCGCCCATGCTGCGCTAGGTGCAGCTCAGCCACAGACCGGACCGGCCCTCCTGCCTGACAGAAGCTGGCCCGAAGCCACTGGGAGCCACCATTGAGTTGGCACGGCCTCTAAGACCCAGCCACGGCACTTTCGCCCCCACGTCACCGTCCGAGCTCAGGACCCCGCCCCAGGTGGCCGGCAGGCCCAGGGAAGCGGCCTGGGCCCTCGACCCCGCTCCCGCGCCCGGCCATAATGAAACGGCGGAGGGGCGGTTTTTTCCGTATGGAGCTGTGGAGAGCCAGCCCGGCAGACAGGTGGCGGCGCCGGGGCTGGGCTCCAGTGGGGGCGGCCAGGTGCAGGTCGAGGGGCTCGCGGGCCGCACGGACGGCCCCCGGGTCCGCGGCCACGTCTGGTTTCCGTCAGGCCACCCCCGGAGCGTCTGGTGTGCCTCTGCCTTCCAGGGCCGCCTTCTGGCCGCCTGGCCGCTCAGGCAGGCGGGGAGCGCCTCATAAGACGCTTGCTGTGGTGGGAGGGGCCTGAGGAGGTGGGGCTTGCAGCTGTACCCGGCGGGGGGCGGAGATAGCCGCGAACGCCGCGGGCGCCAAAAGGAGAAGGCGGAGCGGGAGGCAAAAAGCCTAGAGCACCCGGTCTTCCCTAGAGGTCTCCCATCCAAGTTCTAACCAGGCCCGACCCTGCTTAGCTTCCGCGATCGCGGCGAGATCGGGCCCTTCTAGGCTGGTTTGGCAGTAGATGCCGGCGGGGTCGCGGGCTGCCTCTTGAGGCGCAGCTTAGCGGGCGCTTGGGCCTTACCGCCAGCCCAGCGGCCCGCCCGTCCCGGCAGGGACCCGCCGCCCGCCTGGGCCGGGGAACGGAGGTAGCAGCAGCAGTAGAAGTAGCAGCAGTAGTGGTAATAGAAGTAGTATTTGCCATGCACTGGGCTAGTAGTAATAGTAGTGGTAGTAGCAGCAGGAGAAGTGGCTGCAGCAGCAGGAGTAGTAGCACCATATATTCCCTGCAGAGGGCCAGTAGTAGTAGTAGCAGTAGCAGCAATTGAAGTAGTAGTAGTAGATTTGCCATGCAGTGGACTGCTAGTAGTAGCAGTAGTAGTAGAGTTAGCATCAGCAATAGAAGTGGCATCAGCAGCAGTAATAGTACCAGCAGATTTGTCCTGCAGTGGGCCAGTAGTGATAATAGAAGTAGCAGCCATAACAGTAGTAGTAGTAGATTTGCCATACACAGGGCTAGTAGTATTGATACTAGTAGTAGAAGTAGTAGCAGCATCAGGAGTAGTAGTAGTAGTATTTTCAATGCACTGGACTACTAGTAGTAGCAGTAGTAGTAGCATTTGTACAAGCAGCAGCAGTAGTAGTAATAGTAGTAGTATTTGCCATGCATTGGGCTAGTGGTAGTAGTAATAGTGGTAGCAATAGCAGTAGAAGTGGCAGCAGCAGGAGTAATTGGAGCAGCATATTTGACTTGCAGTGGGCCAGGAATAGTAGTAGAAGTAGCAGGAACAGCAATAATAGTAGTATATTTGCCATGCACTGGGCTAGTAGTATTGATAGTTGTAGTAGCGGAAGTAGCAGCAGCAGCACTAGTAGTAATAGTAGTAGTATTTGCCATATACTAGATTACTAGCATTAGCGGTAGTAGTAACATTACTATTAGCAGCAGTAGCTGTTGTAGTAATAGTAGTAGAATTTGCCATGCACTGGACTACTAGTAGTAGCAGTAGTAGTAGCAATAGTAGAAGCAGCAGTAGTAGTAGTAGTGTTAATATTTGCCATGCACTGGGCTATTAGTAGTAGTAGTAGCAGCAGCACCTGTACAAGTAGCAGCAGCAGTAGTAGTAGCAGCAGTAGTAGTAATGGCAGCAGTGGTGGTAATAGTAGTAGTATTTGCCATGCACTGGCCTAGTAGTAGTAGTAGTAGTGGTAGAAACAGCAGTAGAAGTGGCATCAGCAGCAGTAATAGTGGCAGCATATTTGACCTGCAGAGGGCCAGAAATAGAAGTAGAAGAATCAGCAAGAGCAATAGTAGTAGCCGGTCCACGCTGCGTTAGGCGAAGCCCAACCGCAGACCGGGCCGGCCCTCCTGCCCGACAGCAGGTGGCCCGAAGCCAGTGGGAGCCAGCATTGTGTTGGTACAGCCCCTTAGACCCAGCAACGCCACCCTTGCCCCCACGCCACCGTCCGAGCTCAGGACCCCGCCCCAGGTGGCCGGCAGGCCCGGGGAAGCGGCCTGGGCCCTCGATCCCGCTCCCGCCCCGGCCATGGCGAAACGGCAGAGGGGCGGCTTTTTCCGTATGGAGCTGTGGAGAGCCAGCCCGGCAGACAGGTGGCGGCGCCGGGGCTGGGCTCCAGTGGGGGCGGCCAGGTGCAGGTCGAGGGGCTCGCGGGCCGCACGGACGGCCCCCGGGTCCGCGGCCACGTCTGGTTTCCGTCAGGCCACCCCCGGAGCGTCTGGTGTGCCTCTGCCTTCCAGGGCCGCCTTCTGGCCGCCTGGCCTGTCAGGCAGGCGGGGAGCGCCTCATAAGACACTTGCTGTGGTGGGAGGGGCCTGAGGAGGTGGGGCTTGCAGCTGTACCCGGCGGGGGGCGGAGATAGCCGCGAACGCCGCGGGCGCCAAAAGGAGAAGGCGGAGCGGGAGGCAAAAAGCCTAGAGCACCCGGTCTTCCCTAGAGGTCTCCCATCCAAGTTCTAACCAGGCCCGACCCTGCTTAGCTTCCGCGATCGCGGCGAGATCGGGCCCTTCTAGGCTGGTTTGGCAGTAGATGCCGGCGGGGTCGCGGGCTGCCTCTTGAGGCGCAGCTTCACAGGCGCTTGGGCCTTACCGTCAGCCCAGCGGCCCGCCCGTCCCGGCAGGGCCCCGCCGCCTGCCTAGGCCGGGGAACGGAGGTCTCGGGCACCTGGGGGTGGCGGAGGTGTTGGCGACCACCCAGCCCAGGGCGGGCGGGAGCCAGCAAACTTTTCGGCGCTTGGCGCCCCGCCCCAGATCCCGCAGGCCGCTCACGGGGAAGTGGCCCAGGAGGCTTCCGGGCCCGGGGACCGCGGTCCCTTGGGCATCCCACCTGCCCGCCCATGCTGCGCTAGGTGCAGCTCAGCCACAGACCGGACCGGCCCTCCTGCCTGACAGAAGCTGGCCCGAAGCCACTGGGAGCCACCATTGAGTTGGCACGGCCTCTAAGACCCAGCCACGGCACTTTCGCCCCCACGTCACCGTCCGAGCTCAGGACCCCGCCCCAGGTGGCCGGCAGGCCCAGGGAAGCGGCCTGGGCCCTCGACCCCGCTCCCGCGCCCGGCCATAATGAAACGGCGGAGGGGCGGTTTTTTCCGTATGGAGCTGTGGAGAGCCAGCCCGGCAGACAGGTGGCGGCGCCGGGGCTGGGCTCCAGTGGGGGCGGCCAGGTGCAGGTCGAGGGGCTCGCGGGCCGCACGGACGGCCCCCGGGTCCGCGGCCACGTCTGGTTTCCGTCAGGCCACCCCCGGAGCGTCTGGTGTGCCTCTGCCTTCCAGGGCCGCCTTCTGGCCGCCTGGCCGCTCAGGCAGGCGGGGAGCGCCTCATAAGACGCTTGCTGTGGTGGGAGGGGCCTGAGGAGGTGGGGCTTGCAGCTGTACCCGGCGGGGGGCGGAGATAGCCGCGAACGCCGCGGGCGCCAAAAGGAGAAGGCGGAGCGGGAGGCAAAAAGCCTAGAGCACCCGGTCTTCCCTAGAGGTCTCCCATCCAAGTTCTAACCAGGCCCGACCCTGCTTAGCTTCCGCGATCGCGGCGAGATCGGGCCCTTCTAGGCTGGTTTGGCAGTAGATGCCGGCGGGGTCGCGGGCTGCCTCTTGAGGCGCAGCTTAGCGGGCGCTTGGGCCTTACCGCCAGCCCAGCGGCCCGCCCGTCCCGGCAGGGACCCGCCGCCCGCCTGGGCCGGGGAACGGAGGTAGCAGCAGCAGTAGAAGTAGCAGCAGTAGTGGTAATAGAAGTAGTATTTGCCATGCACTGGGCTAGTAGTAATAGTAGTGGTAGTAGCAGCAGGAGAAGTGGCTGCAGCAGCAGGAGTAGTAGCACCATATATTCCCTGCAGAGGGCCAGTAGTAGTAGTAGCAGTAGCAGCAATTGAAGTAGTAGTAGTAGATTTGCCATGCAGTGGACTGCTAGTAGTAGCAGTAGTAGTAGAGTTAGCATCAGCAATAGAAGTGGCATCAGCAGCAGTAATAGTACCAGCAGATTTGTCCTGCAGTGGGCCAGTAGTGATAATAGAAGTAGCAGCCATAACAGTAGTAGTAGTAGATTTGCCATACACAGGGCTAGTAGTATTGATACTAGTAGTAGAAGTAGTAGCAGCATCAGGAGTAGTAGTAGTAGTATTTTCAATGCACTGGACTACTAGTAGTAGCAGTAGTAGTAGCATTTGTACAAGCAGCAGCAGTAGTAGTAATAGTAGTAGTATTTGCCATGCATTGGGCTAGTGGTAGTAGTAATAGTGGTAGCAATAGCAGTAGAAGTGGCAGCAGCAGGAGTAATTGGAGCAGCATATTTGACTTGCAGTGGGCCAGGAATAGTAGTAGAAGTAGCAGGAACAGCAATAATAGTAGTATATTTGCCATGCACTGGGCTAGTAGTATTGATAGTTGTAGTAGCGGAAGTAGCAGCAGCAGCACTAGTAGTAATAGTAGTAGTATTTGCCATATACTAGATTACTAGCATTAGCGGTAGTAGTAACATTACTATTAGCAGCAGTAGCTGTTGTAGTAATAGTAGTAGAATTTGCCATGCACTGGACTACTAGTAGTAGCAGTAGTAGTAGCAATAGTAGAAGCAGCAGTAGTAGTAGTAGTGTTAATATTTGCCATGCACTGGGCTATTAGTAGTAGTAGTAGCAGCAGCACCTGTACAAGTAGCAGCAGCAGTAGTAGTAGCAGCAGTAGTAGTAATGGCAGCAGTGGTGGTAATAGTAGTAGTATTTGCCATGCACTGGCCTAGTAGTAGTAGTAGTAGTGGTAGAAACAGCAGTAGAAGTGGCATCAGCAGCAGTAATAGTGGCAGCATATTTGACCTGCAGAGGGCCAGAAATAGAAGTAGAAGAATCAGCAAGAGCAATAGTAGTAGCCGGTCCACGCTGCGTTAGGCGAAGCCCAACCGCAGACCGGGCCGGCCCTCCTGCCCGACAGCAGGTGGCCCGAAGCCAGTGGGAGCCAGCATTGTGTTGGTACAGCCCCTTAGACCCAGCAACGCCACCCTTGCCCCCACGCCACCGTCCGAGCTCAGGACCCCGCCCCAGGTGGCCGGCAGGCCCGGGGAAGCGGCCTGGGCCCTCGATCCCGCTCCCGCCCCCGGCCATGGCGAAACGGCAGAGGGGCGGCTTTTTCCGTATGGAGCTGTGGAGAGCCAGCCCGGCAGACAGGTGGCGGCGCCGGGGCTGGGCTCCAGTGGGGGCGGCCAGGTGCAGGTCGAGGGGCTCGCGGGCCGCACGGACGGCCCCCGGGTCCGCGGCCACGTCTGGTTTCCGTCAGGCCACCCCCGGAGCGTCTGGTGTGCCTCTGCCTTCCAGGGCCGCCTTCTGGCCGCCTGGCCGCTCAGGCAGGCGGGGAGCGCCTCATAAGACGCTTGCTGTGGTGGGAGGGGCCTGAGGAGGTGGGGCTTGCAGCTGTACCCGGCGGGGGGCGGAGATAGCCGCGAACGCCGCGGGCGCCAAAAGGAGAAGGCGGAGCGGGAGGCAAAAAGCCTAGAGCACCCGGTCTTCCCTAGAGGTCTCCCATCCAAGTTCTAACCAGGCCCGACCCTGCTTAGCTTCCGCGATCGCGGCGAGATCGGGCCCTTCTAGGCTGGTTTGGCAGTAGATGCCGGCGGGGTCGCGGGCTGCCTCTTGAGGCGCAGCTTAGCGGGCGCTTGGGCCTTACCGCCAGCCCAGCGGCCCGCCCGTCCCGGCAGGGCCCCGCCGCCCGCCTGGGCCGGGGAACGGAGGTAGCAGCAGCAGTAGAAGTAGCAGCAGTAGTGGTAGTAGCAGGAGAAGTGGCTGCAGCAGCAGGAGTAGTAGCACCATATATTCCCTGCAGAGGGCCAGTAGTAGTAGTAGCAGTAGCAGCAATTGAAGTAGTAGTAGTAGATTTGCCATGCAGTGGACTGCTAGTAGTAGCAGTAGTAGTAGAGTTAGCATCAGCAATAGAAGTGGCATCAGCAGCAGTAATAGTACCAGCAGATTTGTCCTGCAGTGGGCCAGTAGTGATAATAGAAGTAGCAGCCATAACAGTAGTAGTAGTAGATTTGCCATACACAGGGCTAGTAGTATTGATACTAGTAGTAGAAGTAGTAGCAGCATCAGGAGTAGTAGTAGTAGTATTTTCAATGCACTGGACTACTAGTAGTAGCAGTAGTAGTAGCATTTGTACAAGCAGCAGCAGTAGTAGTAATAGTAGTAGTATTTGCCATGCATTGGGCTAGTGGTAGTAGTAATAGTGGTAGCAATAGCAGTAGAAGTGGCAGCAGCAGGAGTAATTGGAGCAGCATATTTGACTTGCAGTGGGCCAGGAATAGTAGTAGAAGTAGCAGGAACAGCAATAATAGTAGTATATTTGCCATGCACTGGGCTAGTAGTATTGATAGTTGTAGTAGCGGAAGTAGCAGCAGCAGCACTAGTAGTAATAGTAGTAGTATTTGCCATATACTAGATTACTAGCATTAGCGGTAGTAGTAACATTACTATTAGCAGCAGTAGCTGTTGTAGTAATAGTAGTAGAATTTGCCATGCACTGGACTACTAGTAGTAGCAGTAGTAGTAGCAATAGTAGAAGCAGCAGTAGTAGTAGTAGTGTTAATATTTGCCATGCACTGGGCTATTAGTAGTAGTAGTAGCAGCAGCACCTGTACAAGTAGCAGCAGCAGTAGTAGTAGCAGCAGTAGTAGTAATGGCAGCAGTGGTGGTAATAGTAGTAGTATTTGCCATGCACTGGCCTAGTAGTAGTAGTAGTAGTGGTAGAAACAGCAGTAGAAGTGGCATCAGCAGCAGTAATAGTGGCAGCATATTTGACCTGCAGAGGGCCAGAAATAGAAGTAGAAGAATCAGCAAGAGCAATAGTAGTAGCCGGTCCACGCTGCGTTAGGCGAAGCCCAACCGCAGACCGGGCCGGCCCTCCTGCCCGACAGCAGGTGGCCCGAAGCCAGTGGGAGCCAGCATTGTGTTGGTACAGCCCCTTAGACCCAGCAACGCCACCCTTGCCCCCACGCCACCGTCCGAGCTCAGGACCCCGCCCCAGGTGGCCGGCAGGCCCGGGGAAGCGGCCTGGGCCCTCGATCCCGCTCCCGCCCCCGGCCATGGCGAAACGGCAGAGGGGCGGCATTTTCCGTATGGAGCTGTGGAGAGCCAGCCCGGCAGACAGGTGGCGGCGCCGGGGCTGGGCTCCAGTGGGGGCGGCCAGGTGCAGGTCGAGGGGCTCGCGGGCCGCACGGACGGCCCCCGGGTCCGCGGCCACGTCTGGTTTCCGTCAGGCCACCCCCGGAGCGTCTGGTGTGCCTCTGCCTTCCAGGGCCGCCTTCTGGCCGCCTCTCCGGTCAGGCAGGCAGGGGAGCGCCTCATAAGACGCTTGCTGTGGTGGGAGGGGCCTGAGGAGGTGGGGCTTGCAGCTGTACCCGGCGGGGGGCGGAGATAGCCGCGAACGCCGCGGGCGCCAAAAGGAGAAGGCGGAGCGGGAGGCAAAAAGCCTAGAGCACCCGGTCTTCCCTAGAGGTCTCCCATCCAAGTTCTAACCAGGCCCGACCCTGCTTAGCTTCCGCGATCGCGGCGAGATCGGGCCCTTCTAGGCTGGTTTGGCAGTAGATGCCGGCGGGGTCGCGGGCTGCCTCTTGAGGCGCAGCTTCACAGGCGCTTGGGCCTTACCGTCAGCCCAGCGGCCCGCCCGTCCCGGCAGGGCCCCGCCGCCTGCCTAGGCCGGGGAACGGAGGTCTCAGGGCACCTGGGGGTGGCGGAGGTGTTGGCGACCACCCAGCCCAGGGCGGGCGGGAGCCAGCAAACTTTTCGGCGCTTGGCGCCCCGCCCCAGATCCCGCAGGCCGCTCACGGGGAAGTGGCCCAGGAGGCTTCCGGGCCCGGGGACCGCGGTCCCTTGGGCATCCCACCTGCCCGCCCATGCTGCGCTAGGTGCAGCTCAGCCACAGACCGGACCGGCCCTCCTGCCTGACAGAAGCTGGCCCGAAGCCACTGGGAGCCACCATTGAGTTGGCACGGCCTCTAAGACCCAGCCACGGCACTTTCGCCCCCACGTCACCGTCCGAGCTCAGGACCCCGCCCCAGGTGGCCGGCAGGCCCAGGGAAGCGGCCTGGGCCCTCGACCCCGCTCCCGCGCCCGGCCATAATGAAACGGCGGAGGGGCGGTTTTTTCCGTATGGAGCTGTGGAGAGCCAGCCCGGCAGACAGGTGGCGGCGCCGGGGCTGGGCTCCAGTGGGGGCGGCCAGGTGCAGGTCGAGGGGCTCGCGGGCCGCACGGACGGCCCCCGGGTCCGCGGCCACGTCTGGTTTCCGTCAGGCCACCCCCGGAGCGTCTGGTGTGCCTCTGCCTTCCAGGGCCGCCTTCTGGCCGCCTGGCCGCTCAGGCAGGCGGGGAGCGCCTCATAAGACGCTTGCTGTGGTGGGAGGGGCCTGAGGAGGTGGGGCTTGCAGCTGTACCCGGCGGGGGGCGGAGATAGCCGCGAACGCCGCGGGCGCCAAAAGGAGAAGGCGGAGCGGGAGGCAAAAAGCCTAGAGCACCCGGTCTTCCCTAGAGGTCTCCCATCCAAGTTCTAACCAGGCCCGACCCTGCTTAGCTTCCGCGATCGCGGCGAGATCGGGCCCTTCTAGGCTGGTTTGGCAGTAGATGCCGGCGGGGTCGCGGGCTGCCTCTTGAGGCGCAGCTTAGCGGGCGCTTGGGCCTTACCGCCAGCCCAGCGGCCCGCCCGTCCCGGCAGGGACCCGCCGCCCGCCTGGGCCGGGGAACGGAGGTAGCAGCAGCAGTAGAAGTAGCAGCAGTAGTGGTAATAGAAGTAGTATTTGCCATGCACTGGGCTAGTAGTAATAGTAGTGGTAGTAGCAGCAGGAGAAGTGGCTGCAGCAGCAGGAGTAGTAGCACCATATATTCCCTGCAGAGGGCCAGTAGTAGTAGTAGCAGTAGCAGCAATTGAAGTAGTAGTAGTAGATTTGCCATGCAGTGGACTGCTAGTAGTAGCAGTAGTAGTAGAGTTAGCATCAGCAATAGAAGTGGCATCAGCAGCAGTAATAGTACCAGCAGATTTGTCCTGCAGTGGGCCAGTAGTGATAATAGAAGTAGCAGCCATAACAGTAGTAGTAGTAGATTTGCCATACACAGGGCTAGTAGTATTGATACTAGTAGTAGAAGTAGTAGCAGCATCAGGAGTAGTAGTAGTAGTATTTTCAATGCACTGGACTACTAGTAGTAGCAGTAGTAGTAGCATTTGTACAAGCAGCAGCAGTAGTAGTAATAGTAGTAGTATTTGCCATGCATTGGGCTAGTGGTAGTAGTAATAGTGGTAGCAATAGCAGTAGAAGTGGCAGCAGCAGGAGTAATTGGAGCAGCATATTTGACTTGCAGTGGGCCAGGAATAGTAGTAGAAGTAGCAGGAACAGCAATAATAGTAGTATATTTGCCATGCACTGGGCTAGTAGTATTGATAGTTGTAGTAGCGGAAGTAGCAGCAGCAGCACTAGTAGTAATAGTAGTAGTATTTGCCATATACTAGATTACTAGCATTAGCGGTAGTAGTAACATTACTATTAGCAGCAGTAGCTGTTGTAGTAATAGTAGTAGAATTTGCCATGCACTGGACTACTAGTAGTAGCAGTAGTAGTAGCAATAGTAGAAGCAGCAGTAGTAGTAGTAGTGTTAATATTTGCCATGCACTGGGCTATTAGTAGTAGTAGTAGCAGCAGCACCTGTACAAGTAGCAGCAGCAGTAGTAGTAGCAGCAGTAGTAGTAATGGCAGCAGTGGTGGTAATAGTAGTAGTATTTGCCATGCACTGGCCTAGTAGTAGTAGTAGTAGTGGTAGAAACAGCAGTAGAAGTGGCATCAGCAGCAGTAATAGTGGCAGCATATTTGACCTGCAGAGGGCCAGAAATAGAAGTAGAAGAATCAGCAAGAGCAATAGTAGTAGCCGGTCCACGCTGCGTTAGGCGAAGCCCAACCGCAGACCGGGCCGGCCCTCCTGCCCGACAGCAGGTGGCCCGAAGCCAGTGGGAGCCAGCATTGTGTTGGTACAGCCCCTTAGACCCAGCAACGCCACCCTTGCCCCCACGCCACCGTCCGAGCTCAGGACCCCGCCCCAGGTGGCCGGCAGGCCCGGGGAAGCGGCCTGGGCCCTCGATCCCGCTCCCGCCCCCGGCCATGGCGAAACGGCAGAGGGGCGGCATTTTCCGTATGGAGCTGTGGAGAGCCAGCCCGGCAGACAGGTGGCGGCGCCGGGGCTGGGCTCCAGTGGGGGCGGCCAGGTGCAGGTCGAGGGGCTCGCGGGCCGCACGGACGGCCCCCGGGTCCGCGGCCACGTCTGGTTTCCGTCAGGCCACCCCCGGAGCGTCTGGTGTGCCTCTGCCTTCCAGGGCCGCCTTCTGGCCGCCTCTCCGGTCAGGCAGGCAGGGGAGCGCCTCATAAGACGCTTGCTGTGGTGGGAGGGGCCTGAGGAGGTGGGGCTTGCAGCTGTACCCGGCGGGGGGCGGAGATAGCCGCGAACGCCGCGGGCGCCAAAAGGAGAAGGCGGAGCGGGAGGCAAAAAGCCTAGAGCACCCGGTCTTCCCTAGAGGTCTCCCATCCAAGTTCTAACCAGGCCCGACCCTGCTTAGCTTCCGCGATCGCGGCGAGATCGGGCCCTTCTAGGCTGGTTTGGCAGTAGATGCCGGCGGGGTCGCGGGCTGCCTCTTGAGGCGCAGCTTCACAGGCGCTTGGGCCTTACCGTCAGCCCAGCGGCCCGCCCGTCCCGGCAGGGCCCCGCCGCCTGCCTAGGCCGGGGAACGGAGGTCTCAGGCACCTGGGGGTGGCGGAGGTGTTGGCGACCACCCAGCCCAGGGCGGGCGGGAGCCAGCAAACTTTTCGGCGCTTGGCGCCCCGCCCCAGATCCCGCAGGCCGCTCACGGGGAAGTGGCCCAGGAGGCTTCCGGGCCCGGGGACCGCGGTCCCTTGGGCATCCCACCTGCCCGCCCATGCTGCGCTAGGTGCAGCTCAGCCACAGACCGGACCGGCCCTCCTGCCTGACAGAAGCTGGCCCGAAGCCACTGGGAGCCACCATTGAGTTGGCACGGCCTCTAAGACCCAGCCACGGCACTTTCGCCCCCACGTCACCGTCCGAGCTCAGGACCCCGCCCCAGGTGGCCGGCAGGCCCAGGGAAGCGGCCTGGGCCCTCGACCCCGCTCCCGCGCCCGGCCATAATGAAACGGCGGAGGGGCGGTTTTTTCCGTATGGAGCTGTGGAGAGCCAGCCCGGCAGACAGGTGGCGGCGCCGGGGCTGGGCTCCAGTGGGGGCGGCCAGGTGCAGGTCGAGGGGCTCGCGGGCCGCACGGACGGCCCCCGGGTCCGCGGCCACGTCTGGTTTCCGTCAGGCCACCCCCGGAGCGTCTGGTGTGCCTCTGCCTTCCAGGGCCGCCTTCTGGCCGCCTGGCCGCTCAGGCAGGCGGGGAGCGCCTCATAAGACGCTTGCTGTGGTGGGAGGGGCCTGAGGAGGTGGGGCTTGCAGCTGTACCCGGCGGGGGGCGGAGATAGCCGCGAACGCCGCGGGCGCCAAAAGGAGAAGGCGGAGCGGGAGGCAAAAAGCCTAGAGCACCCGGTCTTCCCTAGAGGTCTCGGTAACCAGGCCTGACCCTGCTTAGCTTCCGCGATCGCGGCGAGATCGGGCCCTTCTAGGCTGGTTTGGCAGTAGATGCCGGCGGGGTCGCGGGCTGCCTCTTGAGGCGCAGCTTAGCGGGCGCTTGGGCCTTACCGCCAGCCCAGCGGCCCGCCCGTCCCGGCAGGGACCCGCCGCCCGCCTGGGCCGGGGAACGGAGGTAGCAGCAGCAGTAGAAGTAGCAGCAGTAGTGGTAATAGAAGTAGTATTTGCCATGCACTGGGCTAGTAGTAATAGTAGTGGTAGTAGCAGCAGGAGAAGTGGCTGCAGCAGCAGGAGTAGTAGCACCATATATTCCCTGCAGAGGGCCAGTAGTAGTAGTAGCAGTAGCAGCAATTGAAGTAGTAGTAGTAGATTTGCCATGCAGTGGACTGCTAGTAGTAGCAGTAGTAGTAGAGTTAGCATCAGCAATAGAAGTGGCATCAGCAGCAGTAATAGTACCAGCAGATTTGTCCTGCAGTGGGCCAGTAGTGATAATAGAAGTAGCAGCCATAACAGTAGTAGTAGTAGATTTGCCATACACAGGGCTAGTAGTATTGATACTAGTAGTAGAAGTAGTAGCAGCATCAGGAGTAGTAGTAGTAGTATTTTCAATGCACTGGACTACTAGTAGTAGCAGTAGTAGTAGCATTTGTACAAGCAGCAGCAGTAGTAGTAATAGTAGTAGTATTTGCCATGCATTGGGCTAGTGGTAGTAGTAATAGTGGTAGCAATAGCAGTAGAAGTGGCAGCAGCAGGAGTAATTGGAGCAGCATATTTGACTTGCAGTGGGCCAGGAATAGTAGTAGAAGTAGCAGGAACAGCAATAATAGTAGTATATTTGCCATGCACTGGGCTAGTAGTATTGATAGTTGTAGTAGCGGAAGTAGCAGCAGCAGCACTAGTAGTAATAGTAGTAGTATTTGCCATATACTAGATTACTAGCATTAGCGGTAGTAGTAACATTACTATTAGCAGCAGTAGCTGTTGTAGTAATAGTAGTAGAATTTGCCATGCACTGGACTACTAGTAGTAGCAGTAGTAGTAGCAATAGTAGAAGCAGCAGCAGTAGTAGTAGTGTTAATATTTGCCATGCACTGGGCTATTAGTAGTAGTAGTAGCAGCAGCACCTGTACAAGTAGCAGCAGCAGTAGTAGTAGCAGCAGTAGTAGTAATGGCAGCAGTGGTGGTAATAGTAGTAGTATTTGCCATGCACTGGCCTAGTAGTAGTAGTAGTAGTGGTAGAAACAGCAGTAGAAGTGGCATCAGCAGCAGTAATAGTGGCAGCATATTTGACCTGCAGAGGGCCAGAAATAGAAGTAGAAGAATCAGCAAGAGCAATAGTAGTAGCCGGCCCACGCTGCGTTAGGCGAAGCCCAACCGCAGACCGGGCCGGCCCTCCTGCCCGACAGCAGGTGGCCCGAAGCCAGTGGGAGCCAGCATTGTGTTGGTACAGCCCCTTAGACCCAGCAACACCACCCTTGCCCCCACGCCACCGTCCGAGCTCAGGACCCCGCCCCAGGTGGCCGGCAGGCCCAGGGAAGCGGCCTGGGCCCTCGATCCCGCTCCCGCACCCGGCCATGGCGAATCGGCAGAGGGGCGGCTTTTTCCGTATGGAGCTGTGGAGAGCCAGCCCGGCAGACAGGTGGCGGCGCCGGGGCTGGGCTCCAGTGGGGTCGGCCAGGTGCAGGTCGAGGGGCTCGCGGGCCGCACGGACGGCCCCCGGGTCCGCGGCCACGTCTGGTTTCCGTCAGGCCACCCCCGGAGCGTCTGGTGTGCCTCTGCTTTCCAGGGCCGCCTTCTGGCCGCCTGGCCTGTCAGGCAGGCGGGGAGCGCCTCATAAGACACTTGCTGTGGTGGGAGGGGCCTGAGGAGGTGGGGCTTGCAGCCGTACCTGGCGGGGGCAGCGGATGGGGCGGCGGAGATAGCCGCGAACGCCGCGGGCGCCAAAAGGAGAAGGCGGAGCGGGAGGCAAAAAGCCTAGAGCACCCGGTCTTCCCTAGAGGTCTCCCATCCAAGTTCTAACCAGGCCCGACCCTGCTTAGCTTCCGCGATCGCGGCGAGATCGGGCCCTTCTAGGCTGGTTTGGCAGTAGATGCCGGCGGGGTCGCGGGCTGCCTCTTGAGGCGCAGCTTCACAGGCGCTTGGGCCTTACCGTCAGCCCAGCGGCCCGCCCGTCCCGGCAGGGCCCCGCCGCCTGCCTAGGCCGGGGAACGGAGGTCTCGGGCACCTGGGGGTGGCGGAGGTGTTGGCGACCACCCAGCCCAGGGCGGGCGGGAGCCAGCAAACTTTTCGGCGCTTGGCGCCCCGCCCCAGATCCCGCAGGCCGCTCACGGGGAAGTGGCCCAGGAGGCTTCCGGGCCCGGGGACCGCGGTCCCTTGGGCATCCCACCTGCCCGCCCATGCTGCGCTAGGTGCAGCTCAGCCACAGACCGGACCGGCCCTCCTGCCTGACAGAAGCTGGCCCGAAGCCACTGGGAGCCACCATTGAGTTGGCACGGCCTCTAAGACCCAGCCACGGCACTTTCGCCCCCACGTCACCGTCCGAGCTCAGGACCCCGCCCCAGGTGGCCGGCAGGCCCAGGGAAGCGGCCTGGGCCCTCGACCCCGCTCCCGCGCCCGGCCATAATGAAACGGCGGAGGGGCGGTTTTTTCCGTATGGAGCTGTGGAGAGCCAGCCCGGCAGACAGGTGGCGGCGCCGGGGCTGGGCTCCAGTGGGGGCGGCCAGGTGCAGGTCGAGGGGCTCGCGGGCCGCACGGACGGCCCCCGGGTCCGCGGCCACGTCTGGTTTCCGTCAGGCCACCCCCGGAGCGTCTGGTGTGCCTCTGCCTTCCAGGGCCGCCTTCTGGCCGCCTGGCCGCTCAGGCAGGCGGGGAGCGCCTCATAAGACGCTTGCTGTGGTGGGAGGGGCCTGAGGAGGTGGGGCTTGCAGCTGTACCCGGCGGGGGGCGGAGATAGCCGCGAACGCCGCGGGCGCCAAAAGGAGAAGGCGGAGCGGGAGGCAAAAAGCCTAGAGCACCCGGTCTTCCCTAGAGGTCTCCCATCCAAGTTCTAACCAGGCCCGACCCTGCTTAGCTTCCGCGATCGCGGCGAGATCGGGCCCTTCTAGGCTGGTTTGGCAGTAGATGCCGGCGGGGTCGCGGGCTGCCTCTTGAGGCGCAGCTTAGCGGGCGCTTGGGCCTTACCGCCAGCCCAGCGGCCCGCCCGTCCCGGCAGGGACCCGCCGCCCGCCTGGGCCGGGGAACGGAGGTAGCAGCAGCAGTAGAAGTAGCAGCAGTAGTGGTAATAGAAGTAGTATTTGCCATGCACTGGGCTAGTAGTAATAGTAGTGGTAGTAGCAGCAGGAGAAGTGGCTGCAGCAGCAGGAGTAGTAGCACCATATATTCCCTGCAGAGGGCCAGTAGTAGTAGTAGCAGTAGCAGCAATTGAAGTAGTAGTAGTAGATTTGCCATGCAGTGGACTGCTAGTAGTAGCAGTAGTAGTAGAGTTAGCATCAGCAATAGAAGTGGCATCAGCAGCAGTAATAGTACCAGCAGATTTGTCCTGCAGTGGGCCAGTAGTGATAATAGAAGTAGCAGCCATAACAGTAGTAGTAGTAGATTTGCCATACACAGGGCTAGTAGTATTGATACTAGTAGTAGAAGTAGTAGCAGCATCAGGAGTAGTAGTAGTAGTATTTTCAATGCACTGGACTACTAGTAGTAGCAGTAGTAGTAGCATTTGTACAAGCAGCAGCAGTAGTAGTAGTGTTAATATTTGCCATGCATTGGGCTAGTGGTAGTAGTAATAGTGGTAGCAATAGCAGTAGAAGTGGCAGCAGCAGGAGTAATTGGAGCAGCATATTTGACTTGCAGTGGGCCAGGAATAGTAGTAGAAGTAGCAGGAACAGCAATAATAGTAGTATATTTGCCATGCACTGGGCTAGTAGTATTGATAGTTGTAGTAGCGGAAGTAGCAGCAGCAGCACTAGTAGTAATAGTAGTAGTATTTGCCATATACTAGATTACTAGCATTAGCGGTAGTAGTAACATTACTATTAGCAGCAGTAGCTGTTGTAGTAATAGTAGTAGAATTTGCCATGCACTGGACTACTAGTAGTAGCAGTAGTAGTAGCAATAGTAGAAGCAGCAGTAGTAGTAGTAGTGTTAATATTTGCCATGCACTGGGCTATTAGTAGTAGTAGTAGCAGCAGCACCTGTACAAGTAGCAGCAGCAGTAGTAGTAGCAGCAGTAGTAGTAATGGCAGCAGTGGTGGTAATAGTAGTAGTATTTGCCATGCACTGGCCTAGTAGTAGTAGTAGTAGTGGTAGAAACAGCAGTAGAAGTGGCATCAGCAGCAGTAATAGTGGCAGCATATTTGACCTGCAGAGGGCCAGAAATAGAAGTAGAAGAATCAGCAAGAGCAATAGTAGTAGCCGGTCCACGCTGCGTTAGGCGAAGCCCAACCGCAGACCGGGCCGGCCCTCCTGCCCGACAGCAGGTGGCCCGAAGCCAGTGGGAGCCAGCATTGTGTTGGTACAGCCCCTTAGACCCAGCAACGCCACCCTTGCCCCCACGCCACCGTCCGAGCTCAGGACCCCGCCCCAGGTGGCCGGCAGGCCCGGGGAAGCGGCCTGGGCCCTCGATCCCGCTCCCGCCCCCGGCCATGGCGAAACGGCAGAGGGGCGGCTTTTTCCGTATGGAGCTGTGGAGAGCCAGCCCGGCAGACAGGTGGCGGCGCCGGGGCTGGGCTCCAGTGGGGGCGGCCAGGTGCAGGTCGAGGGGCTCGCGGGCCGCACGGACGGCCCCCGGGTCCGCGGCCACGTCTGGTTTCCGTCAGGCCACCCCCGGAGCGTCTGGTGTGCCTCTGCCTTCCAGGGCCGCCTTCTGGCCGCCTCTCCGGTCAGGCAGGCAGGGAGCGCCTCATAAGACGCTTGCTGTGGTGGGAGGGGCCTGAGGAGGTGGGGCTTGCAGCTGTACCCGGCGGGGGGCGGAGATAGCCGCGAACGCCGCGGGCGCCAAAAGGAGAAGGCGGAGCGGGAGGCAAAAAGCCTAGAGCACCCGGTCTTCCCTAGAGGTCTCCCATCCAAGTTCTAACCAGGCCCGACCCTGCTTAGCTTCCGCGATCGCGGCGAGATCGGGCCCTTCTAGGCTGGTTTGGCAGTAGATGCCGGCGGGGTCGCGGGCTGCCTCTTGAGGCGCAGCTTCACAGGCGCTTGGGCCTTACCGTCAGCCCAGCGGCCCGCCCGTCCCGGCAGGGCCCCGCCGCCTGCCTAGGCCGGGGAACGGAGGTCTCGGGCACCTGGGGGTGGCGGAGGTGTTGGCGACCACCCAGCCCAGGGCGGGCGGGAGCCAGCAAACTTTTCGGCGCTTGGCGCCCCGCCCCAGATCCCGCAGGCCGCTCACGGGGAAGTGGCCCAGGAGGCTTCCGGGCCCGGGGACCGCGGTCCCTTGGGCATCCCACCTGCCCGCCCATGCTGCGCTAGGTGCAGCTCAGCCACAGACCGGACCGGCCCTCCTGCCTGACAGAAGCTGGCCCGAAGCCACTGGGAGCCACCATTGAGTTGGCACGGCCTCTAAGACCCAGCCACGGCACTTTCGCCCCCACGTCACCGTCCGAGCTCAGGACCCCGCCCCAGGTGGCCGGCAGGCCCAGGGAAGCGGCCTGGGCCCTCGACCCCGCTCCCGCGCCCGGCCATAATGAAACGGCGGAGGGGCGGTTTTTTCCGTATGGAGCTGTGGAGAGCCAGCCCGGCAGACAGGTGGCGGCGCCGGGGCTGGGCTCCAGTGGGGGCGGCCAGGTGCAGGTCGAGGGGCTCGCGGGCCGCACGGACGGCCCCCGGGTCCGCGGCCACGTCTGGTTTCCGTCAGGCCACCCCCGGAGCGTCTGGTGTGCCTCTGCCTTCCAGGGCCGCCTTCTGGCCGCCTCTCCGGTCAGGCAGGCGGGGAGCGCCTCATAAGACGCTTGCTGTGGTGGGAGGGGCCTGAGGAGGTGGGGCTTGCAGCTGTACCCGGCGGGGGGCGGAGATAGCCGCGAACGCCGCGGGCGCCAAAAGGAGAAGGCGGAGCGGGAGGCAAAAAGCCTAGAGCACCCGGTCTTCCCTAGAGGTCTCCCATCCAAGTTCTAACCAGGCCCGACCCTGCTTAGCTTCCGCGATCGCGGCGAGATCGGGCCCTTCTAGGCTGGTTTGGCAGTAGATGCCGGCGGGGTCGCGGGCTGCCTCTTGAGGCGCAGCTTAGCGGGCGCTTGGGCCTTACCGCCAGCCCAGCGGCCCGCCCGTCCCGGCAGGGACCCGCCGCCCGCCTGGGCCGGGGAACGGAGGTAGCAGCAGCAGTAGAAGTAGCAGCAGTAGTGGTAATAGAAGTAGTATTTGCCATGCACTGGGCTAGTAGTAATAGTAGTGGTAGTAGCAGCAGGAGAAGTGGCTGCAGCAGCAGGAGTAGTAGCACCATATATTCCCTGCAGAGGGCCAGTAGTAGTAGTAGCAGTAGCAGCAATTGAAGTAGTAGTAGTAGATTTGCCATGCAGTGGACTGCTAGTAGTAGCAGTAGTAGTAGAGTTAGCATCAGCAATAGAAGTGGCATCAGCAGCAGTAATAGTACCAGCAGATTTGTCCTGCAGTGGGCCAGTAGTGATAATAGAAGTAGCAGCCATAACAGTAGTAGTAGTAGATTTGCCATACACAGGGCTAGTAGTATTGATACTAGTAGTAGAAGTAGTAGCAGCATCAGGAGTAGTAGTAGTAGTATTTTCAATGCACTGGACTACTAGTAGTAGCAGTAGTAGTAGCATTTGTACAAGCAGCAGCAGTAGTAGTAATAGTAGTTGTATTTGCCATGCATTGGGCTAGTGGTAGTAGTAATAGTGGTAGCAATAGCAGTAGAAGTGGCAGCAGCAGGAGTAATTGGAGCAGCATATTTGACTTGCAGTGGGCCAGGAATAGTAGTAGAAGTAGCAGGAACAGCAATAATAGTAGTATATTTGCCATGCACTGGGCTAGTAGTATTGATAGTTGTAGTAGCGGAAGTAGCAGCAGCAGCACTAGTAGTAATAGTAGTAGTATTTGCCATATACTAGATTACTAGCATTAGCGGTAGTAGTAACATTACTATTAGCAGCAGTAGCTGTTGTAGTAATAGTAGTAGAATTTGCCATGCACTGGACTACTAGTAGTAGCAGTAGTAGTAGCAATAGTAGAAGCAGCAGTAGTAGTAGTAGTGTTAATATTTGCCATGCACTGGGCTATTAGTAGTAGTAGTAGCAGCAGCACCTGTACAAGTAGCAGCAGCAGTAGTAGTAGCAGCAGTAGTAGTAATGGCAGCAGTGGTGGTAATAGTAGTAGTATTTGCCATGCACTGGCCTAGTAGTAGTAGTAGTAGTGGTAGAAACAGCAGTAGAAGTGGCATCAGCAGCAGTAATAGTGGCAGCATATTTGACCTGCAGAGGGCCAGAAATAGAAGTAGAAGAATCAGCAAGAGCAATAGTAGTAGCCGGTCCACGCTGCGTTAGGCGAAGCCCAACCGCAGACCGGGCCGGCCCTCCTGCCCGACAGCAGGTGGCCCGAAGCCAGTGGGAGCCAGCATTGTGTTGGTACAGCCCCTTAGACCCAGCAACGCCACCCTTGCCCCCACGCCACCGTCCGAGCTCAGGACCCCGCCCCAGGTGGCCGGCAGGCCCGGGGAAGCGGCCTGGGCCCTCGATCCCGCTCCCGCCCCCGGCCATGGCGAAACGGCAGAGGGGCGGCTTTTTCCGTATGGAGCTGTGGAGAGCCAGCCCGGCAGACAGGTGGCGGCGCCGGGGCTGGGCTCCAGTGGGGGCGGCCAGGTGCAGGTCGAGGGGCTCGCGGGCCGCACGGACGGCCCCCGGGTCCGCGGCCACGTCTGGTTTCCGTCAGGCCACCCCCGGAGCGTCTGGTGTGCCTCTGCCTTCCAGGGCCGCCTTCTGGCCGCCTGGCCGCTCAGGCAGGCGGGGAGCGCCTCATAAGACGCTTGCTGTGGTGGGAGGGGCCTGAGGAGGTGGGGCTTGCAGCTGTACCCGGCGGGGGGCGGAGATAGCCGCGAACGCCGCGGGCGCCAAAAGGAGAAGGCGGAGCGGGAGGCAAAAAGCCTAGAGCACCCGGTCTTCCCTAGAGGTCTCCCATCCAAGTTCTAACCAGGCCCGACCCTGCTTAGCTTCCGCGATCGCGGCGAGATCGGGCCCTTCTAGGCTGGTTTGGCAGTAGATGCCAGCGGGGTCGCGGGCTGCCTCTTGAGGCGCAGCTTCACAGGCGCTTGGGCCTTACCGTCAGCCCAGCGGCCCGCCCGTCCCGGCAGGGCCCCGCCGCCTGCCTAGGCCGGGGAACGGAGGTCTCAGGCACCTGGGGGTGGCGGAGGTGTTGGCGACCACCCAGCCCAGGGCGGGCGGGAGCCAGCAAACTTTTCGGCGCTTGGCGCCCCGCCCCAGATCCCGCAGGCCGCTCACGGGGAAGTGGCCCAGGAGGCTTCCGGGCCCGGGGACCGCGGTCCCTTGGGCATCCCACCTGCCCGCCCATGCTGCGCTAGGTGCAGCTCAGCCACAGACCGGACCGGCCCTCCTGCCTGACAGAAGCTGGCCCGAAGCCACTGGGAGCCACCATTGAGTTGGCACGGCCTCTAAGACCCAGCCACGGCACTTTCGCCCCCACGTCACCGTCCGAGCTCAGGACCCCGCCCCAGGTGGCCGGCAGGCCCAGGGAAGCGGCCTGGGCCCTCGACCCCGCTCCCGCGCCCGGCCATAATGAAACGGCGGAGGGGCGGTTTTTTCCGTATGGAGCTGTGGAGAGCCAGCCCGGCAGACAGGTGGCGGCGCCGGGGCTGGGCTCCAGTGGGGGCGGCCAGGTGCAGGTCGAGGGGCTCGCGGGCCGCACGGACGGCCCCCGGGTCCGCGGCCACGTCTGGTTTCCGTCAGGCCACCCCCGGAGCGTCTGGTGTGCCTCTGCCTTCCAGGGCCGCCTTCTGGCCGCCTGGCCGCTCAGGCAGGCGGGGAGCGCCTCATAAGACGCTTGCTGTGGTGGGAGGGGCCTGAGGAGGTGGGGCTTGCAGCTGTACCCGGCGGGGGGCGGAGATAGCCGCGAACGCCGCGGGCGCCAAAAGGAGAAGGCGGAGCGGGAGGCAAAAAGCCTAGAGCACCCGGTCTTCCCTAGAGGTCTCCCATCCAAGTTCTAACCAGGCCCGACCCTGCTTAGCTTCCGCGATCGCGGCGAGATCGGGCCCTTCTAGGCTGGTTTGGCAGTAGATGCCGGCGGGGTCGCGGGCTGCCTCTTGAGGCGCAGCTTCACAGGCGCTTGGGCCTTACCGTCAGCCCAGCGGCCCGCCCGTCCCGGCAGGGCCCCGCCGCCTGCCTAGGCCGGGGAACGGAGGTCTCGGGCACCTGGGGGTGGCGGAGGTGTTGGCGACCACCCAGCCCAGGGCGGGCGGGAGCCAGCAAACTTTTCGGCGCTTGGCGCCCCGCCCCAGATCCCGCAGGCCGCTCACGGGGAAGTGGCCCAGGAGGCTTCCGGGCCCGGGGACCGCGGTCCCTTGGGCATCCCACCTGCCCGCCCATGCTGCGCTAGGTGCAGCTCAGCCACAGACCGGACCGGCCCTCCTGCCTGACAGAAGCTGGCCCGAAGCCACTGGGAGCCACCATTGAGTTGGCACGGCCTCTAAGACCCAGCCACGGCACTTTCGCCCCCACGTCACCGTCCGAGCTCAGGACCCCGCCCCAGGTGGCCGGCAGGCCCAGGGAAGCGGCCTGGGCCCTCGACCCCGCTCCCGCGCCCGGCCATAATGAAACGGCGGAGGGGCGGTTTTTTCCGTATGGAGCTGTGGAGAGCCAGCCCGGCAGACAGGTGGCGGCGCCGGGGCTGGGCTCCAGTGGGGGCGGCCAGGTGCAGGTCGAGGGGCTCGCGGGCCGCACGGACGGCCCCCGGGTCCGCGGCCACGTCTGGTTTCCGTCAGGCCACCCCCGGAGCGTCTGGTGTGCCTCTGCCTTCCAGGGCCGCCTTCTGGCCGCCTGGCCGCTCAGGCAGGCGGGGAGCGCCTCATAAGACGCTTGCTGTGGTGGGAGGGGCCTGAGGAGGTGGGGCTTGCAGCTGTACCCGGCGGGGGGCGGAGATAGCCGCGAACGCCGCGGGCGCCAAAAGGAGAAGGCGGAGCGGGAGGCAAAAAGCCTAGAGCACCCGGTCTTCCCTAGAGGTCTCCCATCCAAGTTCTAACCAGGCCCGACCCTGCTTAGCTTCCGCGATCGCGGCGAGATCGGGCCCTTCTAGGCTGGTTTGGCAGTAGATGCCGGCGGGGTCGCGGGCTGCCTCTTGAGGCGCAGCTTAGCGGGCGCTTGGGCCTTACCGCCAGCCCAGCGGCCCGCCCGTCCCGGCAGGGACCCGCCGCCCGCCTGGGCCGGGGAACGGAGGTAGCAGCAGCAGTAGAAGTAGCAGCAGTAGTGGTAATAGAAGTAGTATTTGCCATGCACTGGGCTAGTAGTAATAGTAGTGGTAGTAGCAGCAGGAGAAGTGGCTGCAGCAGCAGGAGTAGTAGCACCATATATTCCCTGCAGAGGGCCAGTAGTAGTAGTAGCAGTAGCAGCAATTGAAGTAGTAGTAGTAGATTTGCCATGCAGTGGACTGCTAGTAGTAGCAGTAGTAGTAGAGTTAGCATCAGCAATAGAAGTGGCATCAGCAGCAGTAATAGTACCAGCAGATTTGTCCTGCAGTGGGCCAGTAGTGATAATAGAAGTAGCAGCCATAACAGTAGTAGTAGTAGATTTGCCATACACAGGGCTAGTAGTATTGATACTAGTAGTAGAAGTAGTAGCAGCATCAGGAGTAGTAGTAGTAGTATTTTCAATGCACTGGACTACTAGTAGTAGCAGTAGTAGTAGCATTTGTACAAGCAGCAGCAGTAGTAGTAATAGTAGTTGTATTTGCCATGCATTGGGCTAGTGGTAGTAGTAATAGTGGTAGCAATAGCAGTAGAAGTGGCAGCAGCAGGAGTAATTGGAGCAGCATATTTGACTTGCAGTGGGCCAGGAATAGTAGTAGAAGTAGCAGGAACAGCAATAATAGTAGTATATTTGCCATGCACTGGGCTAGTAGTATTGATAGTTGTAGTAGCGGAAGTAGCAGCAGCAGCACTAGTAGTAATAGTAGTAGTATTTGCCATATACTAGATTACTAGCATTAGCGGTAGTAGTAACATTACTATTAGCAGCAGTAGCTGTTGTAGTAATAGTAGTAGAATTTGCCATGCACTGGACTACTAGTAGTAGCAGTAGTAGTAGCAATAGTAGAAGCAGCAGTAGTAGTAGTAGTGTTAATATTTGCCATGCACTGGGCTATTAGTAGTAGTAGTAGCAGCAGCACCTGTACAAGTAGCAGCAGCAGTAGTAGTAGCAGCAGTAGTAGTAATGGCAGCAGTGGTGGTAATAGTAGTAGTATTTGCCATGCACTGGCCTAGTAGTAGTAGTAGTAGTGGTAGAAACAGCAGTAGAAGTGGCATCAGCAGCAGTAATAGTGGCAGCATATTTGACCTGCAGAGGGCCAGAAATAGAAGTAGAAGAATCAGCAAGAGCAATAGTAGTAGCCGGTCCACGCTGCGTTAGGCGAAGCCCAACCGCAGACCGGGCCGGCCCTCCTGCCCGACAGCAGGTGGCCCGAAGCCAGTGGGAGCCAGCATTGTGTTGGTACAGCCCCTTAGACCCAGCAACGCCACCCTTGCCCCCACGCCACCGTCCGAGCTCAGGACCCCGCCCCAGGTGGCCGGCAGGCCCGGGGAAGCGGCCTGGGCCCTCGATCCCGCTCCCGCCCCCGGCCATGGCGAAACGGCAGAGGGGCGGCTTTTTTCCGTATGGAGCTGTGGAGAGCCAGCCCGGCAGACAGGTGGCGGCGCCGGGGCTGGGCTCCAGTGGGGGCGGCCAGGTGCAGGTCGAGGGGCTCGCGGGCCGCACGGACGGCCCCCGGGTCCGCGGCCACGTCTGGTTTCCGTCAGGCCACCCCCGGAGCGTCTGGTGTGCCTCTGCCTTCCAGGGCCGCCTTCTGGCCGCCTCTCCGGTCAGGCAGGCAGGGAGCGCCTCATAAGACGCTTGCTGTGGTGGGAGGGGCCTGAGGAGGTGGGGCTTGCAGCTGTACCCGGCGGGGGGCGGAGATAGCCGCGAACGCCGCGGGCGCCAAAAGGAGAAGGCGGAGCGGGAGGCAAAAAGCCTAGAGCACCCGGTCTTCCCTAGAGGTCTCCCATCCAAGTTCTAACCAGGCCCGACCCTGCTTAGCTTCCGCGATCGCGGCGAGATCGGGCCCTTCTAGGCTGGTTTGGCAGTAGATGCCGGCGGGGTCGCGGGCTGCCTCTTGAGGCGCAGCTTCACAGGCGCTTGGGCCTTACCGTCAGCCCAGCGGCCCGCCCGTCCCGGCAGGGCCCCGCCGCCTGCCTAGGCCGGGGAACGGAGGTCTCAGGCACCTGGGGGTGGCGGAGGTGTTGGCGACCACCCAGCCCAGGGCGGGCGGGAGCCAGCAAACTTTTCGGCGCTTGGCGCCCCGCCCCAGATCCCGCAGGCCGCTCACGGGGAAGTGGCCCAGGAGGCTTCCGGGCCCGGGGACCGCGGTCCCTTGGGCATCCCACCTGCCCGCCCATGCTGCGCTAGGTGCAGCTCAGCCACAGACCGGACCGGCCCTCCTGCCTGACAGAAGCTGGCCCGAAGCCACTGGGAGCCACCATTGAGTTGGCACGGCCTCTAAGACCCAGCCACGGCACTTTCGCCCCCACGTCACCGTCCGAGCTCAGGACCCCGCCCCAGGTGGCCGGCAGGCCCAGGGAAGCGGCCTGGGCCCTCGACCCCGCTCCCGCGCCCGGCCATAATGAAACGGCGGAGGGGCGGTTTTTTCCGTATGGAGCTGTGGAGAGCCAGCCCGGCAGACAGGTGGCGGCGCCGGGGCTGGGCTCCAGTGGGGGCGGCCAGGTGCAGGTCGAGGGGCTCGCGGGCCGCACGGACGGCCCCCGGGTCCGCGGCCACGTCTGGTTTCCGTCAGGCCACCCCCGGAGCGTCTGGTGTGCCTCTGCCTTCCAGGGCCGCCTTCTGGCCGCCTGGCCGCTCAGGCAGGCGGGGAGCGCCTCATAAGACGCTTGCTGTGGTGGGAGGGGCCTGAGGAGGTGGGGCTTGCAGCTGTACCCGGCGGGGGGCGGAGATAGCCGCGAACGCCGCGGGCGCCAAAAGGAGAAGGCGGAGCGGGAGGCAAAAAGCCTAGAGCACCCGGTCTTCCCTAGAGGTCTCCCATCCAATTTCTAACCAGGCCCGACCCTGCTTAGCTTCCGCGATCGCGGCGAGATCGGGCCCTTCTAGGCTGGTTTGGCAGTAGATGCCGGCGGGGTCGCGGGCTGCCTCTTGAGGCGCAGCTTAGCGGGCGCTTGGGCCTTACCGCCAGCCCAGCGGCCCGCCCGTCCCGGCAGGGACCCGCCGCCCGCCTGGGCCGGGGAACGGAGGTAGCAGCAGCAGTAGAAGTAGCAGCAGTAGTGGTAATAGAAGTAGTATTTGCCATGCACTGGGCTAGTAGTAATAGTAGTGGTAGTAGCAGCAGGAGAAGTGGCTGCAGCAGCAGGAGTAGTAGCACCATATATTCCCTGCAGAGGGCCAGTAGTAGTAGTAGCAGTAGCAGCAATTGAAGTAGTAGTAGTAGATTTGCCATGCAGTGGACTGCTAGTAGTAGCAGTAGTAGTAGAGTTAGCATCAGCAATAGAAGTGGCATCAGCAGCAGTAATAGTACCAGCAGATTTGTCCTGCAGTGGGCCAGTAGTGATAATAGAAGTAGCAGCCATAACAGTAGTAGTAGTAGATTTGCCATACACAGGGCTAGTAGTATTGATACTAGTAGTAGAAGTAGTAGCAGCATCAGGAGTAGTAGTAGTAGTATTTTCAATGCACTGGACTACTAGTAGTAGCAGTAGTAGTAGCATTTGTACAAGCAGCAGCAGTAGTAGTAATAGTAGTTGTATTTGCCATGCATTGGGCTAGTGGTAGTAGTAATAGTGGTAGCAATAGCAGTAGAAGTGGCAGCAGCAGGAGTAATTGGAGCAGCATATTTGACTTGCAGTGGGCCAGGAATAGTAGTAGAAGTAGCAGGAACAGCAATAATAGTAGTATATTTGCCATGCACTGGGCTAGTAGTATTGATAGTTGTAGTAGCGGAAGTAGCAGCAGCAGCACTAGTAGTAATAGTAGTAGTATTTGCCATATACTAGATTACTAGCATTAGTGGTAGTAGTAACATTACTATTAGCAGCAGTAGCTGTTGTAGTAATAGTAGTAGAATTTGCCATGCACTGGACTACTAGTAGTAGCAGTAGTAGTAGCAATAGTAGAAGCAGCAGTAGTAGTAGTAGTGTTAATATTTGCCATGCACTGGGCTATTAGTAGTAGTAGTAGCAGCAGCACCTGTACAAGTAGCAGCAGCAGTAGTAGTAGCAGCAGTAGTAGTAATGGCAGCAGTGGTGGTAATAGTAGTAGTATTTGCCATGCACTGGCCTAGTAGTAGTAGTAGTAGTGGTAGAAACAGCAGTAGAAGTGGCATCAGCAGCAGTAATAGTGGCAGCATATTTGACCTGCAGAGGGCCAGAAATAGAAGTAGAAGAATCAGCAAGAGCAATAGTAGTAGCCGGTCCACGCTGCGTTAGGCGAAGCCCAACCGCAGACTGGGCCGGCCCTCCTGCCCGACAGCAGGTGGCCCGAAGCCAGTGGGAGCCAGCATTGTGTTGGTACAGCCCCTTAGACCCAGCAACGCCACCCTTGCCCCCACGCCACCGTCCGAGCTCAGGACCCCGCCCCAGGTGGCCGGCAGGCCCGGGGAAGCGGCCTGGGCCCTCGATCCCGCTCCCGCCCCCGGCCATGGCGAAACGGCAGAGGGGCGGCTTTTTCCGTATGGAGCTGTGGAGAGCCAGCCCGGCAGACAGGTGGCGGCGCCGGGGCTGGGCTCCAGTGGGGGCGGCCAGGTGCAGGTCGAGGGGCTCGCGGGCCGCACGGACGGCCCCCGGGTCCGCGGCCACGTCTGGTTTCCGTCAGGCCACCCCCGGAGCGTCTGGTGTGCCTCTGCCTTCCAGGGCCGCCTTCTGGCCGCCTCTCCGGTCAGGCAGGCAGGGAGCGCCTCATAAGACGCTTGCTGTGGTGGGAGGGGCCTGAGGAGGTGGGGCTTGCAGCTGTACCCGGCGGGGGGCGGAGATAGCCGCGAACGCCGCGGGCGCCAAAAGGAGAAGGCGGAGCGGGAGGCAAAAAGCCTAGAGCACCCGGTCTTCCCTAGAGGTCTCCCATCCAAGTTCTAACCAGGCCCGACCCTGCTTAGCTTCCGCGATCGCGGCGAGATCGGGCCCTTCTAGGCTGGTTTGGCAGTAGATGCCGGCGGGGTCGCGGGCTGCCTCTTGAGGCGCAGCTTCACAGGCGCTTGGGCCTTACCGTCAGCCCAGCGGCCCGCCCGTCCCGGCAGGGCCCCGCCGCCTGCCTAGGCCGGGGAACGGAGGTCTCAGGCACCTGGGGGTGGCGGAGGTGTTGGCGACCACCCAGCCCAGGGCGGGCGGGAGCCAGCAAACTTTTCGGCGCTTGGCGCCCCGCCCCAGATCCCGCAGGCCGCTCACGGGGAAGTGGCCCAGGAGGCTTCCGGGCCCGGGGACCGCGGTCCCTTGGGCATCCCACCTGCCCGCCCATGCTGCGCTAGGTGCAGCTCAGCCACAGACCGGACCGGCCCTCCTGCCTGACAGAAGCTGGCCCGAAGCCACTGGGAGCCACCATTGAGTTGGCACGGCCTCTAAGACCCAGCCACGGCACTTTCGCCCCCACGTCACCGTCCGAGCTCAGGACCCCGCCCCAGGTGGCCGGCAGGCCCAGGGAAGCGGCCTGGGCCCTCGACCCCGCTCCCGCGCCCGGCCATAATGAAACGGCGGAGGGGCGGTTTTTTCCGTATGGAGCTGTGGAGAGCCAGCCCGGCAGACAGGTGGCGGCGCCGGGGCTGGGCTCCAGTGGGGGCGGCCAGGTGCAGGTCGAGGGGCTCGCGGGCCGCACGGACGGCCCCCGGGTCCGCGGCCACGTCTGGTTTCCGTCAGGCCACCCCCGGAGCGTCTGGTGTGCCTCTGCCTTCCAGGGCCGCCTTCTGGCCGCCTGGCCGCTCAGGCAGGCGGGGAGCGCCTCATAAGACGCTTGCTGTGGTGGGAGGGGCCTGAGGAGGTGGGGCTTGCAGCTGTACCCGGCGGGGGGCGGAGATAGCCGCGAACGCCGCGGGCGCCAAAAGGAGAAGGCGGAGCGGGAGGCAAAAAGCCTAGAGCACCCGGTCTTCCCTAGAGGTCTCCCATCCAAGTTCTAACCAGGCCCGACCCTGCTTAGCTTCCGCGATCGCGGCGAGATCGGGCCCTTCTAGGCTGGTTTGGCAGTAGATGCCGGCGGGGTCGCGGGCTGCCTCTTGAGGCGCAGCTTAGCGGGCGCTTGGGCCTTACCGCCAGCCCAGCGGCCCGCCCGTCCCGGCAGGGACCCGCCGCCCGCCTGGGCCGGGGAACAGAGGTAGCAGCAGCAGTAGAAGTAGCAGCAGTAGTGGTAATAGAAGTAGTATTTGCCATGCACTGGGCTAGTAGTAATAGTAGTGGTAGTAGCAGCAGGAGAAGTGGCTGCAGCAGCAGGAGTAGTAGCACCATATATTCCCTGCAGAGGGCCAGTAGTAGTAGTAGCAGTAGCAGCAATTGAAGTAGTAGTAGTAGATTTGCCATGCAGTGGACTGCTAGTAGTAGCAGTAGTAGTAGAGTTAGCATCAGCAATAGAAGTGGCATCAGCAGCAGTAATAGTACCAGCAGATTTGTCCTGCAGTGGGCCAGTAGTGATAATAGAAGTAGCAGCCATAACAGTAGTAGTAGTAGATTTGCCATACACAGGGCTAGTAGTATTGATACTAGTAGTAGAAGTAGTAGCAGCATCAGGAGTAGTAGTAGTAGTATTTTCAATGCACTGGACTACTAGTAGTAGCAGTAGTAGTAGCATTTGTACAAGCAGCAGCAGTAGTAGTAATAGTAGTAGTATTTGCCATGCATTGGGCTAGTGGTAGTAGTAATAGTGGTAGCAATAGCAGTAGAAGTGGCAGCAGCAGGAGTAATTGGAGCAGCATATTTGACTTGCAGTGGGCCAGGAATAGTAGTAGAAGTAGCAGGAACAGCAATAATAGTAGTATATTTGCCATGCACTGGGCTAGTAGTATTGATAGTTGTAGTAGCGGAAGTAGCAGCAGCAGCACTAGTAGTAATAGTAGTAGTATTTGCCATATACTAGATTACTAGCATTAGCGGTAGTAGTAACATTACTATTAGCAGCAGTAGCTGTTGTAGTAATAGTAGTAGAATTTGCCATGCACTGGACTACTAGTAGTAGCAGTAGTAGTAGCAATAGTAGAAGCAGCAGCAGTAGTAGTAGTGTTAATATTTGCCATGCACTGGGCTATTAGTAGTAGTAGTAGCAGCAGCACCTGTACAAGTAGCAGCAGCAGTAGTAGTAGCAGCAGTAGTAGTAATGGCAGCAGTGGTGGTAATAGTAGTAGTATTTGCCATGCACTGTCCTAGTAGTAGTAGTAGTAGTGGTAGAAACAGCAGTAGAAGTGGCATCAGCAGCAGTAATAGTGGCAGCATATTTGACCTGCAGAGGGCCAGAAATAGAAGTAGAAGAATCAGCAAGAGCAATAGTAGTAGCCGGCCCACGCTGCGTTAGGCGAAGCCCAACCGCAGACCGGGCCGGCCCTCCTGCCCGACAGCAGGTGGCCCGAAGCCAGTGGGAGCCAGCATTGTGTTGGTACAGCCCCTTAGACCCAGCAACACCACCCTTGCCCCCACGCCACCGTCCGAGCTCAGGACCCCGCCCCAGGTGGCCGGCAGGCCCGGGGAAGCGGCCTGGGCCCTCGATCCCGCTCCCGCACCCGGCCATGGCGAAATCGGCAGAGGGGCGGCTTTTTCCGTATGGAGCTGTGGAGAGCCAGCCCGGCAGACAGGTGGCGGCGCCGGGGCTGGGCTCCAGTGGGGTCGGCCAGGTGCAGGTCGAGGGGCTCGCGGGCCGCACGGACGGCCCCCGGGTCCGCGGCCACGTCTGATTTCCGTCAGGCCACCCCCGGAGCGTCTGGTGTGCCTCTGCTTTCCAGGGCCGCCTTCTGGCCGCCTGGCCTGTCAGGCAGGCGGGGAGCGCCTCATAAGACACTTGCTGTGGTGGGAGGGGCCTGAGGAGGTGGGGCTTGCAGCCGTACCTGGCGGGGGCAGCGGATGGGGCGGCGGAGATAGCCGCGAACGCCGCGGGCGCCAAAAGGAGAAGGCGGAGCGGGAGGCAAAAAGCCTAGAGCACCCGGTCTTCCCTAGAGGTCTCCCATCCAAGTTCTAACCAGGCCCGACCCTGCTTAGCTTCCGCGATCGCGGCGAGATCGGGCCCTTCTAGGCTGGTTTGGCAGTAGATGCCGGCGGGGTCGCGGGCTGCCTCTTGAGGCGCAGCTTCACAGGCGCTTGGGCCTTACCGTCAGCCCAGCGGCCCGCCCGTCCCGGCAGGGCCCCGCCGCCTGCCTAGGCCGGGGAACGGAGGTCTCGGGCACCTGGGGGTGGCGGAGGTGTTGGCGACCACCCAGCCCAGGGCGGGCGGGAGCCAGCAAACTTTTCGGCGCTTGGCGCCCCGCCCCAGATCCCGCAGGCCGCTCACGGGGAAGTGGCCCAGGAGGCTTCCGGGCCCGGGGACCGCGGTCCCTTGGGCATCCCACCTGCCCGCCCATGCTGCGCTAGGTGCAGCTCAGCCACAGACCGGACCGGCCCTCCTGCCTGACAGAAGCTGGCCCGAAGCCACTGGGAGCCACCATTGAGTTGGCACGGCCTCTAAGACCCAGCCACGGCACTTTCGCCCCCACGTCACCGTCCGAGCTCAGGACCCCGCCCCAGGTGGCCGGCAGGCCCAGGGAAGCGGCCTGGGCCCTCGACCCCGCTCCCGCGCCCGGCCATAATGAAACGGCGGAGGGGCGGTTTTTTCCGTATGGAGCTGTGGAGAGCCAGCCCGGCAGACAGGTGGCGGCGCCGGGGCTGGGCTCCAGTGGGGGCGGCCAGGTGCAGGTCGAGGGGCTCGCGGGCCGCACGGACGGCCCCCGGGTCCGCGGCCACGTCTGGTTTCCGTCAGGCCACCCCCGGAGCGTCTGGTGTGCCTCTGCCTTCCAGGGCCGCCTTCTGGCCGCCTGGCCGCTCAGGCAGGCGGGGAGCGCCTCATAAGACGCTTGCTGTGGTGGGAGGGGCCTGAGGAGGTGGGGCTTGCAGCTGTACCCGGCGGGGGGCGGAGATAGCCGCGAACGCCGCGGGCGCCAAAAGGAGAAGGCGGAGCGGGAGGCAAAAAGCCTAGAGCACCCGGTCTTCCCTAGAGGTCTCCCATCCAAGTTCTAACCAGGCCCGACCCTGCTTAGCTTCCGCGATCGCGGCGAGATCGGGCCCTTCTAGGCTGGTTTGGCAGTAGATGCCGGCGGGGTCGCGGGCTGCCTCTTGAGGCGCAGCTTAGCGGGCGCTTGGGCCTTACCGCCAGCCCAGCGGCCCGCCCGTCCCGGCAGGGCCCCGCCGCCCGCCTAGGCCGGGGAACGGAGGTAGCAGCAGCAGTAGAAGTAGCAGCAGTAGTGGTAATAGAAGTAGTATTTGCCATGCACTGGGCTAGTAGTAATAGTAGTGGTAGTAGCAGCAGGAGAAGTGGCTGCAGCAGCAGGAGTAGTAGCACCATATATTCCCTGCAGAGGGCCAGTAGTAGTAGTAGCAGTAGCAGCAATTGAAGTAGTAGTAGTAGATTTGCCATGCAGTGGACTGCTAGTAGTAGCAGTAGTAGTAGAGTTAGCATCAGCAATAGAAGTGGCATCAGCAGCAGTAATAGTACCAGCAGATTTGTCCTGCAGTGGGCCAGTAGTGATAATAGAAGTAGCAGCCATAACAGTAGTAGTAGTAGATTTGCCATACACAGGGCTAGTAGTATTGATACTAGTAGTAGAAGTAGTAGCAGCATCAGGAGTAGTAGTAGTAGTATTTTCAATGCACTGGACTACTAGTAGTAGCAGTAGTAGTAGCATTTGTACAAGCAGCAGCAGTAGTAGTAATAGTAGTAGTATTTGCCATGCATTGGGCTAGTGGTAGTAGTAATAGTGGTAGCAATAGCAGTAGAAGTGGCAGCAGCAGGAGTAATTGGAGCAGCATATTTGACTTGCAGTGGGCCAGGAATAGTAGTAGAAGTAGCAGGAACAGCAATAATAGTAGTATATTTGCCATGCACTGGGCTAGTAGTATTGATAGTTGTAGTAGCGGAAGTAGCAGCAGCAGCACTAGTAGTAATAGTAGTAGTATTTGCCATATACTAGATTACTAGCAGTAGCGGTAGTAGTAACATTACTATTAGCAGCAGTAGCTGTTGTAGTAATAGTAGTAGAATTTGCCATGCACTGGACTACTAGTAGTAGCAGTAGTAGTAGCAATAGTAGAAGCAGCAGTAGTAGTAGTAGTGTTAATATTTGCCATGCACTGGGCTATTAGTAGTAGTAGTAGCAGCAGCACCTGTACAAGTAGCAGCAGCAGTAGTAGTAGCAGCAGTAGTAGTAATGGCAGCAGTGGTGGTAATAGTAGTAGTATTTGCCATGCACTGGCCTAGTAGTAGTAGTAGTAGTGGTAGAAACAGCAGTAGAAGTGGCATCAGCAGCAGTAATAGTGGCAGCATATTTGACCTGCAGAGGGCCAGAAATAGAAGTAGAAGAATCAGCAAGAGCAATAGTAGTAGCCGGTCCACGCTGCATTAGGCGAAGCCCAACCGCAGACCGGGCCGGCCCTCCTGCCCGACAGCAGGTGGCCCGAAGCCAGTGGGAGCCAGCATTGTGTTGGTACAGCCCCTTAGACCCAGCAACGCCACCCTTGCCCCCACGCCACCGTCCGAGCTCAGGACCCCGCCCCAGGTGGCCGGCAGGCCCGGGGAAGCGGCCTGGGCCCTCGATCCCGCTCCCGCCCCCGGCCATGGCGAAACGGCAGAGGGGCGGCTTTTTCCGTATGGAGCTGTGGAGAGCCAGCCCGGCAGACAGGTGGCGGCGCCGGGGCTGGGCTCCAGTGGGGGCGGCCAGGTGCAGGTCGAGGGGCTCGCGGGCCGCACGGACGGCCCCCGGGTCCGCGGCCACGTCTGGTTTCCGTCAGGCCACCCCCGGAGCGTCTGGTGTGCCTCTGCCTTCCAGGGCCGCCTTCTGGCCGCCTGGCCGCTCAGGCAGGCGGGGAGCGCCTCATAAGACGCTTGCTGTGGTGGGAGGGGCCTGAGGAGGTGGGGCTTGCAGCTGTACCCGGCGGGGGGCGGAGATAGCCGCGAACGCCGCGGGCGCCAAAAGGAGAAGGCGGAGCGGGAGGCAAAAAGCCTAGAGCACCCGGTCTTCCCTAGAGGTCTCGGTAACCAGGCCTGATCCTGCTTAGCTTCCGCGATCGCGGCGAGATCGGGCCCTTCTAGGCTGGTTTGGCAGTAGATGCCGGCGGGGTCGCGGGCTGCCTCTTGAGGCGCAGCTTCACAGGCGCTTGGGCCTTACCGTCAGCCCAGCGGCCCGCCCGTCCCGGCAGGGCCCCGCCGCCTGCCTAGGCCGGGGAACGGAGGTCTCAGGCACCTGGGGGTGGCGGAGGTGTTGGCGACCACCCAGCCCAGGGCGGGCGGGAGCCAGCAAACTTTTCGGCGCTTGGCGCCCCGCCCCAGATCCCGCAGGCCGCTCACGGGGAAGTGGCCCAGGAGGCTTCCGGGCCCGGGGACCGCGGTCCCTTGGGCATCCCACCTGCCCGCCCATGCTGCGCTAGGTGCAGCTCAGCCACAGACCGGACCGGCCCTCCTGCCTGACAGAAGCTGGCCCGAAGCCACTGGGAGCCACCATTGAGTTGGCACGGCCTCTAAGACCCAGCCACGGCACTTTCGCCCCCACGTCACCGTCCGAGCTCAGGACCCCGCCCCAGGTGGCCGGCAGGCCCAGGGAAGCGGCCTGGGCCCTCGACCCCGCTCCCGCGCCCGGCCATAATGAAACGGCGGAGGGGCGGTTTTTTCCGTATGGAGCTGTGGAGAGCCAGCCCGGCAGACAGGTGGCGGCGCCGGGGCTGGGCTCCAGTGGGGGCGGCCAGGTGCAGGTCGAGGGGCTCGCGGGCCGCACGGACGGCCCCCGGGTCCGCGGCCACGTCTGGTTTCCGTCAGGCCACCCCCGGAGCGTCTGGTGTGCCTCTGCCTTCCAGGGCCGCCTTCTGGCCGCCTGGCCGCTCAGGCAGGCGGGGAGCGCCTCATAAGACGCTTGCTGTGGTGGGAGGGGCCTGAGGAGGTGGGGCTTGCAGCTGTACCCGGCGGGGGGCGGAGATAGCCGCGAACGCCGCGGGCGCCAAAAGGAGAAGGCGGAGCGGGAGGCAAAAAGCCTAGAGCACCCGGTCTTCCCTAGAGGTCTCCCATCCAAGTTCTAACCAGGCCCGACCCTGCTTAGCTTCCGCGATCGCGGCGAGATCGGGCCCTTCTAGGCTGGTTTGGCAGTAGATGCCGGCGGGGTCGCGGGCTGCCTCTTGAGGCGCAGCTTAGCGGGCGCTTGGGCCTTACCGCCAGCCCAGCGGCCCGCCCGTCCCGGCAGGGACCCGCCGCCCGCCTGGGCCGGGGAACGGAGGTAGCAGCAGCAGTAGAAGTAGCAGCAGTAGTGGTAATAGAAGTAGTATTTGCCATGCACTGGGCTAGTAGTAATAGTAGTGGTAGTAGCAGCAGGAGAAGTGGCTGCAGCAGCAGGAGTAGTAGCACCATATATTCCCTGCAGAGGGCCAGTAGTAGTAGTAGCAGTAGCAGCAATTGAAGTAGTAGTAGTAGATTTGCCATGCAGTGGACTGCTAGTAGTAGCAGTAGTAGTAGAGTTAGCATCAGCAATAGAAGTGGCATCAGCAGCAGTAATAGTACCAGCAGATTTGTCCTGCAGTGGGCCAGTAGTGATAATAGAAGTAGCAGCCATAACAGTAGTAGTAGTAGATTTGCCATACACAGGGCTAGTAGTATTGATACTAGTAGTAGAAGTAGTAGCAGCATCAGGAGTAGTAGTAGTAGTATTTTCAATGCACTGGACTACTAGTAGTAGCAGTAGTAGTAGCATTTGTACAAGCAGCAGCAGTAGTAGTAATAGTAGTAGTATTTGCCATGCATTGGGCTAGTGGTAGTAGTAATAGTGGTAGCAATAGCAGTAGAAGTGGCAGCAGCAGGAGTAATTGGAGCAGCATATTTGACTTGCAGTGGGCCAGGAATAGTAGTAGAAGTAGCAGGAACAGCAATAATAGTAGTATATTTGCCATGCACTGGGCTAGTAGTATTGATAGTTGTAGTAGCGGAAGTAGCAGCAGCAGCACTAGTAGTAATAGTAGTAGTATTTGCCATATACTAGATTACTAGCATTAGCGGTAGTAGTAACATTACTATTAGCAGCAGTAGCTGTTGTAGTAATAGTAGTAGAATTTGCCATGCACTGGACTACTAGTAGTAGCAGTAGTAGTAGCAATAGTAGAAGCAGCAGTAGTAGTAGTAGTGTTAATATTTGCCATGCACTGGGCTATTAGTAGTAGTAGTAGCAGCAGCACCTGTACAAGTAGCAGCAGCAGTAGTAGTAGCAGCAGTAGTAGTAATGGCAGCAGTGGTGGTAATAGTAGTAGTATTTGCCATGCACTGGCCTAGTAGTAGTAGTAGTAGTGGTAGAAACAGCAGTAGAAGTGGCATCAGCAGCAGTAATAGTGGCAGCATATTTGACCTGCAGAGGGCCAGAAATAGAAGTAGAAGAATCAGCAAGAGCAATAGTAGTAGCCGGTCCACGCTGCGTTAGGCGAAGCCCAACCGCAGACCGGGCCGGCCCTCCTGCCCGACAGCAGGTGGCCCGAAGCCAGTGGGAGCCAGCATTGTGTTGGTACAGCCCCTTAGACCCAGCAACGCCACCCTTGCCCCCACGCCACCGTCCGAGCTCAGGACCCCGCCCCAGGTGGCCGGCAGGCCCGGGGAAGCGGCCTGGGCCCTCGATCCCGCTCCCGCCCCCGGCCATGGCGAAACGGCAGAGGGGCGGCTTTTTCCGTATGGAGCTGTGGAGAGCCAGCCCGGCAGACAGGTGGCGGCGCCGGGGCTGGGCTCCAGTGGGGGCGGCCAGGTGCAGGTCGAGGGGCTCGCGGGCCGCACGGACGGCCCCCGGGTCCGCGGCCACGTCTGGTTTCCGTCAGGCCACCCCCGGAGCGTCTGGTGTGCCTCTGCCTTCCAGGGCCGCCTTCTGGCCGCCTCTCCGGTCAGGCAGGCAGGGAGCGCCTCATAAGACGCTTGCTGTGGTGGGAGGGGCCTGAGGAGGTGGGGCTTGCAGCTGTACCCGGCGGGGGGCGGAGATAGCCGCGAACGCCGCGGGCGCCAAAAGGAGAAGGCGGAGCGGGAGGCAAAAAGCCTAGAGCACCCGGTCTTCCCTAGAGGTCTCCCATCCAAGTTCTAACCAGGCCCGACCCTGCTTAGCTTCCGCGATCGCGGCGAGATCGGGCCCTTCTAGGCTGGTTTGGCAGTAGATGCCGGCGGGGTCGCGGGCTGCCTCTTGAGGCGCAGCTTCACAGGCGCTTGGGCCTTACCGTCAGCCCAGCGGCCCGCCCGTCCCGGCAGGGCCCCGCCGCCTGCCTAGGCCGGGGAACGGAGGTCTCGGGCACCTGGGGGTGGCGGAGGTGTTGGCGACCACCCAGCCCAGGGCGGGCGGGAGCCAGCAAACTTTTCGGCGCTTGGCGCCCCGCCCCAGATCCCGCAGGCCGCTCACGGGGAAGTGGCCCAGGAGGCTTCCGGGCCCGGGGACCGCGGTCCCTTGGGCATCCCACCTGCCCGCCCATGCTGCGCTAGGTGCAGCTCTGCCACAGACCGGACCGGCCCTCCTGCCTGACAGAAGCTGGCCCGAAGCCACTGGGAGCCACCATTGAGTTGGCACGGCCTCTAAGACCCAGCCACGGCACTTTCGCCCCCACGTCACCGTCCGAGCTCAGGACCCCGCCCCAGGTGGCCGGCAGGCCCAGGGAAGCGGCCTGGGCCCTCGACCCCGCTCCCGCGCCCGGCCATAATGAAACGGCGGAGGGGCGGTTTTTTTCCGTATGGAGCTGTGGAGAGCCAGCCCGGCAGACAGGTGGCGGCGCCGGGGCTGGGCTCCAGTGGGGGCGGCCAGGTGCAGGTCGAGGGGCTCGCGGGCCGCACGGACGGCCCCCGGGTCCGCGGCCACGTCTGGTTTCCGTCAGGCCACCCCCGGAGCGTCTGGTGTGCCTCTGCCTTCCAGGGCCGCCTTCTGGCCGCCTGGCCGCTCAGGCAGGCGGGGAGCGCCTCATAAGACGCTTGCTGTGGTGGGAGGGGCCTGAGGAGGTGGGGCTTGCAGCTGTACCCGGCGGGGGGCGGAGATAGCCGCGAACGCCGCGGGCGCCAAAAGGAGACGGCGGAGCGGGAGGCAAAAAGCCTAGAGCACCCGGTCTTCCCTAGAGGTCTCCCATCCAAGTTCTAACCAGGCCCGACCCTGCTTAGCTTCCGCGATCGCGGCGAGATCGGGCCCTTCTAGGCTGGTTTGGCAGTAGATGCCGGCGGGGTCGCGGGCTGCCTCTTGAGGCGCAGCTTAGCGGGCGCTTGGGCCTTACCGCCAGCCCAGCGGCCCGCCCGTCCCGGCAGGGACCCGCCGCCCGCCTGGGCCGGGGAACGGAGGTAGCAGCAGCAGTAGAAGTAGCAGCAGTAGTGGTAATAGAAGTAGTATTTGCCATGCACTGGGCTAGTAGTAATAGTAGTGGTAGTAGCAGCAGGAGAAGTGGCTGCAGCAGCAGGAGTAGTAGCACCATATATTCCCTGCAGAGGGCCAGTAGTAGTAGTAGCAGTAGCAGCAATTGAAGTAGTAGTAGTAGATTTGCCATGCAGTGGACTGCTAGTAGTAGCAGTAGTAGTAGAGTTAGCATCAGCAATAGAAGTGGCATCAGCAGCAGTAATAGTACCAGCAGATTTGTCCTGCAGTGGGCCAGTAGTGATAATAGAAGTAGCAGCCATAACAGTAGTAGTAGTAGATTTGCCATACACAGGGCTAGTAGTATTGATACTAGTAGTAGAAGTAGTAGCAGCATCAGGAGTAGTAGTAGTAGTATTTTCAATGCACTGGACTACTAGTAGTAGCAGTAGTAGTAGCATTTGTACAAGCAGCAGCAGTAGTAGTAATAGTAGTAGTATTTGCCATGCATTGGGCTAGTGGTAGTAGTAATAGTGGTAGCAATAGCAGTAGAAGTGGCAGCAGCAGGAGTAATTGGAGCAGCATATTTGACTTGCAGTGGGCCAGGAATAGTAGTAGAAGTAGCAGGAACAGCAATAATAGTAGTATATTTGCCATGCACTGGGCTAGTAGTATTGATAGTTGTAGTAGCGGAAGTAGCAGCAGCAGCACTAGTAGTAATAGTAGTAGTATTTGCCATATACTAGATTACTAGCATTAGCGGTAGTAGTAACATTACTATTAGCAGCAGTAGCTGTTGTAGTAATAGTAGTAGAATTTGCCATGCACTGGACTACTAGTAGTAGCAGTAGTAGTAGCAATAGTAGAAGCAGCAGTAGTAGTAGTAGTGTTAATATTTGCCATGCACTGGGCTATTAGTAGTAGTAGTAGCAGCAGCACCTGTACAAGTAGCAGCAGCAGTAGTAGTAGCAGCAGTAGTAGTAATGGCAGCAGTGGTGGTAATAGTAGTAGTATTTGCCATGCACTGGCCTAGTAGTAGTAGTAGTAGTGGTAGAAACAGCAGTAGAAGTGGCATCAGCAGCAGTAATAGTGGCAGCATATTTGACCTGCAGAGGGCCAGAAATAGAAGTAGAAGAATCAGCAAGAGCAATAGTAGTAGCCGGTCCACGCTGCGTTAGGCGAAGCCCAACCGCAGACCGGGCCGGCCCTCCTGCCCGACAGCAGGTGGCCCGAAGCCAGTGGGAGCCAGCATTGTGTTGGTACAGCCCCTTAGACCCAGCAACGCCACCCTTGCCCCCACGCCACCGTCCGAGCTCAGGACCCCGCCCCAGGTGGCCGGCAGGCCCGGGGAAGCGGCCTGGGCCCTCGATCCCGCTCCCGCCCCCGGCCATGGCGAAACGGCAGAGGGGCGGCTTTTTCCGTATGGAGCTGTGGAGAGCCAGCCCGGCAGACAGGTGGCGGCGCCGGGGCTGGGCTCCAGTGGGGGCGGCCAGGTGCAGGTCGAGGGGCTCGCGGGCCGCACGGACGGCCCCCGGGTCCGCGGCCACGTCTGGTTTCCGTCAGGCCACCCCCGGAGCGTCTGGTGTGCCTCTGCCTTCCAGGGCCGCCTTCTGGCCGCCTGGCCGCTCAGGCAGGCGGGGAGCGCCTCATAAGACGCTTGCTGTGGTGGGAGGGGCCTGAGGAGGTGGGGCTTGCAGCTGTACCCGGCGGGGGGCGGAGATAGCCGCGAACGCCGCGGGCGCCAAAAGGAGAAGGCGGAGCGGGAGGCAAAAAGCCTAGAGCACCCGGTCTTCCCTAGAGGTCTCGGTAACCAGGCCCGACCCTGCTTAGCTTCCGCGATCGCGGCGAGATCGGGCCCTTCTAGGCTGGTTTGGCAGTAGATGCCGGCGGGGTCGCGGGCTGCCTCTTGAGGCGCAGCTTAGCGGGCGCTTGGGCCTTACCGCCAGCCCAGCGGCCCGCCCGTCCCGGCAGGGACCCGCCGCCCGCCTGGGCCGGGGAACGGAGGTAGCAGCAGCAGTAGAAGTAGCAGCAGTAGTGGTAATAGAAGTAGTATTTGCCATGCACTGGGCTAGTAGTAATAGTAGTGGTAGTAGCAGCAGGAGAAGTGGCTGCAGCAGCAGGAGTAGTAGCACCATATATTCCCTGCAGAGGGCCAGTAGTAGTAGTAGCAGTAGCAGCAATTGAAGTAGTAGTAGTAGATTTGCCATGCAGTGGACTGCTAGTAGTAGCAGTAGTAGTAGAGTTAGCATCAGCAATAGAAGTGGCATCAGCAGCAGTAATAGTACCAGCAGATTTGTCCTGCAGTGGGCCAGTAGTGATAATAGAAGTAGCAGCCATAACAGTAGTAGTAGTAGATTTGCCATACACAGGGCTAGTAGTATTGATACTAGTAGTAGAAGTAGTAGCAGCATCAGGAGTAGTAGTAGTAGTATTTTCAATGCACTGGACTACTAGTAGTAGCAGTAGTAGTAGCATTTGTACAAGCAGCAGCAGTAGTAGTAATAGTAGTAGTATTTGCCATGCATTGGGCTAGTGGTAGTAGTAATAGTGGTAGCAATAGCAGTAGAAGTGGCAGCAGCAGGAGTAATTGGAGCAGCATATTTGACTTGCAGTGGGCCAGGAATAGTAGTAGAAGTAGCAGGAACAGCAATAATAGTAGTATATTTGCCATGCACTGGGCTAGTAGTATTGATAGTTGTAGTAGCGGAAGTAGCAGCAGCAGCACTAGTAGTAATAGTAGTAGTATTTGCCATATACTAGATTACTAGCATTAGCGGTAGTAGTAACATTACTATTAGCAGCAGTAGCTGTTGTAGTAATAGTAGTAGAATTTGCCATGCACTGGACTACTAGTAGTAGCAGTAGTAGTAGCAATAGTAGAAGCAGCAGTAGTAGTAGTAGTGTTAATATTTGCCATGCACTGGGCTATTAGTAGTAGTAGTAGCAGCAGCACCTGTACAAGTAGCAGCAGCAGTAGTAGTAGCAGCAGTAGTAGTAATGGCAGCAGTGGTGGTAATAGTAGTAGTATTTGCCATGCACTGGCCTAGTAGTAGTAGTAGTAGTGGTAGAAACAGCAGTAGAAGTGGCATCAGCAGCAGTAATAGTGGCAGCATATTTGACCTGCAGAGGGCCAGAAATAGAAGTAGAAGAATCAGCAAGAGCAATAGTAGTAGCCGGTCCACGCTGCGTTAGGCGAAGCCCAACCGCAGACCGGGCCGGCCCTCCTGCCCGACAGCAGGTGGCCCGAAGCCAGTGGGAGCCAGCATTGTGTTGGTACAGCCCCTTAGACCCAGCAACGCCACCCTTGCCCCCACGCCACCGTCCGAGCTCAGGACCCCGCCCCAGGTGGCCGGCAGGCCCGGGGAAGCGGCCTGGGCCCTCGATCCCGCTCCCGCCCCCGGCCATGGCGAAACGGCAGAGGGGCGGCTTTTTCCGTATGGAGCTGTGGAGAGCCAGCCCGGCAGACAGGTGGCGGCGCCGGGGCTGGGCTCCAGTGGGGGCGGCCAGGTGCAGGTCGAGGGGCTCGCGGGCCGCACGGACGGCCCCCGGGTCCGCGGCCACGTCTGGTTTCCGTCAGGCCACCCCCGGAGCGTCTGGTGTGCCTCTGCCTTCCAGGGCCGCCTTCTGGCCGCCTGGCCGCTCAGGCAGGCGGGGAGCGCCTCATAAGACGCTTGCTGTGGTGGGAGGGGCCTGAGGAGGTGGGGCTTGCAGCTGTACCCGGCGGGGGGCGGAGATAGCCGCGAACGCCGCGGGCGCCAAAAGGAGAAGGCGGAGCGGGAGGCAAAAAGCCTAGAGCACCCGGTCTTCCCTAGAGGTCTCGGTAACCAGGCCTGACCCTACTTAGCTTCCGCGATCGCGGCGAGATCGGGCCCTTCTAGGCTGGTTTGGCAGTAGATGCCGGCGGGGTCGCGGGCTGCCTCTTGAGGCGCAGCTTAGCGGGCGCTTGGGCCTTACCGCCAGCCCAGCGGCCCGCCCGTCCCGGCAGGGACCCGCCGCCCGCCTGGGCCGGGGAACGGAGGTAGCAGCAGCAGTAGAAGTAGCAGCAGTAGTGGTAATAGAAGTAGTATTTGCCATGCACTGGGCTAGTAGTAATAGTAGTGGTAGTAGCAGCAGGAGAAGTGGCTGCAGCAGCAGGAGTAGTAGCACCATATATTCCCTGCAGAGGGCCAGTAGTAGTAGTAGCAGTAGCAGCAATTGAAGTAGTAGTAGTAGATTTGCCATGCAGTGGACTGCTAGTAGTAGCAGTAGTAGTAGAGTTAGCATCAGCAATAGAAGTGGCATCAGCAGCAGTAATAGTACCAGCAGATTTGTCCTGCAGTGGGCCAGTAGTGATAATAGAAGTAGCAGCCATAACAGTAGTAGTAGTAGATTTGCCATACACAGGGCTAGTAGTATTGATACTAGTAGTAGAAGTAGTAGCAGCATCAGGAGTAGTAGTAGTAGTATTTTCAATGCACTGGACTACTAGTAGTAGCAGTAGTAGTAGCATTTGTACAAGCAGCAGCAGTAGTAGTAATAGTAGTAGTATTTGCCATGCATTGGGCTAGTGGTAGTAGTAATAGTGGTAGCAATAGCAGTAGAAGTGGCAGCAGCAGGAGTAATTGGAGCAGCATATTTGACTTGCAGTGGGCCAGGAATAGTAGTAGAAGTAGCAGGAACAGCAATAATAGTAGTATATTTGCCATGCACTGGGCTAGTAGTATTGATAGTTGTAGTAGCGGAAGTAGCAGCAGCAGCACTAGTAGTAATAGTAGTAGTATTTGCCATATACTAGATTACTAGCATTAGCGGTAGTAGTAACATTACTATTAGCAGCAGTAGCTGTTGTAGTAATAGTAGTAGAATTTGCCATGCACTGGACTACTAGTAGTAGCAGTAGTAGTAGCAATAGTAGAAGCAGCAGTAGTAGTAGTAGTGTTAATATTTGCCATGCACTGGGCTATTAGTAGTAGTAGTAGCAGCAGCACCTGTACAAGTAGCAGCAGCAGTAGTAGTAGCAGCAGTAGTAGTAATGGCAGCAGTGGTGGTAATAGTAGTAGTATTTGCCATGCACTGGCCTAGTAGTAGTAGTAGTAGTGGTAGAAACAGCAGTAGAAGTGGCATCAGCAGCAGTAATAGTGGCAGCATATTTGACCTGCAGAGGGCCAGAAATAGAAGTAGAAGAATCAGCAAGAGCAATAGTAGTAGCCGGTCCACGCTGCGTTAGGCGAAGCCCAACCGCAGACCGGGCCGGCCCTCCTGCCCGACAGCAGGTGGCCCGAAGCCAGTGGGAGCCAGCATTGTGTTGGTACAGCCCCTTAGACCCAGCAACGCCACCCTTGCCCCCACGCCACCGTCCGAGCTCAGGACCCCGCCCCAGGTGGCCGGCAGGCCCGGGGAAGCGGCCTGGGCCCTCGATCCCGCTCCCGCCCCCGGCCATGGCGAAACGGCAGAGGGGCGGCTTTTTCCGTATGGAGCTGTGGAGAGCCAGCCCGGCAGACAGGTGGCGGCGCCGGGGCTGGGCTCCAGTGGGGGCGGCCAGGTGCAGGTCGAGGGGCTCGCGGGCCGCACGGACGGCCCCCGGGTCCGCGGCCACGTCTGGTTTCCGTCAGGCCACCCCCGGAGCGTCTGGTGTGCCTCTGCCTTCCAGGGCCGCCTTCTGGCCGCCTCTCCGGTCAGGCAGGCAGGGAGCGCCTCATAAGACGCTTGCTGTGGTGGGAGGGGCCTGAGGAGGTGGGGCTTGCAGCTGTACCCGGCGGGGGGCGGAGATAGCCGCGAACGCCGCGGGCGCCAAAAGGAGAAGGCGGAGCGGGAGGCAAAAAGCCTAGAGCACCCGGTCTTCCCTAGAGGTCTCCCATCCAAGTTCTAACCAGGCCCGACCCTGCTTAGCTTCCGCGATCGCGGCGAGATCGGGCCCTTCTAGGCTGGTTTGGCAGTAGATGCCGGCGGGGTCGCGGGCTGCCTCTTGAGGCGCAGCTTCACAGGCGCTTGGGCCTTACCGTCAGCCCAGCGGCCCGCCCGTCCCGGCAGGGCCCCGCCGCCTGCCTAGGCCGGGGAACGGAGGTCTCGGGCACCTGGGGGTGGCGGAGGTGTTGGCGACCACCCAGCCCAGGGCGGGCGGGAGCCAGCAAACTTTTCGGCGCTTGGCGCCCCGCCCCAGATCCCGCAGGCCGCTCACGGGGAAGTGGCCCAGGAGGCTTCCGGGCCCGGGGACCGCGGTCCCTTGGGCATCCCACCTGCCCGCCCATGCTGCGCTAGGTGCAGCTCAGCCACAGACCGGACCGGCCCTCCTGCCTGACAGAAGCTGGCCCGAAGCCACTGGGAGCCACCATTGAGTTGGCACGGCCTCTAAGACCCAGCCACGGCACTTTCGCCCCCACGTCACCGTCCGAGCTCAGGACCCCGCCCCAGGTGGCCGGCAGGCCCAGGGAAGCGGCCTGGGCCCTCGACCCCGCTCCCGCGCCCGGCCATAATGAAACGGCGGAGGGGCGGTTTTTTCCGTATGGAGCTGTGGAGAGCCAGCCCGGCAGACAGGTGGCGGCGCCGGGGCTGGGCTCCAGTGGGGGCGGCCAGGTGCAGGTCGAGGGGCTCGCGGGCCGCACGGACGGCCCCCGGGTCCGCGGCCACGTCTGGTTTCCGTCAGGCCACCCCCGGAGCGTCTGGTGTGCCTCTGCCTTCCAGGGCCGCCTTCTGGCCGCCTGGCCGCTCAGGCAGGCGGGGAGCGCCTCATAAGACGCTTGCTGTGGTGGGAGGGGCCTGAGGAGGTGGGGCTTGCAGCTGTACCCGGCGGGGGGCGGAGATAGCCGCGAACGCCGCGGGCGCCAAAAGGAGAAGGCGGAGCGGGAGGCAAAAAGCCTAGAGCACCCGGTCTTCCCTAGAGGTCTCCCATCCAAGTTCTAACCAGGCCCGACCCTGCTTAGCTTCCGCGATCGCGGCGAGATCGGGCCCTTCTAGGCTGGTTTGGCAGTAGATGCCGGCGGGGTCGCGGGCTGCCTCTTGAGGCGCAGCTTAGCGGGCGCTTGGGCCTTACCGCCAGCCCAGCGGCCCGCCTGTCCCGGCAGGGACCCGCCGCCCGCCTGGGCCGGGGAACGGAGGTAGCAGCAGCAGTAGAAGTAGCAGCAGTAGTGGTAATAGAAGTAGTATTTGCCATGCACTGGGCTAGTAGTAATAGTAGTGGTAGTAGCAGCAGGAGAAGTGGCTGCAGCAGCAGGAGTAGTAGCACCATATATTCCCTGCAGAGGGCCAGTAGTAGTAGTAGCAGTAGCAGCAATTGAAGTAGTAGTAGTAGATTTGCCATGCAGTGGACTGCTAGTAGTAGCAGTAGTAGTAGAGTTAGCATCAGCAATAGAAGTGGCATCAGCAGCAGTAATAGTACCAGCAGATTTGTCCTGCAGTGGGCCAGTAGTGATAATAGAAGTAGCAGCCATAACAGTAGTAGTAGTAGATTTGCCATACACAGGGCTAGTAGTATTGATACTAGTAGTAGAAGTAGTAGCAGCATCAGGAGTAGTAGTAGTAGTATTTTCAATGCACTGGACTACTAGTAGTAGCAGTAGTAGTAGCATTTGTACAAGCAGCAGCAGTAGTAGTAATAGTAGTAGTATTTGCCATGCATTGGGCTAGTGGTAGTAGTAATAGTGGTAGCAATAGCAGTAGAAGTGGCAGCAGCAGGAGTAATTGGAGCAGCATATTTGACTTGCAGTGGGCCAGGAATAGTAGTAGAAGTAGCAGGAACAGCAATAATAGTAGTATATTTGCCATGCACTGGGCTAGTAGTATTGATAGTTGTAGTAGCGGAAGTAGCAGCAGCAGCACTAGTAGTAATAGTAGTAGTATTTGCCATATACTAGATTACTAGCATTAGCGGTAGTAGTAACATTACTATTAGCAGCAGTAGCTGTTGTAGTAATAGTAGTAGAATTTGCCATGCACTGGACTACTAGTAGTAGCAGTAGTAGTAGCAATAGTAGAAGCAGCAGCAGTAGTAGTAGTGTTAATATTTGCCATGCACTGGGCTATTAGTAGTAGTAGTAGCAGCAGCACCTGTACAAGTAGCAGCAGCAGTAGTAGTAGCAGCAGTAGTAGTAATGGCAGCAGTGGTGGTAATAGTAGTAGTATTTGCCATGCACTGTCCTAGTAGTAGTAGTAGTAGTGGTAGAAACAGCAGTAGAAGTGGCATCAGCAGCAGTAATAGTGGCAGCATATTTGACCTGCAGAGGGCCAGAAATAGAAGTAGAAGAATCAGCAAGAGCAATAGTAGTAGCCGGCCCACGCTGCGTTAGGCGAAGCCCAACCGCAGACCGGGCCGGCCCTCCTGCCCGACAGCAGGTGGCCCGAAGCCAGTGGGAGCCAGCATTGTGTTGGTACAGCCCCTTAGACCCAGCAACACCACCCTTGCCCCCACGCCACCGTCCGAGCTCAGGACCCCGCCCCAGGTGGCCGGCAGGCCCGGGGAAGCGGCCTGGGCCCTCGATCCCGCTCCCGCACCCGGCCATGGCGAATCGGCAGAGGGGCGGCTTTTTCCGTATGGAGCTGTGGAGAGCCAGCCCGGCAGACAGGTGGCGGCGCCGGGGCTGGGCTCCAGTGGGGTCGGCCAGGTGCAGGTCGAGGGGCTCGCGGGCCGCACGGACGGCCCCCGGGTCCGCGGCCACGTCTGATTTCCGTCAGGCCACCCCCGGAGCGTCTGGTGTGCCTCTGCTTTCCAGGGCCGCCTTCTGGCCGCCTGGCCTGTCAGGCAGGCGGGGAGCGCCTCATAAGACACTTGCTGTGGTGGGAGGGGCCTGAGGAGGTGGGGCTTGCAGCCGTACCTGGCGGGGGCAGCGGATGGGGCGGCGGAGATAGCCGCGAACGCCGCGGGCGCCAAAAGGAGAAGGCGGAGCGGGAGGCAAAAAGCCTAGAGCACCCGGTCTTCCCTAGAGGTCTCCCATCCAAGTTCTAACCAGGCCCGACCCTGCTTAGCTTCCGCGATCGCGGCGAGATCGGGCCCTTCTAGGCTGGTTTGGCAGTAGATGCCGGCGGGGTCGCGGGCTGCCTCTTGAGGCGCAGCTTCACAGGCGCTTGGGCCTTACCGTCAGCCCAGCGGCCCGCCCGTCCCGGCAGGGCCCCGCCGCCTGCCTAGGCCGGGGAACGGAGGTCTCGGGCACCTGGGGGTGGCGGAGGTGTTGGCGACCACCCAGCCCAGGGCGGGCGGGAGCCAGCAAACTTTTCGGCGCTTGGCGCCCCGCCCCAGATCCCGCAGGCCGCTCACGGGGAAGTGGCCCAGGAGGCTTCCGGGCCCGGGGACCGCGGTCCCTTGGGCATCCCACCTGCCCGCCCATGCTGCGCTAGGTGCAGCTCAGCCACAGACCGGACCGGCCCTCCTGCCTGACAGAAGCTGGCCCGAAGCCACTGGGAGCCACCATTGAGTTGGCACGGCCTCTAAGACCCAGCCACGGCACTTTCGCCCCCACGTCACCGTCCGAGCTCAGGACCCCGCCCCAGGTGGCCGGCAGGCCCAGGGAAGCGGCCTGGGCCCTCGACCCCGCTCCCGCGCCCGGCCATAATGAAACGGCGGAGGGGCGGTTTTTTCCGTATGGAGCTGTGGAGAGCCAGCCCGGCAGACAGGTGGCGGCGCCGGGGCTGGGCTCCAGTGGGGGCGGCCAGGTGCAGGTCGAGGGGCTCGCGGGCCGCACGGACGGCCCCCGGGTCCGCGGCCACGTCTGGTTTCCGTCAGGCCACCCCCGGAGCGTCTGGTGTGCCTCTGCCTTCCAGGGCCGCCTTCTGGCCGCCTGGCCGCTCAGGCAGGCGGGGAGCGCCTCATAAGACGCTTGCTGTGGTGGGAGGGGCCTGAGGAGGTGGGGCTTGCAGCTGTACCCGGCGGGGGGCGGAGATAGCCGCGAACGCCGCGGGCGCCAAAAGGAGAAGGCGGAGCGGGAGGCAAAAAGCCTAGAGCACCCGGTCTTCCCTAGAGGTCTCCCATCCAAGTTCTAACCAGGCCCGACCCTGCTTAGCTTCCGCGATCGCGGCGAGATCGGGCCCTTCTAGGCTGGTTTGGCAGTAGATGCCGGCGGGGTCGCGGGCTGCCTCTTGAGGCGCAGCTTAGCGGGCGCTTGGGCCTTACCGCCAGCCCAGCGGCCCGCCCGTCCCGGCAGGGCCCCGCCGCCCGCCTAGGCCGGGGAACGGAGGTAGCAGCAGCAGTAGAAGTAGCAGCAGTAGTGGTAATAGAAGTAGTATTTGCCATGCACTGGGCTAGTAGTAATAGTAGTGGTAGTAGCAGCAGGAGAAGTGGCTGCAGCAGCAGGAGTAGTAGCACCATATATTCCCTGCAGAGGGCCAGTAGTAGTAGTAGCAGTAGCAGCAATTGAAGTAGTAGTAGTAGATTTGCCATGCAGTGGACTGCTAGTAGTAGCAGTAGTAGTAGAGTTAGCATCAGCAATAGAAGTGGCATCAGCAGCAGTAATAGTACCAGCAGATTTGTCCTGCAGTGGGCCAGTAGTGATAATAGAAGTAGCAGCCATAACAGTAGTAGTAGTAGATTTGCCATACACAGGGCTAGTAGTATTGATACTAGTAGTAGAAGTAGTAGCAGCATCAGGAGTAGTAGTAGTAGTATTTTCAATGCACTGGACTACTAGTAGTAGCAGTAGTAGTAGCATTTGTACAAGCAGCAGCAGTAGTAGTAATAGTAGTAGTATTTGCCATGCATTGGGCTAGTGGTAGTAGTAATAGTGGTAGCAATAGCAGTAGAAGTGGCAGCAGCAGGAGTAATTGGAGCAGCATATTTGACTTGCAGTGGGCCAGGAATAGTAGTAGAAGTAGCAGGAACAGCAATAATAGTAGTATATTTGCCATGCACTGGGCTAGTAGTATTGATAGTTGTAGTAGCGGAAGTAGCAGCAGCAGCACTAGTAGTAATAGTAGTAGTATTTGCCATATACTAGATTGCTAGCATTAGCGGTAGTAGTAACATTACTATTAGCAGCAGTAGCTGTTGTAGTAATAGTAGTAGAATTTGCCATGCACTGGACTACTAGTAGTAGCAGTAGTAGTAGCAATAGTAGAAGCAGCAGTAGTAGTAGTAGTGTTAATATTTGCCATGCACTGGGCTATTAGTAGTAGTAGTAGCAGCAGCACCTGTACAAGTAGCAGCAGCAGTAGTAGTAGCAGCAGTAGTAGTAATGGCAGCAGTGGTGGTAATAGTAGTAGTATTTGCCATGCACTGGCCTAGTAGTAGTAGTAGTAGTGGTAGAAACAGCAGTAGAAGTGGCATCAGCAGCAGTAATAGTGGCAGCATATTTGACCTGCAGAGGGCCAGAAATAGAAGTAGAAGAATCAGCAAGAGCAATAGTAGTAGCCGGTCCACGCTGCGTTAGGCGAAGCCCAACCGCAGACCGGGCCGGCCCTCCTGCCCGACAGCAGGTGGCCCGAAGCCAGTGGGAGCCAGCATTGTGTTGGTACAGCCCCTTAGACCCAGCAACGCCACCCTTGCCCCCACGCCACCGTCCGAGCTCAGGACCCCGCCCCAGGTGGCCGGCAGGCCCGGGGAAGCGGCCTGGGCCCTCGATCCCGCTCCCGCCCCCGGCCATGGCGAAACGGCAGAGGGGCGGCTTTTTCCGTATGGAGCTGTGGAGAGCCAGCCCGGCAGACAGGTGGCGGCGCCGGGGCTGGGCTCCAGTGGGGGCGGCCAGGTGCAGGTCGAGGGGCTCGCGGGCCGCACGGACGGCCCCCGGGTCCGCGGCCACGTCTGGTTTCCGTCAGGCCACCCCCGGAGCGTCTGGTGTGCCTCTGCCTTCCAGGGCCGCCTTCTGGCCGCCTGGCCGCTCAGGCAGGCGGGGAGCGCCTCATAAGACGCTTGCTGTGGTGGGAGGGGCCTGAGGAGGTGGGGCTTGCAGCTGTACCCGGCGGGGGGCGGAGATAGCCGCGAACGCCGCGGGCGCCAAAAGGAGAAGGCGGAGCGGGAGGCAAAAAGCCTAGAGCACCCGGTCTTCCCTAGAGGTCTCGGTAACCAGGCCTGACCCTACTTAGCTTCCGCGATCGCGGCGAGATCGGGCCCTTCTAGGCTGGTTTGGCAGTAGATGCCGGCGGGGTCGCGGGCTGCCTCTTGAGGCGCAGCTTAGCGGGCGCTTGGGCCTTACCGCCAGCCCAGCGGCCCGCCCGTCCCGGCAGGGACCCGCCGCCCGCCTGGGCCGGGGAACGGAGGTAGCAGCAGCAGTAGAAGTAGCAGCAGTAGTGGTAATAGAAGTAGTATTTGCCATGCACTGGGCTAGTAGTAATAGTAGTGGTAGTAGCAGCAGGAGAAGTGGCTGCAGCAGCAGGAGTAGTAGCACCATATATTCCCTGCAGAGGGCCAGTAGTAGTAGTAGCAGTAGCAGCAATTGAAGTAGTAGTAGTAGATTTGCCATGCAGTGGACTGCTAGTAGTAGCAGTAGTAGTAGAGTTAGCATCAGCAATAGAAGTGGCATCAGCAGCAGTAATAGTACCAGCAGATTTGTCCTGCAGTGGGCCAGTAGTGATAATAGAAGTAGCAGCCATAACAGTAGTAGTAGTAGATTTGCCATACACAGGGCTAGTAGTATTGATACTAGTAGTAGAAGTAGTAGCAGCATCAGGAGTAGTAGTAGTAGTATTTTCAATGCACTGGACTACTAGTAGTAGCAGTAGTAGTAGCATTTGTACAAGCAGCAGCAGTAGTAGTAATAGTAGTAGTATTTGCCATGCATTGGGCTAGTGGTAGTAGTAATAGTGGTAGCAATAGCAGTAGAAGTGGCAGCAGCAGGAGTAATTGGAGCAGCATATTTGACTTGCAGTGGGCCAGGAATAGTAGTAGAAGTAGCAGGAACAGCAATAATAGTAGTATATTTGCCATGCACTGGGCTAGTAGTATTGATAGTTGTAGTAGCGGAAGTAGCAGCAGCAGCACTAGTAGTAATAGTAGTAGTATTTGCCATATACTAGATTACTAGCATTAGCGGTAGTAGTAACATTACTATTAGCAGCAGTAGCTGTTGTAGTAATAGTAGTAGAATTTGCCATGCACTGGACTACTAGTAGTAGCAGTAGTAGTAGCAATAGTAGAAGCAGCAGTAGTAGTAGTAGTGTTAATATTTGCCATGCACTGGGCTATTAGTAGTAGTAGTAGCAGCAGCACCTGTACAAGTAGCAGCAGCAGTAGTAGTAGCAGCAGTAGTAGTAATGGCAGCAGTGGTGGTAATAGTAGTAGTATTTGCCATGCACTGGCCTAGTAGTAGTAGTAGTAGTGGTAGAAACAGCAGTAGAAGTGGCATCAGCAGCAGTAATAGTGGCAGCATATTTGACCTGCAGAGGGCCAGAAATAGAAGTAGAAGAATCAGCAAGAGCAATAGTAGTAGCCGGTCCACGCTGCGTTAGGCGAAGCCCAACCGCAGACCGGGCCGGCCCTCCTGCCCGACAGCAGGTGGCCCGAAGCCAGTGGGAGCCAGCATTGTGTTGGTACAGCCCCTTAGACCCAGCAACGCCACCCTTGCCCCCACGCCACCGTCCGAGCTCAGGACCCCGCCCCAGGTGGCCGGCAGGCCCGGGGAAGCGGCCTGGGCCCTCGATCCCGCTCCCGCCCCCGGCCATGGCGAAACGGCAGAGGGGCGGCTTTTTCCGTATGGAGCTGTGGAGAGCCAGCCCGGCAGACAGGTGGCGGCGCCGGGGCTGGGCTCCAGTGGGGGCGGCCAGGTGCAGGTCGAGGGGCTCGCGGGCCGCACGGACGGCCCCCGGGTCCGCGGCCACGTCTGGTTTCCGTCAGGCCACCCCCGGAGCGTCTGGTGTGCCTCTGCCTTCCAGGGCCGCCTTCTGGCCGCCTCTCCGGTCAGGCAGGCGGGGAGCGCCTCATAAGACGCTTGCTGTGGTGGGAGGGGCCTGAGGAGGTGGGGCTTGCAGCTGTACCCGGCGGGGGGCGGAGATAGCCGCGAACGCCGCGGGCGCCAAAAGGAGAAGGCGGAGCGGGAGGCAAAAAGCCTAGAGCACCCGGTCTTCCCTAGAGGTCTCCCATCCAAGTTCTAACCAGGCCCGACCCTGCTTAGCTTCCGGGATCGCGGCGAGATCGGGCCCTTCTAGGCTGGTTTGGCAGTAGATGCCGGCGGGGTCGCGGGCTGCCTCTTGAGGCGCAGCTTAGCGGGCGCTTGGGCCTTACCGCCAGCCCAGCGGCCCGCCCGTCCCGGCAGGGACCCGCCGCCCGCCTGGGCCGGGGAACGGAGGTAGCAGCAGCAGTAGAAGTAGCAGCAGTAGTGGTAATAGAAGTAGTATTTGCCATGCACTGGGCTAGTAGTAATAGTAGTGGTAGTAGCAGCAGGAGAAGTGGCTGCAGCAGCAGGAGTAGTAGCACCATATATTCCCTGCAGAGGGCCAGTAGTAGTAGTAGCAGTAGCAGCAATTGAAGTAGTAGTAGTAGATTTGCCATGCAGTGGACTGCTAGTAGTAGCAGTAGTAGTAGAGTTAGCATCAGCAATAGAAGTGGCATCAGCAGCAGTAATAGTACCAGCAGATTTGTCCTGCAGTGGGCCAGTAGTGATAATAGAAGTAGCAGCCATAACAGTAGTAGTAGTAGATTTGCCATACACAGGGCTAGTAGTATTGATACTAGTAGTAGAAGTAGTAGCAGCATCAGGAGTAGTAGTAGTAGTATTTTCAATGCACTGGACTACTAGTAGTAGCAGTAGTAGTAGCATTTGTACAAGCAGCAGCAGTAGTAGTAATAGTAGTAGTATTTGCCATGCATTGGGCTAGTGGTAGTAGTAATAGTGGTAGCAATAGCAGTAGAAGTGGCAGCAGCAGGAGTAATTGGAGCAGCATATTTGACTTGCAGTGGGCCAGGAATAGTAGTAGAAGTAGCAGGAACAGCAATAATAGTAGTATATTTGCCATGCACTGGGCTAGTAGTATTGATAGTTGTAGTAGCGGAAGTAGCAGCAGCAGCACTAGTAGTAATAGTAGTAGTATTTGCCATATACTAGATTACTAGCATTAGCGGTAGTAGTAACATTACTATTAGCAGCAGTAGCTGTTGTAGTAATAGTAGTAGAATTTGCCATGCACTGGACTACTAGTAGTAGCAGTAGTAGTAGCAATAGTAGAAGCAGCAGTAGTAGTAGTAGTGTTAATATTTGCCATGCACTGGGCTATTAGTAGTAGTAGTAGCAGCAGCACCTGTACAAGTAGCAGCAGCAGTAGTAGTAGCAGCAGTAGTAGTAATGGCAGCAGTGGTGGTAATAGTAGTAGTATTTGCCATGCACTGGCCTAGTAGTAGTAGTAGTAGTGGTAGAAACAGCAGTAGAAGTGGCATCAGCAGCAGTAATAGTGGCAGCATATTTGACCTGCAGAGGGCCAGAAATAGAAGTAGAAGAATCAGCAAGAGCAATAGTAGTAGCCGGTCCACGCTGCGTTAGGCGAAGCCCAACCGCAGACCGGGCCGGCCCTCCTGCCCGACAGCAGGTGGCCCGAAGCCAGTGGGAGCCAGCATTGTGTTGGTACAGCCCCTTAGACCCAGCAACGCCACCCTTGCCCCCACGCCACCGTCCGAGCTCAGGACCCCGCCCCAGGTGGCCGGCAGGCCCGGGGAAGCGGCCTGGGCCCTCGATCCCGCTCCCGCCCCCGGCCATGGCGAAACGGCAGAGGGGCGGCTTTTTCCGTATGGAGCTGTGGAGAGCCAGCCCGGCAGACAGGTGGCGGCGCCGGGGCTGGGCTCCAGTGGGGGCGGCCAGGTGCAGGTCGAGGGGCTCGCGGGCCGCACGGACGGCCCCCGGGTCCGCGGCCACGTCTGGTTTCCGTCAGGCCACCCCCGGAGCGTCTGGTGTGCCTCTGCCTTCCAGGGCCGCCTTCTGGCCGCCTGGCCGCTCAGGCAGGCGGGGAGCGCCTCATAAGACGCTTGCTGTGGTGGGAGGGGCCTGAGGAGGTGGGGCTTGCAGCTGTACCCGGCGGGGGGCGGAGATAGCCGCGAACGCCGCGGGCGCCAAAAGGAGAAGGCGGAGCGGGAGGCAAAAAGCCTAGAGCACCCGGTCTTCCCTAGAGGTCTCGGTAACCAGGCCTGACCCTACTTAGCTTCCGCGATCGCGGCGAGATCGGGCCCTTCTAGGCTGGTTTGGCAGTAGATGCCGGCGGGGTCGCGGGCTGCCTCTTGAGGCGCAGCTTAGCGGGCGCTTGGGCCTTACCGCCAGCCCAGCGGCCCGCCCGTCCCGGCAGGGACCCGCCGCCCGCCTGGGCCGGGGAACGGAGGTAGCAGCAGCAGTAGAAGTAGCAGCAGTAGTGGTAATAGAAGTAGTATTTGCCATGCACTGGGCTAGTAGTAATAGTAGTGGTAGTAGCAGCAGGAGAAGTGGCTGCAGCAGCAGGAGTAGTAGCACCATATATTCCCTGCAGAGGGCCAGTAGTAGTAGTAGCAGTAGCAGCAATTGAAGTAGTAGTAGTAGATTTGCCATGCAGTGGACTGCTAGTAGTAGCAGTAGTAGTAGAGTTAGCATCAGCAATAGAAGTGGCATCAGCAGCAGTAATAGTACCAGCAGATTTGTCCTGCAGTGGGCCAGTAGTGATAATAGAAGTAGCAGCCATAACAGTAGTAGTAGTAGATTTGCCATACACAGGGCTAGTAGTATTGATACTAGTAGTAGAAGTAGTAGCAGCATCAGGAGTAGTAGTAGTAGTATTTTCAATGCACTGGACTACTAGTAGTAGCAGTAGTAGTAGCATTTGTACAAGCAGCAGCAGTAGTAGTAATAGTAGTAGTATTTGCCATGCATTGGGCTAGTGGTAGTAGTAATAGTGGTAGCAATAGCAGTAGAAGTGGCAGCAGCAGGAGTAATTGGAGCAGCATATTTGACTTGCAGTGGGCCAGGAATAGTAGTAGAAGTAGCAGGAACAGCAATAATAGTAGTATATTTGCCATGCACTGGGCTAGTAGTATTGATAGTTGTAGTAGCGGAAGTAGCAGCAGCAGCACTAGTAGTAATAGTAGTAGTATTTGCCATATACTAGATTACTAGCATTAGCGGTAGTAGTAACATTACTATTAGCAGCAGTAGCTGTTGTAGTAATAGTAGTAGAATTTGCCATGCACTGGACTACTAGTAGTAGCAGTAGTAGTAGCAATAGTAGAAGCAGCAGTAGTAGTAGTAGTGTTAATATTTGCCATGCACTGGGCTATTAGTAGTAGTAGTAGCAGCAGCACCTGTACAAGTAGCAGCAGCAGTAGTAGTAGCAGCAGTAGTAGTAATGGCAGCAGTGGTGGTAATAGTAGTAGTATTTGCCATGCACTGGCCTAGTAGTAGTAGTAGTAGTGGTAGAAACAGCAGTAGAAGTGGCATCAGCAGCAGTAATAGTGGCAGCATATTTGACCTGCAGAGGGCCAGAAATAGAAGTAGAAGAATCAGCAAGAGCAATAGTAGTAGCCGGTCCACGCTGCGTTAGGCGAAGCCCAACCGCAGACCGGGCCGGCCCTCCTGCCCGACAGCAGGTGGCCCGAAGCCAGTGGGAGCCAGCATTGTGTTGGTACAGCCCCTTAGACCCAGCAACGCCACCCTTGCCCCCACGCCACCGTCCGAGCTCAGGACCCCGCCCCAGGTGGCCGGCAGGCCCGGGGAAGCGGCCTGGGCCCTCGATCCCGCTCCCGCCCCCGGCCATGGCGAAACGGCAGAGGGGCGGCTTTTTCCGTATGGAGCTGTGGAGAGCCAGCCCGGCAGACAGGTGGCGGCGCCGGGGCTGGGCTCCAGTGGGGGCGGCCAGGTGCAGGTCGAGGGGCTCGCGGGCCGCACGGACGGCCCCCGGGTCCGCGGCCACGTCTGGTTTCCGTCAGGCCACCCCCGGAGCGTCTGGTGTGCCTCTGCCTTCCAGGGCCGCCTTCTGGCCGCCTCTCCGGTCAGGCAGGCAGGGAGCGCCTCATAAGACGCTTGCTGCGGTGGGAGGGGCCTGAGGAGGTGGGGCTTGCAGCTGTACCCGGCGGGGGGCGGAGATAGCCGCGAACGCCGCGGGCGCCAAAAGGAGAAGGCGGAGCGGGAGGCAAAAAGCCTAGAGCACCCGGTCTTCCCTAGAGGTCTCCCATCCAAGTTCTAACCAGGCCCGACCCTGCTTAGCTTCCGCGATCGCGGCGAGATCGGGCCCTTCTAGGCTGGTTTGGCAGTAGATGCCGGCGGGGTCGCGGGCTGCCTCTTGAGGCGCAGCTTCACAGGCGCTTGGGCCTTACCGTCAGCCCAGCGGCCCGCCCGTCCCGGCAGGGCCCCGCCGCCTGCCTAGGCCGGGGAACGGAGGTCTCGGGCACCTGGGGGTGGCGGAGGTGTTGGCGACCACCCAGCCCAGGGCGGGCGGGAGCCAGCAAACTTTTCGGCGCTTGGCGCCCCGCCCCAGATCCTGCAGGCCGCTCACGGGGAAGTGGCCCAGGAGGCTTCCGGGCCCGGGGACCGCGGTCCCTTGGGCATCCCACCTGCCCGCCCATGCTGCGCTAGGTGCAGCTCAGCCACAGACCGGACCGGCCCTCCTGCCTGACAGAAGCTGGCCCGAAGCCACTGGGAGCCACCATTGAGTTGGCACGGCCTCTAAGACCCAGCCACGGCACTTTCGCCCCCACGTCACCGTCCGAGCTCAGGACCCCGCCCCAGGTGGCCGGCAGGCCCAGGGAAGCGGCCTGGGCCCTCGACCCCGCTCCCGCGCCCGGCCATAATGAAACGGCGGAGGGGCGGTTTTTTCCGTATGGAGCTGTGGAGAGCCAGCCCGGCAGACAGGTGGCGGCGCCGGGGCTGGGCTCCAGTGGGGGCGGCCAGGTGCAGGTCGAGGGGCTCGCGGGCCGCACGGACGGCCCCCGGGTCCGCGGCCACGTCTGGTTTCCGTCAGGCCACCCCCGGAGCGTCTGGTGTGCCTCTGCCTTCCAGGGCCGCCTTCTGGCCGCCTGGCCGCTCAGGCAGGCGGGGAGCGCCTCATAAGACGCTTGCTGTGGTGGGAGGGGCCTGAGGAGGTGGGGCTTGCAGCTGTACCCGGCGGGGGGCGGAGATAGCCGCGAACGCCGCGGGCGCCAAAAGGAGAAGGCGGAGCGGGAGGCAAAAAGCCTAGAGCACCCGGTCTTCCCTAGAGGTCTCCCATCCAAGTTCTAACCAGGCCCGACCCTGCTTAGCTTCCGCGATCGCGGCGAGATCGGGCCCTTCTAGGCTGGTTTGGCAGTAGATGCCGGCGGGGTCGCGGGCTGCCTCTTGAGGCGCAGCTTAGCGGGCGCTTGGGCCTTACCGCCAGCCCAGCGGCCCGCCCGTCCCGGCAGGGCCCCGCCGCCCGCCTAGGCCGGGGAACGGAGGTAGCAGCAGCAGTAGAAGTAGCAGCAGTAGTGGTAATAGAAGTAGTATTTGCCATGCACTGGGCTAGTAGTAATAGTAGTGGTAGTAGCAGCAGGAGAAGTGGCTGCAGCAGCAGGAGTAGTAGCACCATATATTCCCTGCAGAGGGCCAGTAGTAGTAGTAGCAGTAGCAGCAATTGAAGTAGTAGTAGTAGATTTGCCATGCAGTGGACTGCTAGTAGTAGCAGTAGTAGTAGAGTTAGCATCAGCAATAGAAGTGGCATCAGCAGCAGTAATAGTACCAGCAGATTTGTCCTGCAGTGGGCCAGTAGTGATAATAGAAGTAGCAGCCATAACAGTAGTAGTAGTAGATTTGCCATACACAGGGCTAGTAGTATTGATACTAGTAGTAGAAGTAGTAGCAGCATCAGGAGTAGTAGTAGTAGTATTTTCAATGCACTGGACTACTAGTAGTAGCAGTAGTAGTAGCATTTGTACAAGCAGCAGCAGTAGTAGTAATAGTAGTAGTATTTGCCATGCATTGGGCTAGTGGTAGTAGTAATAGTGGTAGCAATAGCAGTAGAAGTGGCAGCAGCAGGAGTAATTGGAGCAGCATATTTGACTTGCAGTGGGCCAGGAATAGTAGTAGAAGTAGCAGGAACAGCAATAATAGTAGTATATTTGCCATGCACTGGGCTAGTAGTATTGATAGTTGTAGTAGCGGAAGTAGCAGCAGCAGCACTAGTAGTAATAGTAGTAGTATTTGCCATATACTAGATTGCTAGCATTAGCGGTAGTAGTAACATTACTATTAGCAGCAGTAGCTGTTGTAGTAATAGTAGTAGAATTTGCCATGCACTGGACTACTAGTAGTAGCAGTAGTAGTAGCAATAGTAGAAGCAGCAGTAGTAGTAGTAGTGTTAATATTTGCCATGCACTGGGCTATTAGTAGTAGTAGTAGCAGCAGCACCTGTACAAGTAGCAGCAGCAGTAGTAGTAGCAGCAGTAGTAGTAATGGCAGCAGTGGTGGTAATAGTAGTAGTATTTGCCATGCACTGGCCTAGTAGTAGTAGTAGTAGTGGTAGAAACAGCAGTAGAAGTGGCATCAGCAGCAGTAATAGTGGCAGCATATTTGACCTGCAGAGGGCCAGAAATAGAAGTAGAAGAATCAGCAAGAGCAATAGTAGTAGCCGGTCCACGCTGCGTTAGGCGAAGCCCAACCGCAGACCGGGCCGGCCCTCCTGCCCGACAGCAGGTGGCCCGAAGCCAGTGGGAGCCAGCATTGTGTTGGTACAGCCCCTTAGACCCAGCAACGCCACCCTTGCCCCCACGCCACCGTCCGAGCTCAGGACCCCGCCCCAGGTGGCCGGCAGGCCCGGGGAAGCGGCCTGGGCCCTCGATCCCGCTCCCGCCCCCGGCCATGGCGAAACGGCAGAGGGGCGGCTTTTTCCGTATGGAGCTGTGGAGAGCCAGCCCGGCAGACAGGTGGCGGCGCCGGGGCTGGGCTCCAGTGGGGGCGGCCAGGTGCAGGTCGAGGGGCTCGCGGGCCGCACGGACGGCCCCCGGGTCCGCGGCCACGTCTGGTTTCCGTCAGGCCACCCCCGGAGCGTCTGGTGTGCCTCTGCCTTCCAGGGCCGCCTTCTGGCCGCCTGGCCGCTCAGGCAGGCGGGGAGCGCCTCATAAGACGCTTGCTGTGGTGGGAGGGGCCTGAGGAGGTGGGGCTTGCAGCTGTACCCGGCGGGGGGCGGAGATAGCCGCGAACGCCGCGGGCGCCAAAAGGAGAAGGCGGAGCGGGAGGCAAAAAGCCTAGAGCACCCGGTCTTCCCTAGAGGTCTCGGTAACCAGGCCTGACCCTACTTAGCTTCCGCGATCGCGGCGAGATCGGGCCCTTCTAGGCTGGTTTGGCAGTAGATGCCGGCGGGGGTCGCGGGCTGCCTCTTGAGGCGCAGCTTAGCGGGCGCTTGGGCCTTACCGCCAGCCCAGCGGCCCGCCCGTCCCGGCAGGGACCCGCCGCCCGCCTGGGCCGGGGAACGGAGGTAGCAGCAGCAGTAGAAGTAGCAGCAGTAGTGGTAATAGAAGTAGTATTTGCCATGCACTGGGCTAGTAGTAATAGTAGTGGTAGTAGCAGCAGGAGAAGTGGCTGCAGCAGCAGGAGTAGTAGCACCATATATTCCCTGCAGAGGGCCAGTAGTAGTAGTAGCAGTAGCAGCAATTGAAGTAGTAGTAGTAGATTTGCCATGCAGTGGACTGCTAGTAGTAGCAGTAGTAGTAGAGTTAGCATCAGCAATAGAAGTGGCATCAGCAGCAGTAATAGTACCAGCAGATTTGTCCTGCAGTGGGCCAGTAGTGATAATAGAAGTAGCAGCCATAACAGTAGTAGTAGTAGATTTGCCATACACAGGGCTAGTAGTATTGATACTAGTAGTAGAAGTAGTAGCAGCATCAGGAGTAGTAGTAGTAGTATTTTCAATGCACTGGACTACTAGTAGTAGCAGTAGTAGTAGCATTTGTACAAGCAGCAGCAGTAGTAGTAATAGTAGTAGTATTTGCCATGCATTGGGCTAGTGGTAGTAGTAATAGTGGTAGCAATAGCAGTAGAAGTGGCAGCAGCAGGAGTAATTGGAGCAGCATATTTGACTTGCAGTGGGCCAGGAATAGTAGTAGAAGTAGCAGGAACAGCAATAATAGTAGTATATTTGCCATGCACTGGGCTAGTAGTATTGATAGTTGTAGTAGCGGAAGTAGCAGCAGCAGCACTAGTAGTAATAGTAGTAGTATTTGCCATATACTAGATTACTAGCATTAGCGGTAGTAGTAACATTACTATTAGCAGCAGTAGCTGTTGTAGTAATAGTAGTAGAATTTGCCATGCACTGGACTACTAGTAGTAGCAGTAGTAGTAGCAATAGTAGAAGCAGCAGTAGTAGTAGTAGTGTTAATATTTGCCATGCACTGGGCTATTAGTAGTAGTAGTAGCAGCAGCACCTGTACAAGTAGCAGCAGCAGTAGTAGTAGCAGCAGTAGTAGTAATGGCAGCAGTGGTGGTAATAGTAGTAGTATTTGCCATGCACTGGCCTAGTAGTAGTAGTAGTAGTGGTAGAAACAGCAGTAGAAGTGGCATCAGCAGCAGTAATAGTGGCAGCATATTTGACCTGCAGAGGGCCAGAAATAGAAGTAGAAGAATCAGCAAGAGCAATAGTAGTAGCCGGTCCACGCTGCGTTAGGCGAAGCCCAACCGCAGACCGGGCCGGCCCTCCTGCCCGACAGCAGGTGGCCCGAAGCCAGTGGGAGCCAGCATTGTGTTGGTACAGCCCCTTAGACCCAGCAACGCCACCCTTGCCCCCACGCCACCGTCCGAGCTCAGGACCCCGCCCCAGGTGGCCGGCAGGCCCGGGGAAGCGGCCTGGGCCCTCGATCCCGCTCCCGCCCCCGGCCATGGCGAAACGGCAGAGGGGCGGCTTTTTCCGTATGGAGCTGTGGAGAGCCAGCCCGGCAGACAGGTGGCGGCGCCGGGGCTGGGCTCCAGTGGGGGCGGCCAGGTGCAGGTCGAGGGGCTCGCGGGCCGCACGGACGGCCCCCGGGTCCGCGGCCACGTCTGGTTTCCGTCAGGCCACCCCCGGAGCGTCTGGTGTGCCTCTGCCTTCCAGGGCCGCCTTCTGGCCGCCTCTCCGGTCAGGCAGGCGGGGAGCGCCTCATAAGACGCTTGCTGTGGTGGGAGGGGCCTGAGGAGGTGGGGCTTGCAGCTGTACCCGGCGGGGGGCGGAGATAGCCGCGAACGCCGCGGGCGCCAAAAGGAGAAGGCGGAGCGGGAGGCAAAAAGCCTAGAGCACCCGGTCTTCCCTAGAGGTCTCCCATCCAAGTTCTAACCAGGCCCGACCCTGCTTAGCTTCCGGGATCGCGGCGAGATCGGGCCCTTCTAGGCTGGTTTGGCAGTAGATGCCGGCGGGGTCGCGGGCTGCCTCTTGAGGCGCAGCTTAGCGGGCGCTTGGGCCTTACCGCCAGCCCAGCGGCCCGCCCGTCCCGGCAGGGACCCGCCGCCCGCCTGGGCCGGGGAACGGAGGTAGCAGCAGCAGTAGAAGTAGCAGCAGTAGTGGTAATAGAAGTAGTATTTGCCATGCACTGGGCTAGTAGTAATAGTAGTGGTAGTAGCAGCAGGAGAAGTGGCTGCAGCAGCAGGAGTAGTAGCACCATATATTCCCTGCAGAGGGCCAGTAGTAGTAGTAGCAGTAGCAGCAATTGAAGTAGTAGTAGTAGATTTGCCATGCAGTGGACTGCTAGTAGTAGCAGTAGTAGTAGAGTTAGCATCAGCAATAGAAGTGGCATCAGCAGCAGTAATAGTACCAGCAGATTTGTCCTGCAGTGGGCCAGTAGTGATAATAGAAGTAGCAGCCATAACAGTAGTAGTAGTAGATTTGCCATACACAGGGCTAGTAGTATTGATACTAGTAGTAGAAGTAGTAGCAGCATCAGGAGTAGTAGTAGTAGTATTTTCAATGCACTGGACTACTAGTAGTAGCAGTAGTAGTAGCATTTGTACAAGCAGCAGCAGTAGTAGTAATAGTAGTAGTATTTGCCATGCATTGGGCTAGTGGTAGTAGTAATAGTGGTAGCAATAGCAGTAGAAGTGGCAGCAGCAGGAGTAATTGGAGCAGCATATTTGACTTGCAGTGGGCCAGGAATAGTAGTAGAAGTAGCAGGAACAGCAATAATAGTAGTATATTTGCCATGCACTGGGCTAGTAGTATTGATAGTTGTAGTAGCGGAAGTAGCAGCAGCAGCACTAGTAGTAATAGTAGTAGTATTTGCCATATACTAGATTACTAGCATTAGCGGTAGTAGTAACATTACTATTAGCAGCAGTAGCTGTTGTAGTAATAGTAGTAGAATTTGCCATGCACTGGACTACTAGTAGTAGCAGTAGTAGTAGCAATAGTAGAAGCAGCAGTAGTAGTAGTAGTGTTAATATTTGCCATGCACTGGGCTATTAGTAGTAGTAGTAGCAGCAGCACCTGTACAAGTAGCAGCAGCAGTAGTAGTAGCAGCAGTAGTAGTAATGGCAGCAGTGGTGGTAATAGTAGTAGTATTTGCCATGCACTGGCCTAGTAGTAGTAGTAGTAGTGGTAGAAACAGCAGTAGAAGTGGCATCAGCAGCAGTAATAGTGGCAGCATATTTGACCTGCAGAGGGCCAGAAATAGAAGTAGAAGAATCAGCAAGAGCAATAGTAGTAGCCGGTCCACGCTGCGTTAGGCGAAGCCCAACCGCAGACCGGGCCGGCCCTCCTGCCCGACAGCAGGTGGCCCGAAGCCAGTGGGAGCCAGCATTGTGTTGGTACAGCCCCTTAGACCCAGCAACGCCACCCTTGCCCCCACGCCACCGTCCGAGCTCAGGACCCCGCCCCAGGTGGCCGGCAGGCCCGGGGAAGCGGCCTGGGCCCTCGATCCCGCTCCCGCCCCCGGCCATGGCGAAACGGCAGAGGGGCGGCTTTTTCCGTATGGAGCTGTGGAGAGCCAGCCCGGCAGACAGGTGGCGGCGCCGGGGCTGGGCTCCAGTGGGGGCGGCCAGGTGCAGGTCGAGGGGCTCGCGGGCCGCACGGACGGCCCCCGGGTCCGCGGCCACGTCTGGTTTCCGTCAGGCCACCCCCGGAGCGTCTGGTGTGCCTCTGCCTTCCAGGGCCGCCTTCTGGCCGCCTGGCCGCTCAGGCAGGCGGGGAGCGCCTCATAAGACGCTTGCTGTGGTGGGAGGGGCCTGAGGAGGTGGGGCTTGCAGCTGTACCCGGCGGGGGGCGGAGATAGCCGCGAACGCCGCGGGCGCCAAAAGGAGAAGGCGGAGCGGGAGGCAAAAAGCCTAGAGCACCCGGTCTTCCCTAGAGGTCTCGGTAACCAGGCCTGACCCTACTTAGCTTCCGCGATCGCGGCGAGATCGGGCCCTTCTAGGCTGGTTTGGCAGTAGATGCCGGCGGGGTCGCGGGCTGCCTCTTGAGGCGCAGCTTAGCGGGCGCTTGGGCCTTACCGCCAGCCCAGCGGCCCGCCCGTCCCGGCAGGGACCCGCCGCCCGCCTGGGCCGGGGAACGGAGGTAGCAGCAGCAGTAGAAGTAGCAGCAGTAGTGGTAATAGAAGTAGTATTTGCCATGCACTGGGCTAGTAGTAATAGTAGTGGTAGTAGCAGCAGGAGAAGTGGCTGCAGCAGCAGGAGTAGTAGCACCATATATTCCCTGCAGAGGGCCAGTAGTAGTAGTAGCAGTAGCAGCAATTGAAGTAGTAGTAGTAGATTTGCCATGCAGTGGACTGCTAGTAGTAGCAGTAGTAGTAGAGTTAGCATCAGCAATAGAAGTGGCATCAGCAGCAGTAATAGTACCAGCAGATTTGTCCTGCAGTGGGCCAGTAGTGATAATAGAAGTAGCAGCCATAACAGTAGTAGTAGTAGATTTGCCATACACAGGGCTAGTAGTATTGATACTAGTAGTAGAAGTAGTAGCAGCATCAGGAGTAGTAGTAGTAGTATTTTCAATGCACTGGACTACTAGTAGTAGCAGTAGTAGTAGCATTTGTACAAGCAGCAGCAGTAGTAGTAATAGTAGTAGTATTTGCCATGCATTGGGCTAGTGGTAGTAGTAATAGTGGTAGCAATAGCAGTAGAAGTGGCAGCAGCAGGAGTAATTGGAGCAGCATATTTGACTTGCAGTGGGCCAGGAATAGTAGTAGAAGTAGCAGGAACAGCAATAATAGTAGTATATTTGCCATGCACTGGGCTAGTAGTATTGATAGTTGTAGTAGCGGAAGTAGCAGCAGCAGCACTAGTAGTAATAGTAGTAGTATTTGCCATATACTAGATTACTAGCATTAGCGGTAGTAGTAACATTACTATTAGCAGCAGTAGCTGTTGTAGTAATAGTAGTAGAATTTGCCATGCACTGGACTACTAGTAGTAGCAGTAGTAGTAGCAATAGTAGAAGCAGCAGTAGTAGTAGTAGTGTTAATATTTGCCATGCACTGGGCTATTAGTAGTAGTAGTAGCAGCAGCACCTGTACAAGTAGCAGCAGCAGTAGTAGTAGCAGCAGTAGTAGTAATGGCAGCAGTGGTGGTAATAGTAGTAGTATTTGCCATGCACTGGCCTAGTAGTAGTAGTAGTAGTGGTAGAAACAGCAGTAGAAGTGGCATCAGCAGCAGTAATAGTGGCAGCATATTTGACCTGCAGAGGGCCAGAAATAGAAGTAGAAGAATCAGCAAGAGCAATAGTAGTAGCCGGTCCACGCTGCGTTAGGCGAAGCCCAACCGCAGACCGGGCCGGCCCTCCTGCCCGACAGCAGGTGGCCCGAAGCCAGTGGGAGCCAGCATTGTGTTGGTACAGCCCCTTAGACCCAGCAACGCCACCCTTGCCCCCACGCCACCGTCCGAGCTCAGGACCCCGCCCCAGGTGGCCGGCAGGCCCGGGGAAGCGGCCTGGGCCCTCGATCCCGCTCCCGCCCCCGGCCATGGCGAAACGGCAGAGGGGCGGCTTTTTCCGTATGGAGCTGTGGAGAGCCAGCCCGGCAGACAGGTGGCGGCGCCGGGGCTGGGCTCCAGTGGGGGCGGCCAGGTGCAGGTCGAGGGGCTCGCGGGCCGCACGGACGGCCCCCGGGTCCGCGGCCACGTCTGGTTTCCGTCAGGCCACCCCCGGAGCGTCTGGTGTGCCTCTGCCTTCCAGGGCCGCCTTCTGGCCGCCTCTCCGGTCAGGCAGGCAGGGAGCGCCTCATAAGACGCTTGCTGTGGTGGGAGGGGCCTGAGGAGGTGGGGCTTGCAGCTGTACCCGGCGGGGGGGCGGAGATAGCCGCGAACGCCGCGGGCGCCAAAAGGAGAAGGCGGAGCGGGAGGCAAAAAGCCTAGAGCACCCGGTCTTCCCTAGAGGTCTCCCATCCAAGTTCTAACCAGGCCCGACCCTGCTTAGCTTCCGCGATCGCGGCGAGATCGGGCCCTTCTAGGCTGGTTTGGCAGTAGATGCCGGCGGGGTCGCGGGCTGCCTCTTGAGGCGCAGCTTCACAGGCGCTTGGGCCTTACCGTCAGCCCAGCGGCCCGCCCGTCCCGGCAGGGCCCCGCCGCCTGCCTAGGCCGGGGAACGGAGGTCTCGGGCACCTGGGGGTGGCGGAGGTGTTGGCGACCACCCAGCCCAGGGCGGGCGGGAGCCAGCAAACTTTTCGGCGCTTGGCGCCCCGCCCCAGATCCGCAGGCCGCTCACGGGGAAGTGGCCCAGGAGGCTTCCGGGCCCGGGGACCGCGGTCCCTTGGGCATCCCACCTGCCCGCCCATGCTGCGCTAGGTGCAGCTCAGCCACAGACCGGACCGGCCCTCCTGCCTGACAGAAGCTGGCCCGAAGCCACTGGGAGCCACCATTGAGTTGGCACGGCCTCTAAGACCCAGCCACGGCACTTTCGCCCCCACGTCACCGTCCGAGCTCAGGACCCCGCCCCAGGTGGCCGGCAGGCCCAGGGAAGCGGCCTGGGCCCTCGACCCCGCTCCCGCGCCCGGCCATAATGAAACGGCGGAGGGGCGGTTTTTTTCCGTATGGAGCTGTGGAGAGCCAGCCCGGCAGACAGGTGGCGGCGCCGGGGCTGGGCTCCAGTGGGGGCGGCCAGGTGCAGGTCGAGGGGCTCGCGGGCCGCACGGACGGCCCCCGGGTCCGCGGCCACGTCTGGTTTCCGTCAGGCCACCCCCGGAGCGTCTGGTGTGCCTCTGCCTTCCAGGGCCGCCTTCTGGCCGCCTGGCCGCTCAGGCAGGCGGGGAGCGCCTCATAAGACGCTTGCTGTGGTGGGAGGGGCCTGAGGAGGTGGGGCTTGCAGCTGTACCCGGCGGGGGGCGGAGATAGCCGCGAACGCCGCGGGCGCCAAAAGGAGAAGGCGGAGCGGGAGGCAAAAAGCCTAGAGCACCCGGTCTTCCCTAGAGGTCTCCCATCCAAGTTCTAACCAGGCCCGACCCTGCTTAGCTTCCGCGATCGCGGCGAGATCGGGCCCTTCTAGGCTGGTTTGGCAGTAGATGCCGGCGGGGTCGCGGGCTGCCTCTTGAGGCGCAGCTTAGCGGGCGCTTGGGCCTTACCGCCAGCCCAGCGGCCCGCCCGTCCCGGCAGGGACCCGCCGCCCGCCTGGGCCGGGGAACGGAGGTAGCAGCAGCAGTAGAAGTAGCAGCAGTAGTGGTAATAGAAGTAGTATTTGCCATGCACTGGGCTAGTAGTAATAGTAGTGGTAGTAGCAGCAGGAGAAGTGGCTGCAGCAGCAGGAGTAGTAGCACCATATATTCCCTGCAGAGGGCCAGTAGTAGTAGTAGCAGTAGCAGCAATTGAAGTAGTAGTAGTAGATTTGCCATGCAGTGGACTGCTAGTAGTAGCAGTAGTAGTAGAGTTAGCATCAGCAATAGAAGTGGCATCAGCAGCAGTAATAGTACCAGCAGATTTGTCCTGCAGTGGGCCAGTAGTGATAATAGAAGTAGCAGCCATAACAGTAGTAGTAGTAGATTTGCCATACACAGGGCTAGTAGTATTGATACTAGTAGTAGAAGTAGTAGCAGCATCAGGAGTAGTAGTAGTAGTATTTTCAATGCACTGGACTACTAGTAGTAGCAGTAGTAGTAGCATTTGTACAAGCAGCAGCAGTAGTAGTAATAGTAGTAGTATTTGCCATGCATTGGGGTAGTGGTAGTAGTAATAGTGGTAGCAATAGCAGTAGAAGTGGCAGCAGCAGGAGTAATTGGAGCAGCATATTTGACTTGCAGTGGGCCAGGAATAGTAGTAGAAGTAGCAGGAACAGCAATAATAGTAGTATATTTGCCATGCACTGGGCTAGTAGTATTGATAGTTGTAGTAGCGGAAGTAGCAGCAGCAGCACTAGTAGTAATAGTAGTAGTATTTGCCATATACTAGATTACTAGCATTAGCGGTAGTAGTAACATTACTATTAGCAGCAGTAGCTGTTTGTAGTAATAGTAGTAGTATTTTCAATGCACTGGACTACTAGTAGTAGCAGTAGTAGTAGCAATAGTAGAAGCAGCAGCAGTAGTAGTAGTGTTAATATTTGCCATGCACTGGGCTATTAGTAGTAGTAGTAGCAGCAGCACCTGTACAAGTAGCAGCAGCAGTAGTAGTAGCAGCAGTAGTAGTAATGGCAGCAGTGGTGGTAATAGTAGTAGTATTTGCCATGCACTGTCCTAGTAGTAGTAGTAGTAGTGGTAGAAACAGCAGTAGAAGTGGCATCAGCAGCAGTAATAGTGGCAGCATATTTGACCTGCAGAGGGCCAGAAATAGAAGTAGAAGAATCAGCAAGAGCAATAGTAGTAGCCGGCCCACGCTGCGTTAGGCGAAGCCCAACCGCAGACCGGGCCGGCCCTCCTGCCCGACAGCAGGTGGCCCGAAGCCAGTGGGAGCCAGCATTGTGTTGGTACAGCCCCTTAGACCCAGCAACACCACCCTTGCCCCCACGCCACCGTCCGAGCTCAGGACCCCGCCCCAGGTGGCCGGCAGGCCCGGGGAAGCGGCCTGGGCCCTCGATCCCGCTCCCCGCACCCGGCCATGGCGAAATCGGCAGAGGGGCGGCTTTTTCCGTATGGAGCTGTGGAGAGCCAGCCCGGCAGACAGGTGGCGGCGCCGGGGCTGGGCTCCAGTGGGGGTCGGCCAGGTGCAGGTCGAGGGGCTCGCGGGCCGCACGGACGGCCCCCGGGTCCGCGGCCACGTCTGATTTCCGTCAGGCCACCCCCGGAGCGTCTGGTGTGCCTCTGCCTTTCCAGGGCCGCCTTCTGGCCGCCTGGCCTGTCAGGCAGGCGGGGAGCGCCTCATAAGACACTTGCTGTGGTGGGAGGGGCCTGAGGAGGTGGGGCTTGCAGCCTGTACCTGGCGGGGCAGCGGATGGGGCGGCGGAGATAGCCGCGAAACGCCGCGGGCGCCAAAAGGAGAAGGCGGAGCGGGAGGCAAAAAGCCTAGAGCACCCGGTCTTCCCTAGAGGTCTCCCATCCAAGTTCTAACCAGGCCCGACCCTGCTTAGCTTCCGCGATCGCGGCGAGATCGGGCCCTTCTAGGCTGGTTTGGCAGTAGATGCCGGCGGGGTCGCGGGCTGCCTCTTGAGGCGCAGCTTCACAGGCGCTTGGGCCTTACCGTCAGCCCAGCGGCCCGCCCGTCCCGGCAGGGCCCCGCCGCCTGCCTAGGCCGGGGAACGGAGGTCTCGGGCACCTGGGGGTGGCGGAGGTGTTGGCGACCACCCAGCCCAGGGCGGGCGGGAGCCAGCAAACTTTTCGGCGCTTGGCGCCCCGCCCCAGATCCCGCAGGCCGCTCACGGGGAAGTGGCCCAGGAGGCTTCCGGGCCCGGGGACCGCGGTCCCTTGGGCATCCCACCTGCCCGCCCATGCTGCGCTAGGTGCAGCTCAGCCACAGACCGGACCGGCCCTCCTGCCTGACAGAAGCTGGCCCGAAGCCACTGGGAGCCACCATTGAGTTGGCACGGCCTCTAAGACCCAGCCACGGCACTTTCGCCCCCACGTCACCGTCCGAGCTCAGGACCCCGCCCCAGGTGGCCGGCAGGCCCAGGGAAGCGGCCTGGGCCCTCGACCCCCGCTCCCGCGCCCGGCCATAATGAAACGGCGGAGGGGCGGTTTTTTCCGTATGGAGCTGTGGAGAGCCAGCCCGGCAGACAGGTGGCGGCGCCGGGGCTGGGCTCCAGTGGGGGCGGCCAGGTGCAGGTCGAGGGGCTCGCGGGCCGCACGGACGGCCCCCGGGTCCGCGGCCACGTCTGGTTTCCGTCAGGCCACCCCCGGAGCGTCTGGTGTGCCTCTGCCTTCCAGGGCCGCCTTCTGGCCGCCTGGCCGCTCAGGCAGGCGGGGAGCGCCTCATAAGACGCTTGCTGTGGTGGGAGGGGCCTGAGGAGGTGGGGCTTGCAGCTGTACCCGGCGGGGGGCGGAGATAGCCGCGAACGCCGCGGGCGCCAAAAGGAGAAGGCGGAGCGGGAGGCAAAAAGCCTAGAGCACCCGGTCTTCCCTAGAGGTCTCCCATCCAAGTTCTAACCAGGCCCGACCCTGCTTAGCTTCCGCGATCGCGGCGAGATCGGGCCCTTCTAGGCTGGTTTGGCAGTAGATGCCGGCGGGGTCGCGGGCTGCCTCTTGAGGGCGCAGCTTAGCGGGCGCTTGGGCCTTACCGCCAGCCCAGCGGCCCGCCCGTCCCGGCAGGGCCCCGCCGCCCGCCTGGGCCGGGGAACGGAGGCAGCAGCAGCAGTAGAAGTAGCAGCAGTAGTGGTAATAGAAGTAGTATTTGCCATGCACTGGGCTAGTAGTAATAGTAGTGGTAGTAGCAGCAGGAGAAGTGGCTGCAGCAGCAGGAGTAGTAGCACCATATATTCCCTGCAGAGGGCCAGTAGTAGTAGTAGCAGTAGCAGCAATTGAAGTAGTAGTAGTAGATTTGCCATGCAGTGGACTGCTAGTAGTAGCAGTAGTAGTAGAGTTAGCATCAGCAATAGAAGTGGCATCAGCAGCAGTAATAGTACCAGCAGATTTGTCCTGCAGTGGGCCAGTAGTGATAATAGAAGTAGCAGCCATAACAGTAGTAGTAGTAGATTTGCCATACACAGGGCTAGTAGTATTGATACTAGTAGTAGAAGTAGTAGCAGCATCAGGAGTAGTAGTAGTAGTATTTTCAATGCACTGGACTACTAGTAGTAGCAGTAGTAGTAGCATTTGTACAAGCAGCAGCAGTAGTAGTAATAGTAGTAGTATTTGCCATGCATTGGGCTAGTGGTAGTAGTAATAGTGGTAGCAATAGCAGTAGAAGTGGCAGCAGCAGGAGTAATTGGAGCAGCATATTTGACTTGCAGTGGGCCAGGAATAGTAGTAGAAGTAGCAGGAACAGCAATAATAGTAGTATATTTGCCATGCACTGGGCTAGTAGTATTGATAGTTGTAGTAGCGGAAGTAGCAGCAGCAGCACTAGTAGTAATAGTAGTAGTATTTGCCATATACTAGATTACTAGCATTAGCGGTAGTAGTAACATTACTATTAGCAGCAGTAGCTGTTGTAGTAATAGTAGTAGAATTTGCCATGCACTGGACTACTAGTAGTAGCAGTAGTAGTAGCAATAGTAGAAGCAGCAGCAGTAGTAGTAGTGTTAATATTTGCCATGCACTGGGCTATTAGTAGTAGTAGTAGCAGCAGCACCTGTACAAGTAGCAGCAGCAGTAGTAGTAGCAGCAGTAGTAGTAATGGCAGCAGTGGTGGTAATAGTAGTAGTATTTGCCATGCACTGTCCTAGTAGTAGTAGTAGTAGTGGTAGAAACAGCAGTAGAAGTGGCATCAGCAGCAGTAATAGTGGCAGCATATTTGACCTGCAGAGGGCCAGAAATAGAAGTAGAAGAATCAGCAAGAGCAATAGTAGTAGCCGGCCCACGCTGCGTTAGGCGAAGCCCAACCGCAGACCGGGCCGGCCCTCCTGCCCGACAGCAGGTGGCCCGAAGCCAGTGGGAGCCAGCATTGTGTTGGTACAGCCCCTTAGACCCAGCAACACCACCCTTGCCCCACGCCACCGTCCGAGCTCAGGACCCCGCCCCAGGTGGCCGCAGGCCCGGGGAAGCGGCCTGGGCCCTCGATCCCGCTCCCGCACCCGGCCATGGCGAATCGGCAGAGGGGCGGCTTTTTCCGTATGGAGCTGTGGAGAGCCAGCCCGGCAGACAGGTGGCGGCGCCGGGGCTGGGCTCCAGTGGGGTCGGCCAGGTGCAGGTCGAGGGGCTCGCGGGCCGCACGGACGGCCCCCGGGTCCGCGGCCACGTCTGATTTCCGTCAGGCCACCCCCGGAGCGTCTGGTGTGCCTCTGCTTTCCAGGGCCGCCTTCTGGCCGCCTGGCCTGTCAGGCAGGCGGGGAGCGCCTCATAAGACACTTGCTGTGGTGGGAGGGGCCTGAGGAGGTGGGGCTTGCAGCCGTACCTGGCGGGGGCAGCGGATGGGGCAGCGGAGATAGCCGCGAACGCCGCGGGCGCCAAAAGGAGAAGGCGGAGCGGGAGGCAAAAAGCCTAGAGCACCCGGTCTTCCCTAGAGGTCTCCCATCCAAGTTCTAACCAGGCCCGACCCTGCTTAGCTTCCGCGATCGCGGCGAGATCGGGCCCTTCTAGGCTGGTTTGGCAGTAGATGCCGGCGCGGTCGCGGGCTGCCTCTTGAGGCGCAGCTTCACAGGCGCTTGGGCCTTACCGTCAGCCCAGCGGCCCGCCCGTCCCGGAAGGGCCCCGCCGCCTGCCTAGGCCGGGGAACGGAGGTCTCAGGCACCTGGGGGTGGCGGAGGTGTTGGCGACCACCCAGCCCAGGGCGGGCGGGAGCCAGCAAACTTTTCGGCGCTTGGCGCCCCGCCCCAGATCCCGCAGGCCGCTCACGGGGAAGTGGCCCAGGAGGCTTCCGGGCCCGGGGACCGCGGTCCCTTGGGCATCCCACCTGCCCGCCCATGCTGCGCTAGGTGCAGCTCAGCCACAGACCGGACCGGCCCTCCTGCCTGACAGAAGCTGGCCCGAAGCCACTGGGAGCCACCATTGAGTTGGCACGGCCTCTAAGACCCAGCCACGGCACTTTCGCCCCCACGTCACCGTCCGAGCTCAGGACCCCGCCCCAGGTGGCCGGCAGGCCCAGGGAAGCGGCCTGGGCCCTCGACCCCGCTCCCTGCGCCCGGCCATAATGAAACGGCGGAGGGGCGGTTTTTTCCGTATGGAGCTGTGGAGAGCCAGCCCGGCAGACAGGTGGCGGGCGCCGGGGCTGGGCTCCAGTGGGGGCGGCCAGGTGCAGGTCGAGGGGCTCGCGGGCCGCACGGACGGCCCCCGGGTCCGCGGCCACGTCTGGTTTCCGTCAGGCCACCCCCGGAGCGTCTGGTGTGCCTCTGCCTTCCAGGGCCGCCTTCTGGCCGCCTGGCCGCTCAGGCAGGCGGGGAGCGCCTCATAAGACGCTTGCTGTGGTGGGAGGGGCCTGAGGAGGTGGGGCTTGCAGCTGTACCCGGCGGGGGGCGGAGATAGCCGCGAACGCCGCGGGCGCCAAAAGGAGAAGGCGGAGCGGGAGGCAAAAAGCCTAGAGCACCCGGTCTTCCCTAGAGGTCTCCCATCCAAGTTCTAACCAGGCCCGACCCTGCTTAGCTTCCGCGATCGCGGCGAGATCGGGCCCTTCTAGGCTGGTTTGGCAGTAGATGCCGGCGGGGTCGCGGGCTGCCTCTTGAGGCGCAGCTTAGCGGGCGCTTGGGCCTTACCGCCAGCCCAGCGGCCCGCCCGTCCCGGCAGGGCCCCGCCGCCCGCCTAGGCCGGGGAACGGAGGTAGCAGCAGCAGTAGAAGTAGCAGCAGTAGTGGTAATAGAAGTAGTATTTGCCATGCACTGGGCTAGTAGTAATAGTAGTGGTAGTAGCAGCAGGAGAAGTGGCTGCAGCAGCAGGAGTAGTAGCACCATATATTCCCTGCAGAGGGCCAGTAGTAGTAGTAGCAGTAGCAGCAATTGAAGTAGTAGTAGTAGATTTGCCATGCAGTGGACTGCTAGTAGTAGCAGTAGTAGTAGAGTTAGCATCAGCAATAGAAGTGGCATCAGCAGCAGTAATAGTACCAGCAGATTTGTCCTGCAGTGGGCCAGTAGTGATAATAGAAGTAGCAGCCATAACAGTAGTAGTAGTAGATTTGCCATACACAGGGCTAGTAGTATTGATACTAGTAGTAGAAGTAGTAGCAGCATCAGGAGTAGTAGTAGTAGTATTTTCAATGCACTGGACTACTAGTAGTAGCAGTAGTAGTAGCATTTGTACAAGCAGCAGCAGTAGTAGTAATAGTAGTAGTATTTGCCATGCATTGGGCTAGTGGTAGTAGTAATAGTGGTAGCAATAGCAGTAGAAGTGGCAGCAGCAGGAGTAATTGGAGCAGCATATTTGACTTGCAGTGGGCCAGGAATAGTAGTAGAAGTAGCAGGAACAGCAATAATAGTAGTATATTTGCCATGCACTGGGCTAGTAGTATTGATAGTTGTAGTAGCGGAAGTAGCAGCAGCAGCACTAGTAGTAATAGTAGTAGTATTTGCCATATACTAGATTACTAGCATTAGCGGTAGTAGTAACATTACTATTAGCAGCAGTAGCTGTTGTAGTAATAGTAGTAGAATTTGCCATGCACTGGACTACTAGTAGTAGCAGTAGTAGTAGCAATAGTAGAAGCAGCAGCAGTAGTAGTAGTGTTAATATTTGCCATGCACTGGGCTATTAGTAGTAGTAGTAGCAGCAGCACCTGTACAAGTAGCAGCAGCAGTAGTAGTAGCAGCAGTAGTAGTAATGGCAGCAGTGGTGGTAATAGTAGTAGTATTTGCCATGCACTGTCCTAGTAGTAGTAGTAGTAGTGGTAGAAACAGCAGTAGAAGTGGCATCAGCAGCAGTAATAGTGGCAGCATATTTGACCTGCAGAGGGCCAGAAATAGAAGTAGAAGAATCAGCAAGAGCAATAGTAGTAGCCGGCCCACGCTGCGTTAGGCGAAGCCCAACCGCAGACCGGGCCGGCCCTCCTGCCCGACAGCAGGTGGCCCGAAGCCAGTGGGAGCCAGCATTGTGTTGGTACAGCCCCTTAGACCCAGCAACACCACCCTTGCCCCCACGCCACCGTCCGAGCTCAGGACCCCGCCCCAGGTGGCCGGCAGGCCCGGGGAAGCGGCCTGGGCCCTCGATCCCGCTCCCGCACCCGGCCATGGCGAATCGGCAGAGGGGCGGCTTTTTCCGTATGGAGCTGTGGAGAGCCAGCCCGGCAGACAGGTGGCGGCGCCGGGGCTGGGCTCCAGTGGGGGTCGGCCAGGTGCAGGTCGAGGGGCTCGCGGGCCGCACGGACGGCCCCCGGGTCCGCGGCCACGTCTGATTTCCGTCAGGCCACCCCCGGAGCGTCTGGTGTGCCTCTGCTTTCCAGGGCCGCCTTCTGGCCGCCTGGCCTGTCAGGCAGGCGGGGAGCGCCTCATAAGACACTTGCTGTGGTGGGAGGGGCCTGAGGAGGTGGGGCTTGCAGCCGTACCTGGCGGGGGCAGCGGATGGGGCAGCGGAGATAGCCGCGAACGCCGCGGGCGCCAAAAGGAGAAGGCGGAGCGGGAGGCAAAAAGCCTAGAGCACCCGGTCTTCCCTAGAGGTCTCCCATCCAAGTTCTAACCAGGCCCGACCCTGCTTAGCTTCCGCGATCGCGGCGAGATCGGGCCCTTCTAGGCTGGTTTGGCAGTAGATGCCGGCGGGGTCGCGGGCTGCCTCTTGAGGCGCAGCTTCACAGGCGCTTGGGCCTTACCGTCAGCCCAGCGGCCCGCCCGTCCCGGAAGGGCCCCGCCGCCTGCCTAGGCCGGGGAACGGAGGTCTCAGGGCACCTGGGGGTGGCGGAGGTGTTGGCGACCACCCAGCCCAGGGCGGGCGGGAGCCAGCAAACTTTTCGGCGCTTGGCGCCCCGCCCCAGATCCCGCAGGCCGCTCACGGGGAAGTGGCCCAGGAGGCTTCCGGGCCCGGGGACCGCGGTCCCTTGGGCATCCCACCTGCCCGCCCATGCTGCGCTAGGTGCAGCTCAGCCACAGACCGGACCGGCCCTCCTGCCTGACAGAAGCTGGCCCGAAGCCACTGGGAGCCACCATTGAGTTGGCACGGCCTCTAAGACCCAGCCACGGCACTTTCGCCCCCACGTCACCGTCCGAGCTCAGGACCCCGCCCCAGGTGGCCGGCAGGCCCAGGGAAGCGGCCTGGGCCCTCGACCCCGCTCCCGCGCCCGGCCATAATGAAACGGCGGAGGGGCGGTTTTTTCCGTATGGAGCTGTGGAGAGCCAGCCCGGCAGACAGGTGGCGGCGCCGGGGCTGGGCTCCAGTGGGGGCGGCCAGGTGCAGGTCGAGGGGCTCGCGGGCCGCACGGACGGCCCCCGGGTCCGCGGCCACGTCTGGTTTCCGTCAGGCCACCCCCGGAGCGTCTGGTGTGCCTCTGCCTTCCAGGGCCGCCTTCTGGCCGCCTGGCCGCTCAGGCAGGCGGGGAGCGCCTCATAAGACGCTTGCTGTGGTGGGAGGGGCCTGAGGAGGTGGGGCTTGCAGCTGTACCCGGCGGGGGGCGGAGATAGCCGCGAACGCCGCGGGCGCCAAAAGGAGAAGGCGGAGCGGGAGGCAAAAAGCCTAGAGCACCCGGTCTTCCCTAGAGGTCTCCCATCCAAGTTCTAACCAGGCCCGACCCTGCTTAGCTTCCGCGATCGCGGCGAGATCGGGCCCTTCTAGGCTGGTTTGGCAGTAGATGCCGGCGGGGTCGCGGGCTGCCTCTTGAGGCGCAGCTTAGCGGGCGCTTGGGCCTTACCGCCAGCCCAGCGGCCCGCCCGTCCCGGCAGGGCCCCGCCGCCCGCCTAGGCCGGGGAACGGAGGTAGCAGCAGCAGTAGAAGTAGCAGCAGTAGTGGTAATAGAAGTAGTATTTGCCATGCACTGGGCTAGTAGTAATAGTAGTGGTAGTAGCAGCAGGAGAAGTGGCTGCAGCAGCAGGAGTAGTAGCACCATATATTCCCTGCAGAGGGCCAGTAGTAGTAGTAGCAGTAGCAGCAATTGAAGTAGTAGTAGTAGATTTGCCATGCAGTGGACTGCTAGTAGTAGCAGTAGTAGTAGAGTTAGCATCAGCAATAGAAGTGGCATCAGCAGCAGTAATAGTACCAGCAGATTTGTCCTGCAGTGGGCCAGTAGTGATAATAGAAGTAGCAGCCATAACAGTAGTAGTAGTAGATTTGCCATACACAGGGCTAGTAGTATTGATACTAGTAGTAGAAGTAGTAGCAGCATCAGGAGTAGTAGTAGTAGTATTTTCAATGCACTGGACTACTAGTAGTAGCAGTAGTAGTAGCATTTGTACAAGCAGCAGCAGTAGTAGTAATAGTAGTAGTATTTGCCATGCATTGGGCTAGTGGTAGTAGTAATAGTGGTAGCAATAGCAGTAGAAGTGGCAGCAGCAGGAGTAATTGGAGCAGCATATTTGACTTGCAGTGGGCCAGGAATAGTAGTAGAAGTAGCAGGAACAGCAATAATAGTAGTATATTTGCCATGCACTGGGCTAGTAGTATTGATAGTTGTAGTAGCGGAAGTAGCAGCAGCAGCACTAGTAGTAATAGTAGTAGTATTTGCCATATACTAGATTACTAGCATTAGCGGTAGTAGTAACATTACTATTAGCAGCAGTAGCTGTTGTAGTAATAGTAGTAGAATTTGCCATGCACTGGACTACTAGTAGTAGCAGTAGTAGTAGCAATAGTAGAAGCAGCAGTAGTAGTAGTAGTGTTAATATTTGCCATGCACTGGGCTATTAGTAGTAGTAGTAGCAGCAGCACCTGTACAAGTAGCAGCAGCAGTAGTAGTAGCAGCAGTAGTAGTAATGGCAGCAGTGGTGGTAATAGTAGTAGTATTTGCCATGCACTGGCCTAGTAGTAGTAGTAGTAGTGGTAGAAACAGCAGTAGAAGTGGCATCAGCAGCAGTAATAGTGGCAGCATATTTGACCTGCAGAGGGCCAGAAATAGAAGTAGAAGAATCAGCAAGAGCAATAGTAGTAGCCGGTCCACGCTGCGTTAGGCGAAGCCCAACCGCAGACCGGGCCGGCCCTCCTGCCCGACAGCAGGTGGCCCGAAGCCAGTGGGAGCCAGCATTGTGTTGGTACAGCCCCTTAGACCCAGCAACGCCACCCTTGCCCCCACGCCACCGTCCGAGCTCAGGACCCCGCCCCAGGTGGCCGGCAGGCCCGGGGAAGCGGCCTGGGCCCTCGATCCCGCTCCCGCCCCCGGCCATGGCGAAACGGCAGAGGGGCGGCTTTTTCCGTATGGAGCTGTGGAGAGCCAGCCCGGCAGACAGGTGGCGGCGCCGGGGCTGGGCTCCAGTGGGGGCGGCCAGGTGCAGGTCGAGGGGCTCGCGGGCCGCACGGACGGCCCCCGGGTCCGCGGCCACGTCTGGTTTCCGTCAGGCCACCCCCGGAGCGTCTGGTGTGCCTCTGCCTTCCAGGGCCGCCTTCTGGCCGCCTGGCCGCTCAGGCAGGCGGGGAGCGCCTCATAAGACGCTTGCTGTGGTGGGAGGGGCCTGAGGAGGTGGGGCTTGCAGCTGTACCCGGCGGGGGGCGGAGATAGCCGCGAACGCCGCGGGCGCCAAAAGGAGAAGGCGGAGCGGGAGGCAAAAAGCCTAGAGCACCCGGTCTTCCCTAGAGGTCTCGGTAACCAGGCCTGACCCTACTTAGCTTCCGCGATCGCGGCGAGATCGGGCCCTTCTAGGCTGGTTTGGCAGTAGATGCCGGCGGGGTCGCGGGCTGCCTCTTGAGGCGCAGCTTAGCGGGCGCTTGGGCCTTACCGCCAGCCCAGCGGCCCGCCCGTCCCGGCAGGGACCCGCCGCCCGCCTGGGCCGGGGAACGGAGGTAGCAGCAGCAGTAGAAGTAGCAGCAGTAGTGGTAATAGAAGTAGTATTTGCCATGCACTGGGCTAGTAGTAATAGTAGTGGTAGTAGCAGCAGGAGAAGTGGCTGCAGCAGCAGGAGTAGTAGCACCATATATTCCCTGCAGAGGGCCAGTAGTAGTAGTAGCAGTAGCAGCAATTGAAGTAGTAGTAGTAGATTTGCCATGCAGTGGACTGCTAGTAGTAGCAGTAGTAGTAGAGTTAGCATCAGCAATAGAAGTGGCATCAGCAGCAGTAATAGTACCAGCAGATTTGTCCTGCAGTGGGCCAGTAGTGATAATAGAAGTAGCAGCCATAACAGTAGTAGTAGTAGATTTGCCATACACAGGGCTAGTAGTATTGATACTAGTAGTAGAAGTAGTAGCAGCATCAGGAGTAGTAGTAGTAGTATTTTCAATGCACTGGACTACTAGTAGTAGCAGTAGTAGTAGCATTTGTACAAGCAGCAGCAGTAGTAGTAATAGTAGTAGTATTTGCCATGCATTGGGCTAGTGGTAGTAGTAATAGTGGTAGCAATAGCAGTAGAAGTGGCAGCAGCAGGAGTAATTGGAGCAGCATATTTGACTTGCAGTGGGCCAGGAATAGTAGTAGAAGTAGCAGGAACAGCAATAATAGTAGTATATTTGCCATGCACTGGGCTAGTAGTATTGATAGTTGTAGTAGCGGAAGTAGCAGCAGCAGCACTAGTAGTAATAGTAGTAGTATTTGCCATATACTAGATTACTAGCATTAGCGGTAGTAGTAACATTACTATTAGCAGCAGTAGCTGTTGTAGTAATAGTAGTAGAATTTGCCATGCACTGGACTACTAGTAGTAGCAGTAGTAGTAGCAATAGTAGAAGCAGCAGTAGTAGTAGTAGTGTTAATATTTGCCATGCACTGGGCTATTAGTAGTAGTAGTAGCAGCAGCACCTGTACAAGTAGCAGCAGCAGTAGTAGTAGCAGCAGTAGTAGTAATGGCAGCAGTGGTGGTAATAGTAGTAGTATTTGCCATGCACTGGCCTAGTAGTAGTAGTAGTAGTGGTAGAAACAGCAGTAGAAGTGGCATCAGCAGCAGTAATAGTGGCAGCATATTTGACCTGCAGAGGGCCAGAAATAGAAGTAGAAGAATCAGCAAGAGCAATAGTAGTAGCCGGTCCACGCTGCGTTAGGCGAAGCCCAACCGCAGACCGGGCCGGCCCTCCTGCCCGACAGCAGGTGGCCCGAAGCCAGTGGGAGCCAGCATTGTGTTGGTACAGCCCCTTAGACCCAGCAACGCCACCCTTGCCCCCACGCCACCGTCCGAGCTCAGGACCCCGCCCCAGGTGGCCGGCAGGCCCGGGGAAGCGGCCTGGGCCCTCGATCCCGCTCCCGCCCCCGGCCATGGCGAAACGGCAGAGGGGCGGCTTTTTCCGTATGGAGCTGTGGAGAGCCAGCCCGGCAGACAGGTGGCGGCGCCGGGGCTGGGCTCCAGTGGGGGCGGCCAGGTGCAGGTCGAGGGGCTCGCGGGCCGCACGGACGGCCCCCGGGTCCGCGGCCACGTCTGGTTTCCGTCAGGCCACCCCCGGAGCGTCTGGTGTGCCTCTGCCTTCCAGGGCCGCCTTCTGGCCGCCTCTCCGGTCAGGCAGGCGGGGAGCGCCTCATAAGACGCTTGCTGTGGTGGGAGGGGCCTGAGGAGGTGGGGCTTGCAGCTGTACCCGGCGGGGGGCGGAGATAGCCGCGAACGCCGCGGGCGCCAAAAGGAGAAGGCGGAGCGGGAGGCAAAAAGCCTAGAGCACCCGGTCTTCCCTAGAGGTCTCCCATCCAAGTTCTAACCAGGCCCGACCCTGCTTAGCTTCCGCGATCGCGGCGAGATCGGGCCCTTCTAGGCTGGTTTGGCAGTAGATGCCGGCGGGGTCGCGGGCTGCCTCTTGAGGCGCAGCTTAGCGGGCGCTTGGGCCTTACCGCCAGCCCAGCGGCCCGCCCGTCCCGGCAGGGACCCGCCGCCCGCCTGGGCCGGGGAACGGAGGTAGCAGCAGCAGTAGAAGTAGCAGCAGTAGTGGTAATAGAAGTAGTATTTGCCATGCACTGGGCTAGTAGTAATAGTAGTGGTAGTAGCAGCAGGAGAAGTGGCTGCAGCAGCAGGAGTAGTAGCACCATATATTCCCTGCAGAGGGCCAGTAGTAGTAGTAGCAGTAGCAGCAATTGAAGTAGTAGTAGTAGATTTGCCATGCAGTGGACTGCTAGTAGTAGCAGTAGTAGTAGAGTTAGCATCAGCAATAGAAGTGGCATCAGCAGCAGTAATAGTACCAGCAGATTTGTCCTGCAGTGGGCCAGTAGTGATAATAGAAGTAGCAGCCATAACAGTAGTAGTAGTAGATTTGCCATACACAGGGCTAGTAGTATTGATACTAGTAGTAGAAGTAGTAGCAGCATCAGGAGTAGTAGTAGTAGTATTTTCAATGCACTGGACTACTAGTAGTAGCAGTAGTAGTAGCATTTGTACAAGCAGCAGCAGTAGTAGTAATAGTAGTAGTATTTGCCATGCATTGGGCTAGTGGTAGTAGTAATAGTGGTAGCAATAGCAGTAGAAGTGGCAGCAGCAGGAGTAATTGGAGCAGCATATTTGACTTGCAGTGGGCCAGGAATAGTAGTAGAAGTAGCAGGAACAGCAATAATAGTAGTATATTTGCCATGCACTGGGCTAGTAGTATTGATAGTTGTAGTAGCGGAAGTAGCAGCAGCAGCACTAGTAGTAATAGTAGTAGTATTTGCCATATACTAGATTACTAGCATTAGCGGTAGTAGTAACATTACTATTAGCAGCAGTAGCTGTTGTAGTAATAGTAGTAGAATTTGCCATGCACTGGACTACTAGTAGTAGCAGTAGTAGTAGCAATAGTAGAAGCAGCAGTAGTAGTAGTAGTGTTAATATTTGCCATGCACTGGGCTATTAGTAGTAGTAGTAGCAGCAGCACCTGTACAAGTAGCAGCAGCAGTAGTAGTAGCAGCAGTAGTAGTAATGGCAGCAGTGGTGGTAATAGTAGTAGTATTTGCCATGCACTGGCCTAGTAGTAGTAGTAGTAGTGGTAGAAACAGCAGTAGAAGTGGCATCAGCAGCAGTAATAGTGGCAGCATATTTGACCTGCAGAGGGCCAGAAATAGAAGTAGAAGAATCAGCAAGAGCAATAGTAGTAGCCGGTCCACGCTGCGTTAGGCGAAGCCCAACCGCAGACCGGGCCGGCCCTCCTGCCCGACAGCAGGTGGCCCGAAGCCAGTGGGAGCCAGCATTGTGTTGGTACAGCCCCTTAGACCCAGCAACGCCACCCTTGCCCCCACGCCACCGTCCGAGCTCAGGACCCCGCCCCAGGTGGCCGGCAGGCCCGGGGAAGCGGCCTGGGCCCTCGATCCCGCTCCCGCCCCCGGCCATGGCGAAACGGCAGAGGGGCGGCTTTTTCCGTATGGAGCTGTGGAGAGCCAGCCCGGCAGACAGGTGGCGGCGCCGGGGCTGGGCTCCAGTGGGGGCGGCCAGGTGCAGGTCGAGGGGCTCGCGGGCCGCACGGACGGCCCCCGGGTCCGCGGCCACGTCTGGTTTCCGTCAGGCCACCCCCGGAGCGTCTGGTGTGCCTCTGCCTTCCAGGGCCGCCTTCTGGCCGCCTGGCCGCTCAGGCAGGCGGGGAGCGCCTCATAAGACGCTTGCTGTGGTGGGAGGGGCCTGAGGAGGTGGGGCTTGCAGCTGTACCCGGCGGGGGGCGGAGATAGCCGCGAACGCCGCGGGCGCCAAAAGGAGAAGGCGGAGCGGGAGGCAAAAAGCCTAGAGCACCCGGTCTTCCCTAGAGGTCTCGGTAACCAGGCCTGACCCTACTTAGCTTCCGCGATCGCGGCGAGATCGGGCCCTTCTAGGCTGGTTTGGCAGTAGATGCCGGCGGGGTCGCGGGCTGCCTCTTGAGGCGCAGCTTAGCGGGCGCTTGGGCCTTACCGCCAGCCCAGCGGCCCGCCCGTCCCGGCAGGGACCCGCCGCCCGCCTGGGCCGGGGAACGGAGGTAGCAGCAGCAGTAGAAGTAGCAGCAGTAGTGGTAATAGAAGTAGTATTTGCCATGCACTGGGCTAGTAGTAATAGTAGTGGTAGTAGCAGCAGGAGAAGTGGCTGCAGCAGCAGGAGTAGTAGCACCATATATTCCCTGCAGAGGGCCAGTAGTAGTAGTAGCAGTAGCAGCAATTGAAGTAGTAGTAGTAGATTTGCCATGCAGTGGACTGCTAGTAGTAGCAGTAGTAGTAGAGTTAGCATCAGCAATAGAAGTGGCATCAGCAGCAGTAATAGTACCAGCAGATTTGTCCTGCAGTGGGCCAGTAGTGATAATAGAAGTAGCAGCCATAACAGTAGTAGTAGTAGATTTGCCATACACAGGGCTAGTAGTATTGATACTAGTAGTAGAAGTAGTAGCAGCATCAGGAGTAGTAGTAGTAGTATTTTCAATGCACTGGACTACTAGTAGTAGCAGTAGTAGTAGCATTTGTACAAGCAGCAGCAGTAGTAGTAATAGTAGTAGTATTTGCCATGCATTGGGCTAGTGGTAGTAGTAATAGTGGTAGCAATAGCAGTAGAAGTGGCAGCAGCAGGAGTAATTGGAGCAGCATATTTGACTTGCAGTGGGCCAGGAATAGTAGTAGAAGTAGCAGGAACAGCAATAATAGTAGTATATTTGCCATGCACTGGGCTAGTAGTATTGATAGTTGTAGTAGCGGAAGTAGCAGCAGCAGCACTAGTAGTAATAGTAGTAGTATTTGCCATATACTAGATTACTAGCATTAGCGGTAGTAGTAACATTACTATTAGCAGCAGTAGCTGTTGTAGTAATAGTAGTAGAATTTGCCATGCACTGGACTACTAGTAGTAGCAGTAGTAGTAGCAATAGTAGAAGCAGCAGTAGTAGTAGTAGTGTTAATATTTGCCATGCACTGGGCTATTAGTAGTAGTAGTAGCAGCAGCACCTGTACAAGTAGCAGCAGCAGTAGTAGTAGCAGCAGTAGTAGTAATGGCAGCAGTGGTGGTAATAGTAGTAGTATTTGCCATGCACTGGCCTAGTAGTAGTAGTAGTAGTGGTAGAAACAGCAGTAGAAGTGGCATCAGCAGCAGTAATAGTGGCAGCATATTTGACCTGCAGAGGGCCAGAAATAGAAGTAGAAGAATCAGCAAGAGCAATAGTAGTAGCCGGTCCACGCTGCGTTAGGCGAAGCCCAACCGCAGACCGGGCCGGCCCTCCTGCCCGACAGCAGGTGGCCCGAAGCCAGTGGGAGCCAGCATTGTGTTGGTACAGCCCCTTAGACCCAGCAACGCCACCCTTGCCCCCACGCCACCGTCCGAGCTCAGGACCCCGCCCCAGGTGGCCGGCAGGCCCGGGGAAGCGGCCTGGGCCCTCGATCCCGCTCCCGCCCCCGGCCATGGCGAAACGGCAGAGGGGCGGCTTTTTCCGTATGGAGCTGTGGAGAGCCAGCCCGGCAGACAGGTGGCGGCGCCGGGGCTGGGCTCCAGTGGGGGCGGCCAGGTGCAGGTCGAGGGGCTCGCGGGCCGCACGGACGGCCCCCGGGTCCGCGGCCACGTCTGGTTTCCGTCAGGCCACCCCCGGAGCGTCTGGTGTGCCTCTGCCTTCCAGGGCCGCCTTCTGGCCGCCTCTCCGGTCAGGCAGGCAGGGAGCGCCTCATAAGACGCTTGCTGCGGTGGGAGGGGCCTGAGGAGGTGGGGCTTGCAGCTGTACCCGGCGGGGGGCGGAGATAGCCGCGAACGCCGCGGGCGCCAAAAGGAGAAGGCGGAGCGGGAGGCAAAAAGCCTAGAGCACCCGGTCTTCCCTAGAGGTCTCCCATCCAAGTTCTAACCAGGCCCGACCCTGCTTAGCTTCCGCGATCGCGGCGAGATCGGGCCCTTCTAGGCTGGTTTGGCAGTAGATGCCGGCGGGGTCGCGGGCTGCCTCTTGAGGCGCAGCTTCACAGGCGCTTGGGCCTTACCGTCAGCCCAGCGGCCCGCCCGTCCCGGCAGGGCCCCGCCGCCTGCCTAGGCCGGGGAACGGAGGTCTCGGGCACCTGGGGGTGGCGGAGGTGTTGGCGACCACCCAGCCCAGGGCGGGCGGGAGCCAGCAAACTTTTCGGCGCTTGGCGCCCCGCCCCAGATCCCGCAGGCCGCTCACGGGGAAGTGGCCCAGGAGGCTTCCGGGCCCGGGGACCGCGGTCCCTTGGGCATCCCACCTGCCCGCCCATGCTGCGCTAGGTGCAGCTCAGCCACAGACCGGACCGGCCCTCCTGCCTGACAGAAGCTGGCCCGAAGCCACTGGGAGCCACCATTGAGTTGGCACGGCCTCTAAGACCCAGCCACGGCACTTTCGCCCCCACGTCACCGTCCGAGCTCAGGACCCCGCCCCAGGTGGCCGGCAGGCCCAGGGAAGCGGCCTGGGCCCTCGACCCCGCTCCCGCGCCCGGCCATAATGAAACGGCGGAGGGGCGGTTTTTTCCGTATGGAGCTGTGGAGAGCCAGCCCGGCAGACAGGTGGCGGCGCCGGGGCTGGGCTCCAGTGGGGGCGGCCAGGTGCAGGTCGAGGGGCTCGCGGGCCGCACGGACGGCCCCCGGGTCCGCGGCCACGTCTGGTTTCCGTCAGGCCACCCCCGGAGCGTCTGGTGTGCCTCTGCCTTCCAGGGCCGCCTTCTGGCCGCCTGGCCGCTCAGGCAGGCGGGGAGCGCCTCATAAGACGCTTGCTGTGGTGGGAGGGGCCTGAGGAGGTGGGGCTTGCAGCTGTACCCGGCGGGGGGCGGAGATAGCCGCGAACGCCGCGGGCGCCAAAAGGAGAAGGCGGAGCGGGAGGCAAAAAGCCTAGAGCACCCGGTCTTCCCTAGAGGTCTCCCATCCAAGTTCTAACCAGGCCCGACCCTGCTTAGCTTCCGCGATCGCGGCGAGATCGGGCCCTTCTAGGCTGGTTTGGCAGTAGATGCCGGTGGGGTCGCGGGCTGCCTCTTGAGGCGCAGCTTAGCGGGCGCTTGGGCCTTACCGCCAGCCCAGCGGCCCGCCTGTCCCGGCAGGGACCCGCCGCCCGCCTGGGCCGGGGAACGGAGGTAGCAGCAGCAGTAGATGTAGCAGCAGTAGTGGTAATAGAAGTAGTATTTGCCATGCACTGGGCTACTAGTAATAGTAGTGGTAGTAGCAGCAGGAGAAGTGGCTGCAGCAGCAGGAGTAGTAGCACCATATATTCCCTGCAGAGGGCCAGTAGTAGTAGTAGCAGTAGCAGCAATTGAAGTAGTAGTAGTAGATTTGCCATGCAGTGGACTGCTAGTAGTAGCAGTAGTAGTAGAGTTAGCATCAGCAATAGAAGTGGCATCAGCAGCAGTAATAGTACCAGCAGATTTGTCCTGCAGTGGGCCAGTAGTGATAATAGAAGTAGCAGCCATAACAGTAGTAGTAGTAGATTTGCCATACACAGGGCTAGTAGTATTGATACTAGTAGTAGAAGTAGTAGCAGCATCAGGAGTAGTAGTAGTAGTATTTTCAATGCACTGGACTACTAGTAGTAGCAGTAGTAGTAGCATTTGTACAAGCAGCAGCAGTAGTAGTAATAGTAGTAGTATTTGCCATGCATTGGGCTAGTGGTAGTAGTAATAGTGGTAGCAATAGCAGTAGAAGTGGCAGCAGCAGGAGTAATTGGAGCAGCATATTTGACTTGCAGTGGGCCAGGAATAGTAGTAGAAGTAGCAGGAACAGCAATAATAGTAGTATATTTGCCATGCACTGGGCTAGTAGTATTGATAGTTGTAGTAGCGGAAGTAGCAGCAGCAGCACTAGTAGTAATAGTAGTAGTATTTGCCATATACTAGATTACTAGCATTAGCGGTAGTAGTAACATTACTATTAGCAGCAGTAGCTGTTGTAGTAATAGTAGTAGAATTTGCCATGCACTGGACTACTAGTAGTAGCAGTAGTAGTAGCAATAGTAGAAGCAGCAGCAGTAGTAGTAGTGTTAATATTTGCCATGCACTGGGCTATTAGTAGTAGTAGTAGCAGCAGCACCTGTACAAGTAGCAGCAGCAGTAGTAGTAGCAGCAGTAGTAGTAATGGCAGCAGTGGTGGTAATAGTAGTAGTATTTGCCATGCACTGTCCTAGTAGTAGTAGTAGTAGTGGTAGAAACAGCAGTAGAAGTGGCATCAGCAGCAGTAATAGTGGCAGCATATTTGACCTGCAGAGGGCCAGAAATAGAAGTAGAAGAATCAGCAAGAGCAATAGTAGTAGCCGGCCCATGCTGCGTTAGGCGAAGCCCAACCGCAGACCGGGCCGGCCCTCCTGCCCGACAGCAGGTGGCCCGAAGCCAGTGGGAGCCAGCATTGTGTTGGTACAGCCCCTTAGACCCAGCAACACCACCCTTGCCCCCACGCCACCGTCCGAGCTCAGGACCCCGCCCCAGGTGGCCGGCAGGCCCGGGGAAGCGGCCTGGGCCCTCGATCCCGCTCCCGCACCCGGCCATGGCGAATCGGCAGAGGGGCGGCTTTTTCCGTATGGAGCTGTGGAGAGCCAGCCCGGCAGACAGGTGGCGGCGCCGGGGCTGGGCTCCAGTGGGGTCGGCCAGGTGCAGGTCGAGGGGCTCGCGGGCCGCACGGACGGCCCCCGGGTCCGCGGCCACGTCTGATTTCCGTCAGGCCACCCCCGGAGCGTCTGGTGTGCCTCTGCTTTCCAGGGCCGCCTTCTGGCCGCCTGGCCTGTCAGGCAGGCGGGGAGCGCCTCATAAGACACTTGCTGTGGTGGGAGGGGCCTGAGGAGGTGGGGCTTGCAGCCGTACCTGGCGGGGGCAGCGGATGGGGCGGCGGAGATAGCCGCGAACGCCGCGGGCGCCAAAAGGAGAAGGCGGAGCGGGAGGCAAAAAGCCTAGAGCACCCGGTCTTCCCTAGAGGTCTCCCATCCAAGTTCTAACCAGGCCCGACCCTGCTTAGCTTCCGCGATCGCGGCGAGATCGGGCCCTTCTAGGCTGGTTTGGCAGTAGATGCCGGCGGGGTCGCGGGCTGCCTCTTGAGGCGCAGCTTCACAGGCGCTTGGGCCTTACCGTCAGCCCAGCGGCCCGCCCGTCCCGGCAGGGCCCCGCCGCCTGCCTAGGCCGGGGAACGGAGGTCTCGGGCACCTGGGGGTGGCGGAGGTGTTGGCGACCACCCAGCCCAGGGCGGGCGGGAGCCAGCAAACTTTTCGGCGCTTGGCGCCCCGCCCCAGATCCCACAGGCCGCTCACGGGGAAGTGGCCCAGGAGGCTTCCGGGCCCGGGGACCGCGGTCCCTTGGGCATCCCACCTGCCCGCCCATGCTGCGCTAGGTGCAGCTCAGCCACAGACCGGACCGGCCCTCCTGCCTGACAGAAGCTGGCCCGAAGCCACTGGGAGCCACCATTGAGTTGGCACGGCCTCTAAGACCCAGCCACGGCACTTTCGCCCCCACGTCACCGTCCGAGCTCAGGACCCCGCCCCAGGTGGCCGGCAGGCCCAGGGAAGCGGCCTGGGCCCTCGACCCCGCTCCCGCGCCCGGCCATAATGAAACGGCGGAGGGGCGGTTTTTTCCGTATGGAGCTGTGGAGAGCCAGCCCGGCAGACAGGTGGCGGCGCCGGGGCTGGGCTCCAGTGGGGGCGGCCAGGTGCAGGTCGAGGGGCTCGCGGGCCGCACGGACGGCCCCCGGGTCCGCGGCCACGTCTGGTTTCCGTCAGGCCACCCCCGGAGCGTCTGGTGTGCCTCTGCCTTCCAGGGCCGCCTTCTGGCCGCCTGGCCGCTCAGGCAGGCGGGGAGCGCCTCATAAGACGCTTGCTGTGGTGGGAGGGGCCTGAGGAGGTGGGGCTTGCAGCTGTACCCGGCGGGGGGCGGAGATAGCCGCGAACGCCGCGGGCGCCAAAAGGAGAAGGCGGAGCGGGAGGCAAAAAGCCTAGAGCACCCGGTCTTCCCTAGAGGTCTCCCATCCAAGTTCTAACCAGGCCCGACCCTGCTTAGCTTCCGCGATCGCGGCGAGATCGGGCCCTTCTAGGCTGGTTTGGCAGTAGATGCCGGCGGGGTCGCGGGCTGCCTCTTGAGGCGCAGCTTAGCGGGCGCTTGGGCCTTACCGCCAGCCCAGCGGCCCGCCCGTCCCGGCAGGGCCCCGCCGCCCGCCTAGGCCGGGGAACGGAGGTAGCAGCAGCAGTAGAAGTAGCAGCAGTAGTGGTAATAGAAGTAGTATTTGCCATGCACTGGGCTAGTAGTAATAGTAGTGGTAGTAGCAGCAGGAGAAGTGGCTGCAGCAGCAGGAGTAGTAGCACCATATATTCCCTGCAGAGGGCCAGTAGTAGTAGTAGCAGTAGCAGCAATTGAAGTAGTAGTAGTAGATTTGCCATGCAGTGGACTGCTAGTAGTAGCAGTAGTAGTAGAGTTAGCATCAGCAATAGAAGTGGCATCAGCAGCAGTAATAGTACCAGCAGATTTGTCCTGCAGTGGGCCAGTAGTGATAATAGAAGTAGCAGCCATAACAGTAGTAGTAGTAGATTTGCCATACACAGGGCTAGTAGTATTGATACTAGTAGTAGAAGTAGTAGCAGCATCAGGAGTAGTAGTAGTAGTATTTTCAATGCACTGGACTACTAGTAGTAGCAGTAGTAGTAGCATTTGTACAAGCAGCAGCAGTAGTAGTAATAGTAGTAGTATTTGCCATGCATTGGGCTAGTGGTAGTAGTAATAGTGGTAGCAATAGCAGTAGAAGTGGCAGCAGCAGGAGTAATTGGAGCAGCATATTTGACTTGCAGTGGGCCAGGAATAGTAGTAGAAGTAGCAGGAACAGCAATAATAGTAGTATATTTGCCATGCACTGGGCTAGTAGTATTGATAGTTGTAGTAGCGGAAGTAGCAGCAGCAGCACTAGTAGTAATAGTAGTAGTATTTGCCATATACTAGATTACTAGCATTAGCGGTAGTAGTAACATTACTATTAGCAGCAGTAGCTGTTGTAGTAATAGTAGTAGAATTTGCCATGCACTGGACTACTAGTAGTAGCAGTAGTAGTAGCAATAGTAGAAGCAGCAGTAGTAGTAGTAGTGTTAATATTTGCCATGCACTGGGCTATTAGTAGTAGTAGTAGCAGCAGCACCTGTACAAGTAGCAGCAGCAGTAGTAGTAGCAGCAGTAGTAGTAATGGCAGCAGTGGTGGTAATAGTAGTAGTATTTGCCATGCACTGGCCTAGTAGTAGTAGTAGTAGTGGTAGAAACAGCAGTAGAAGTGGCATCAGCAGCAGTAATAGTGGCAGCATATTTGACCTGCAGAGGGCCAGAAATAGAAGTAGAAGAATCAGCAAGAGCAATAGTAGTAGCCGGTCCACGCTGCGTTAGGCGAAGCCCAACCGCAGACCGGGCCGGCCCTCCTGCCCGACAGCAGGTGGCCCGAAGCCAGTGGGAGCCAGCATTGTGTTGGTACAGCCCCTTAGACCCAGCAACGCCACCCTTGCCCCCACGCCACCGTCCGAGCTCAGGACCCCGCCCCAGGTGGCCGGCAGGCCCGGGGAAGCGGCCTGGGCCCTCGATCCCGCTCCCGCCCCCGGCCATGGCGAAACGGCAGAGGGGCGGCTTTTTCCGTATGGAGCTGTGGAGAGCCAGCCCGGCAGACAGGTGGCGGCGCCGGGGCTGGGCTCCAGTGGGGGCGGCCAGGTGCAGGTCGAGGGGCTCGCGGGCCGCACGGACGGCCCCCGGGTCCGCGGCCACGTCTGGTTTCCGTCAGGCCACCCCCGGAGCGTCTGGTGTGCCTCTGCCTTCCAGGGCCGCCTTCTGGCCGCCTGGCCGCTCAGGCAGGCGGGGAGCGCCTCATAAGACGCTTGCTGTGGTGGGAGGGGCCTGAGGAGGTGGGGCTTGCAGCTGTACCCGGCGGGGGGCGGAGATAGCCGCGAACGCCGCGGGCGCCAAAAGGAGAAGGCGGAGCGGGAGGCAAAAAGCCTAGAGCACCCGGTCTTCCCTAGAGGTCTCCCATCCAAGTTCTAACCAGGCCCGACCCTGCTTAGCTTCCGCGATCGCGGCGAGATCGGGCCCTTCTAGGCTGGTTTGGCAGTAGATGCCGGCGGGGTCGCGGGCTGCCTCTTGAGGCGCAGCTTAGCGGGCGCTTGGGCCTTACCGCCAGCCCAGCGGCCCGCCCGTCCCGGCAGGGACCCGCCGCCCGCCTGGGCCGGGGAACGGAGGTAGCAGCAGCAGTAGAAGTAGCAGCAGTAGTGGTAATAGAAGTAGTATTTGCCATGCACTGGGCTAGTAGTAATAGTAGTGGTAGTAGCAGCAGGAGAAGTGGCTGCAGCAGCAGGAGTAGTAGCACCATATATTCCCTGCAGAGGGCCAGTAGTAGTAGTAGCAGTAGCAGCAATTGAAGTAGTAGTAGTAGATTTGCCATGCAGTGGACTGCTAGTAGTAGCAGTAGTAGTAGAGTTAGCATCAGCAATAGAAGTGGCATCAGCAGCAGTAATAGTACCAGCAGATTTGTCCTGCAGTGGGCCAGTAGTGATAATAGAAGTAGCAGCCATAACAGTAGTAGTAGTAGATTTGCCATACACAGGGCTAGTAGTATTGATACTAGTAGTAGAAGTAGTAGCAGCATCAGGAGTAGTAGTAGTAGTATTTTCAATGCACTGGACTACTAGTAGTAGCAGTAGTAGTAGCATTTGTACAAGCAGCAGCAGTAGTAGTAATAGTAGTAGTATTTGCCATGCATTGGGCTAGTGGTAGTAGTAATAGTGGTAGCAATAGCAGTAGAAGTGGCAGCAGCAGGAGTAATTGGAGCAGCATATTTGACTTGCAGTGGGCCAGGAATAGTAGTAGAAGTAGCAGGAACAGCAATAATAGTAGTATATTTGCCATGCACTGGGCTAGTAGTATTGATAGTTGTAGTAGCGGAAGTAGCAGCAGCAGCACTAGTAGTAATAGTAGTAGTATTTGCCATATACTAGATTACTAGCATTAGCGGTAGTAGTAACATTACTATTAGCAGCAGTAGCTGTTGTAGTAATAGTAGTAGAATTTGCCATGCACTGGACTACTAGTAGTAGCAGTAGTAGTAGCAATAGTAGAAGCAGCAGTAGTAGTAGTAGTGTTAATATTTGCCATGCACTGGGCTATTAGTAGTAGTAGTAGCAGCAGCACCTGTACAAGTAGCAGCAGCAGTAGTAGTAGCAGCAGTAGTAGTAATGGCAGCAGTGGTGGTAATAGTAGTAGTATTTGCCATGCACTGGCCTAGTAGTAGTAGTAGTAGTGGTAGAAACAGCAGTAGAAGTGGCATCAGCAGCAGTAATAGTGGCAGCATATTTGACCTGCAGAGGGCCAGAAATAGAAGTAGAAGAATCAGCAAGAGCAATAGTAGTAGCCGGTCCACGCTGCGTTAGGCGAAGCCCAACCGCAGACCGGGCCGGCCCTCCTGCCCGACAGCAGGTGGCCCGAAGCCAGTGGGAGCCAGCATTGTGTTGGTACAGCCCCTTAGACCCAGCAACGCCACCCTTGCCCCCACGCCACCGTCCGAGCTCAGGACCCCGCCCCAGGTGGCCGGCAGGCCCGGGGAAGCGGCCTGGGCCCTCGATCCCGCTCCCGCCCCCGGCCATGGCGAAACGGCAGAGGGGCGGCTTTTTCCGTATGGAGCTGTGGAGAGCCAGCCCGGCAGACAGGTGGCGGCGCCGGGGCTGGGCTCCAGTGGGGGCGGCCAGGTGCAGGTCGAGGGGCTCGCGGGCCGCACGGACGGCCCCCGGGTCCGCGGCCACGTCTGGTTTCCGTCAGGCCACCCCCGGAGCGTCTGGTGTGCCTCTGCCTTCCAGGGCCGCCTTCTGGCCGCCTCTCCGGTCAGGCAGGCAGGGAGCGCCTCATAAGACGCTTGCTGTGGTGGGAGGGGCCTGAGGAGGTGGGGCTTGCAGCTGTACCCGGCGGGGGGCGGAGATAGCCGCGAACGCCGCGGGCGCCAAAAGGAGAAGGCGGAGCGGGAGGCAAAAAGCCTAGAGCACCCGGTCTTCCCTAGAGGTCTCCCATCCAAGTTCTAACCAGGCCCGACCCTGCTTAGCTTCCGCGATCGCGGCGAGATCGGGCCCTTCTAGGCTGGTTTGGCAGTAGATGCCGGCGGGGTCGCGGGCTGCCTCTTGAGGCGCAGCTTCACAGGCGCTTGGGCCTTACCGTCAGCCCAGCGGCCCGCCCGTCCCGGCAGGGCCCCGCCGCCTGCCTAGGCCGGGGAACGGAGGTCTCGGGCACCTGGGGGTGGCGGAGGTGTTGGCGACCACCCAGCCCAGGGCGGGCGGGAGCCAGCAAACTTTTCGGCGCTTGGCGCCCCGCCCCAGATCCCGCAGGCCGCTCACGGGGAAGTGGCCCAGGAGGCTTCCGGGCCCGGGGACCGCGGTCCCTTGGGCATCCCACCTGCCCGCCCATGCTGCGCTAGGTGCAGCTCAGCCACAGACCGGACCGGCCCTCCTGCCTGACAGAAGCTGGCCCGAAGCCACTGGGAGCCACCATTGAGTTGGCACGGCCTCTAAGACCCAGCCACGGCACTTTCGCCCCCACGTCACCGTCCGAGCTCAGGACCCCGCCCCAGGTGGCCGGCAGGCCCAGGGAAGCGGCCTGGGCCCTCGACCCCGCTCCCGCGCCCGGCCATAATGAAACGGCGGAGGGGCGGTTTTTTCCGTATGGAGCTGTGGAGAGCCAGCCCGGCAGACAGGTGGCGGCGCCGGGGCTGGGCTCCAGTGGGGGCGGCCAGGTGCAGGTCGAGGGGCTCGCGGGCCGCACGGACGGCCCCCGGGTCCGCGGCCACGTCTGGTTTCCGTCAGGCCACCCCCGGAGCGTCTGGTGTGCCTCTGCCTTCCAGGGCCGCCTTCTGGCCGCCTGGCCGCTCAGGCAGGCGGGGAGCGCCTCATAAGACGCTTGCTGTGGTGGGAGGGGCCTGAGGAGGTGGGGCTTGCAGCTGTACCCGGCGGGGGGCGGAGATAGCCGCGAACGCCGCGGGCGCCAAAAGGAGAAGGCGGAGCGGGAGGCAAAAAGCCTAGAGCACCCGGTCTTCCCTAGAGGTCTCCCATCCAAGTTCTAACCAGGCCCGACCCTGCTTAGCTTCCGCGATCGCGGCGAGATCGGGCCCTTCTAGGCTGGTTTGGCAGTAGATGCCGGCGGGGTCGCGGGCTGCCTCTTGAGGCGCAGCTTAGCGGGCGCTTGGGCCTTACCGCCAGCCCAGCGGCCCGCCTGTCCCGGCAGGGACCCGCCGCCCGCCTGGGCCGGGGAACGGAGGTAGCAGCAGCAGTAGAAGTAGCAGCAGTAGTGGTAATAGAAGTAGTATTTGCCATGCACTGGGCTAGTAGTAATAGTAGTGGTAGTAGCAGCAGGAGAAGTGGCTGCAGCAGCAGGAGTAGTAGCACCATATATTCCCTGCAGAGGGCCAGTAGTAGTAGTAGCAGTAGCAGCAATTGAAGTAGTAGTAGTAGATTTGCCATGCAGTGGACTGCTAGTAGTAGCAGTAGTAGTAGAGTTAGCATCAGCAATAGAAGTGGCATCAGCAGCAGTAATAGTACCAGCAGATTTGTCCTGCAGTGGGCCAGTAGTGATAATAGAAGTAGCAGCCATAACAGTAGTAGTAGTAGATTTGCCATACACAGGGCTAGTAGTATTGATACTAGTAGTAGAAGTAGTAGCAGCATCAGGAGTAGTAGTAGTAGTATTTTCAATGCACTGGACTACTAGTAGTAGCAGTAGTAGTAGCATTTGTACAAGCAGCAGCAGTAGTAGTAATAGTAGTAGTATTTGCCATGCATTGGGCTAGTGGTAGTAGTAATAGTGGTAGCAATAGCAGTAGAAGTGGCAGCAGCAGGAGTAATTGGAGCAGCATATTTGACTTGCAGTGGGCCAGGAATAGTAGTAGAAGTAGCAGGAACAGCAATAATAGTAGTATATTTGCCATGCACTGGGCTAGTAGTATTGATAGTTGTAGTAGCGGAAGTAGCAGCAGCAGCACTAGTAGTAATAGTAGTAGTATTTGCCATATACTAGATTACTAGCATTAGCGGTAGTAGTAACATTACTATTAGCAGCAGTAGCTGTTGTAGTAATAGTAGTAGAATTTGCCATGCACTGGACTACTAGTAGTAGCAGTAGTAGTAGCAATAGTAGAAGCAGCAGCAGTAGTAGTAGTGTTAATATTTGCCATGCACTGGGCTATTAGTAGTAGTAGTAGCAGCAGCACCTGTACAAGTAGCAGCAGCAGTAGTAGTAGCAGCAGTAGTAGTAATGGCAGCAGTGGTGGTAATAGTAGTAGTATTTGCCATGCACTGTCCTAGTAGTAGTAGTAGTAGTGGTAGAAACAGCAGTAGAAGTGGCATCAGCAGCAGTAATAGTGGCAGCATATTTGACCTGCAGAGGGCCAGAAATAGAAGTAGAAGAATCAGCAAGAGCAATAGTAGTAGCCGGCCCACGCTGCGTTAGGCGAAGCCCAACCGCAGACCGGGCCGGCCCTCCTGCCCGACAGCAGGTGGCCCGAAGCCAGTGGGAGCCAGCATTGTGTTGGTACAGCCCCTTAGACCCAGCAACACCACCCTTGCCCCCACGCCACCGTCCGAGCTCAGGACCCCGCCCCAGGTGGCCGGCAGGCCCGGGGAAGCGGCCTGGGCCCTCGATCCCGCTCCCGCACCCGGCCATGGCGAATCGGCAGAGGGGCGGCTTTTTCCGTATGGAGCTGTGGAGAGCCAGCCCGGCAGACAGGTGGCGGCGCCGGGGCTGGGCTCCAGTGGGGTCGGCCAGGTGCAGGTCGAGGGGCTCGCGGGCCGCACGGACGGCCCCCGGGTCCGCGGCCACGTCTGATTTCCGTCAGGCCACCCCCGGAGCGTCTGGTGTGCCTCTGCTTTCCAGGGCCGCCTTCTGGCCGCCTGGCCTGTCAGGCAGGCGGGGAGCGCCTCATAAGACACTTGCTGTGGTGGGAGGGGCCTGAGGAGGTGGGGCTTGCAGCCGTACCTGGCGGGGGCAGCGGATGGGGCAGCGGAGATAGCCGCGAACGCCGCGGGCGCCAAAAGGAGAAGGCGGAGCGGGAGGCAAAAAGCCTAGAGCACCCGGTCTTCCCTAGAGGTCTCCCATCCAAGTTCTAACCAGGCCCGACCCTGCTTAGCTTCCGCGATCGCGGCGAGATCGGGCCCTTCTAGGCTGGTTTGGCAGTAGATGCCGGCGGGGTCGCGGGCTGCCTCTTGAGGCGCAGCTTCACAGGCGCTTGGGCCTTACCGTCAGCCCAGCGGCCCGCCCGTCCCGGCAGGGCCCCGCCGCCTGCCTAGGCCGGGGAACGGAGGTCTCGGGCACCTGGGGGTGGCGGAGGTGTTGGCGACCACCCAGCCCAGGGCGGGCGGGAGCCAGCAAACTTTTCGGCGCTTGGCGCCCCGCCCCAGATCCTGCAGGCCGCTCACGGGGAAGTGGCCCAGGAGGCTTCCGGGCCCGGGGACCGCGGTCCCTTGGGCATCCCACCTGCCCGCCCATGCTGCGCTAGGTGCAGCTCAGCCACAGACCGGACCGGCCCTCCTGCCTGACAGAAGCTGGCCCGAAGCCACTGGGAGCCACCATTGAGTTGGCACGGCCTCTAAGACCCAGCCACGGCACTTTCGCCCCCACGTCACCGTCCGAGCTCAGGACCCCGCCCCAGGTGGCCGGCAGGCCCAGGGAAGCGGCCTGGGCCCTCGACCCCGCTCCCGCGCCCGGCCATAATGAAACGGCGGAGGGGCGGTTTTTTCCGTATGGAGCTGTGGAGAGCCAGCCCGGCAGACAGGTGGCGGCGCCGGGGCTGGGCTCCAGTGGGGGCGGCCAGGTGCAGGTCGAGGGGCTCGCGGGCCGCACGGACGGCCCCCGGGTCCGCGGCCACGTCTGGTTTCCGTCAGGCCACCCCCGGAGCGTCTGGTGTGCCTCTGCCTTCCAGGGCCGCCTTCTGGCCGCCTGGCCGCTCAGGCAGGCGGGGAGCGCCTCATAAGACGCTTGCTGTGGTGGGAGGGGCCTGAGGAGGTGGGGCTTGCAGCTGTACCCGGCGGGGGGCGGAGATAGCCGCGAACGCCGCGGGCGCCAAAAGGAGAAGGCGGAGCGGGAGGCAAAAAGCCTAGAGCACCCGGTCTTCCCTAGAGGTCTCCCATCCAAGTTCTAACCAGGCCCGACCCTGCTTAGCTTCCGCGATCGCGGCGAGATCGGGCCCTTCTAGGCTGGTTTGGCAGTAGATGCCGGCGGGGTCGCGGGCTGCCTCTTGAGGCGCAGCTTAGCGGGCGCTTGGGCCTTACCGCCAGCCCAGCGGCCCGCCTGTCCCGGCAGGGACCCGCCGCCCGCCTGGGCCGGGGAACGGAGGTAGCAGCAGCAGTAGAAGTAGCAGCAGTAGTGGTAATAGAAGTAGTATTTGCCATGCACTGGGCTAGTAGTAATAGTAGTGGTAGTAGCAGCAGGAGAAGTGGCTGCAGCAGCAGGAGTAGTAGCACCATATATTCCCTGCAGAGGGCCAGTAGTAGTAGTAGCAGTAGCAGCAATTGAAGTAGTAGTAGTAGATTTGCCATGCAGTGGACTGCTAGTAGTAGCAGTAGTAGTAGAGTTAGCATCAGCAATAGAAGTGGCATCAGCAGCAGTAATAGTACCAGCAGATTTGTCCTGCAGTGGGCCAGTAGTGATAATAGAAGTAGCAGCCATAACAGTAGTAGTAGTAGATTTGCCATACACAGGGCTAGTAGTATTGATACTAGTAGTAGAAGTAGTAGCAGCATCAGGAGTAGTAGTAGTAGTATTTTCAATGCACTGGACTACTAGTAGTAGCAGTAGTAGTAGCATTTGTACAAGCAGCAGCAGTAGTAGTAATAGTAGTAGTATTTGCCATGCATTGGGCTAGTGGTAGTAGTAATAGTGGTAGCAATAGCAGTAGAAGTGGCAGCAGCAGGAGTAATTGGAGCAGCATATTTGACTTGCAGTGGGCCAGGAATAGTAGTAGAAGTAGCAGGAACAGCAATAATAGTAGTATATTTGCCATGCACTGGGCTAGTAGTATTGATAGTTGTAGTAGCGGAAGTAGCAGCAGCAGCACTAGTAGTAATAGTAGTAGTATTTGCCATATACTAGATTACTAGCATTAGCGGTAGTAGTAACATTACTATTAGCAGCAGTAGCTGTTGTAGTAATAGTAGTAGAATTTGCCATGCACTGGACTACTAGTAGTAGCAGTAGTAGTAGCAATAGTAGAAGCAGCAGCAGTAGTAGTAGTGTTAATATTTGCCATGCACTGGGCTATTAGTAGTAGTAGTAGCAGCAGCACCTGTACAAGTAGCAGCAGCAGTAGTAGTAGCAGCAGTAGTAGTAATGGCAGCAGTGGTGGTAATAGTAGTAGTATTTGCCATGCACTGTCCTAGTAGTAGTAGTAGTAGTGGTAGAAACAGCAGTAGAAGTGGCATCAGCAGCAGTAATAGTGGCAGCATATTTGACCTGCAGAGGGCCAGAAATAGAAGTAGAAGAATCAGCAAGAGCAATAGTAGTAGCCGGCCCACGCTGCGTTAGGCGAAGCCCAACCGCAGACCGGGCCGGCCCTCCTGCCCGACAGCAGGTGGCCCGAAGCCAGTGGGAGCCAGCATTGTGTTGGTACAGCCCCTTAGACCCAGCAACACCACCCTTGCCCCCACGCCACCGTCCGAGCTCAGGACCCCGCCCCAGGTGGCCGGCAGGCCCGGGGAAGCGGCCTGGGCCCTCGATCCCGCTCCCGCACCCGGCCATGGCGAATCGGCAGAGGGGCGGCTTTTTCCGTATGGAGCTGTGGAGAGCCAGCCCGGCAGACAGGTGGCGGCGCCGGGGCTGGGCTCCAGTGGGGTCGGCCAGGTGCAGGTCGAGGGGCTCGCGGGCCGCACGGACGGCCCCCGGGTCCGCGGCCACGTCTGATTTCCGTCAGGCCACCCCCGGAGCGTCTGGTGTGCCTCTGCTTTCCAGGGCCGCCTTCTGGCCGCCTGGCCGCTCAGGCAGGCGGGGAGCGCCTCATAAGACACTTGCTGTGGTGGGAGGGGCCTGAGGAGGTGGGGCTTGCAGCCGTACCTGGCGGGGGCAGCGGATGGGGCAGCGGAGATAGCCGCGAACGCCGCGGGCGCCAAAAGGAGAAGGCGGAGCGGGAGGCAAAAAGCCTAGAGCACCCGGTCTTCCCTAGAGGTCTCCCATCCAAGTTCTAACCAGGCCCGACCCTGCTTAGCTTCCGCGATCGCGGCGAGATCGGGCCCTTCTAGGCTGGTTTGGCAGTAGATGCCGGCGGGGTCGCGGGCTGCCTCTTGAGGCGCAGCTTAGCGGGCGCTTGGGCCTTACCGCCAGCCCAGCGGCCCGCCCGTCCCGGCAGGGCCCCGCCGCCCGCCTAGGCCGGGGAACGGAGGTAGCAGCAGCAGTAGAAGTAGCAGCAGTAGTGGTAATAGAAGTAGTATTTGCCATGCACTGGGCTAGTAGTAATAGTAGTGGTAGTAGCAGCAGGAGAAGTGGCTGCAGCAGCAGGAGTAGTAGCACCATATATTCCCTGCAGAGGGCCAGTAGTAGTAGTAGCAGTAGCAGCAATTGAAGTAGTAGTAGTAGATTTGCCATGCAGTGGACTGCTAGTAGTAGCAGTAGTAGTAGAGTTAGCATCAGCAATAGAAGTGGCATCAGCAGCAGTAATAGTACCAGCAGATTTGTCCTGCAGTGGGCCAGTAGTGATAATAGAAGTAGCAGCCATAACAGTAGTAGTAGTAGATTTGCCATACACAGGGCTAGTAGTATTGATACTAGTAGTAGAAGTAGTAGCAGCATCAGGAGTAGTAGTAGTAGTATTTTCAATGCACTGGACTACTAGTAGTAGCAGTAGTAGTAGCATTTGTACAAGCAGCAGCAGTAGTAGTAATAGTAGTAGTATTTGCCATGCATTGGGCTAGTGGTAGTAGTAATAGTGGTAGCAATAGCAGTAGAAGTGGCAGCAGCAGGAGTAATTGGAGCAGCATATTTGACTTGCAGTGGGCCAGGAATAGTAGTAGAAGTAGCAGGAACAGCAATAATAGTAGTATATTTGCCATGCACTGGGCTAGTAGTATTGATAGTTGTAGTAGCGGAAGTAGCAGCAGCAGCACTAGTAGTAATAGTAGTAGTATTTGCCATATACTAGATTACTAGCATTAGCGGTAGTAGTAACATTACTATTAGCAGCAGTAGCTGTTGTAGTAATAGTAGTAGAATTTGCCATGCACTGGACTACTAGTAGTAGCAGTAGTAGTAGCAATAGTAGAAGCAGCAGTAGTAGTAGTAGTGTTAATATTTGCCATGCACTGGGCTATTAGTAGTAGTAGTAGCAGCAGCACCTGTACAAGTAGCAGCAGCAGTAGTAGTAGCAGCAGTAGTAGTAATGGCAGCAGTGGTGGTAATAGTAGTAGTATTTGCCATGCACTGGCCTAGTAGTAGTAGTAGTAGTGGTAGAAACAGCAGTAGAAGTGGCATCAGCAGCAGTAATAGTGGCAGCATATTTGACCTGCAGAGGGCCAGAAATAGAAGTAGAAGAATCAGCAAGAGCAATAGTAGTAGCCGGTCCACGCTGCGTTAGGCGAAGCCCAACCACAGACCGGGCCGGCCCTCCTGCCCGACAGCAGGTGGCCCGAAGCCAGTGGGAGCCAGCATTGTGTTGGTACAGCCCCTTAGACCCAGCAACGCCACCCTTGCCCCCACGCCACCGTCCGAGCTCAGGACCCCGCCCCAGGTGGCCGGCAGGCCCGGGGAAGCGGCCTGGGCCCTCGATCCCGCTCCCGCCCCCGGCCATGGCGAAACGGCAGAGGGGCGGCTTTTTCCGTATGGAGCTGTGGAGAGCCAGCCCGGCAGACAGGTGGCGGCGCCGGGGCTGGGCTCCAGTGGGGGCGGCCAGGTGCAGGTCGAGGGGCTCGCGGGCCGCACGGACGGCCCCCGGGTCCGCGGCCACGTCTGGTTTCCGTCAGGCCACCCCCGGAGCGTCTGGTGTGCCTCTGCCTTCCAGGGCCGCCTTCTGGCCGCCTGGCCGCTCAGGCAGGCGGGGAGCGCCTCATAAGACGCTTGCTGTGGTGGGAGGGGCCTGAGGAGGTGGGGCTTGCAGCTGTACCCGGCGGGGGGCGGAGATAGCCGCGAACGCCGCGGGCGCCAAAAGGAGAAGGCGGAGCGGGAGGCAAAAAGCCTAGAGCACCCGGTCTTCCCTAGAGGTCTCCCATCCAAGTTCTAACCAGGCCCGACCCTGCTTAGCTTCCGCGATCGCGGCGAGATCGGGCCCTTCTAGGCTGGTTTGGCAGTAGATGCTGGCGGGGTCGCGGGCTGCCTCTTGAGGCGCAGCTTAGCGGGCGCTTGGGCCTTACCGCCAGCCCAGCGGCCCGCCCGTCCCGGCAGGGACCCGCCGCCCGCCTGGGCCGGGGAACGGAGGTAGCAGCAGCAGTAGAAGTAGCAGCAGTAGTGGTAATAGAAGTAGTATTTGCCATGCACTGGGCTAGTAGTAATAGTAGTGGTAGTAGCAGCAGGAGAAGTGGCTGCAGCAGCAGGAGTAGTAGCACCATATATTCCCTGCAGAGGGCCAGTAGTAGTAGTAGCAGTAGCAGCAATTGAAGTAGTAGTAGTAGATTTGCCATGCAGTGGACTGCTAGTAGTAGCAGTAGTAGTAGAGTTAGCATCAGCAATAGAAGTGGCATCAGCAGCAGTAATAGTACCAGCAGATTTGTCCTGCAGTGGGCCAGTAGTGATAATAGAAGTAGCAGCCATAACAGTAGTAGTAGTAGATTTGCCATACACAGGGCTAGTAGTATTGATACTAGTAGTAGAAGTAGTAGCAGCATCAGGAGTAGTAGTAGTAGTATTTTCAATGCACTGGACTACTAGTAGTAGCAGTAGTAGTAGCATTTGTACAAGCAGCAGCAGTAGTAGTAATAGTAGTAGTATTTGCCATGCATTGGGCTAGTGGTAGTAGTAATAGTGGTAGCAATAGCAGTAGAAGTGGCAGCAGCAGGAGTAATTGGAGCAGCATATTTGACTTGCAGTGGGCCAGGAATAGTAGTAGAAGTAGCAGGAACAGCAATAATAGTAGTATATTTGCCATGCACTGGGCTAGTAGTATTGATAGTTGTAGTAGCGGAAGTAGCAGCAGCAGCACTAGTAGTAATAGTAGTAGTATTTGCCATATACTAGATTACTAGCATTAGCGGTAGTAGTAACATTACTATTAGCAGCAGTAGCTGTTGTAGTAATAGTAGTAGAATTTGCCATGCACTGGACTACTAGTAGTAGCAGTAGTAGTAGCAATAGTAGAAGCAGCAGTAGTAGTAGTAGTGTTAATATTTGCCATGCACTGGGCTATTAGTAGTAGTAGTAGCAGCAGCACCTGTACAAGTAGCAGCAGCAGTAGTAGTAGCAGCAGTAGTAGTAATGGCAGCAGTGGTGGTAATAGTAGTAGTATTTGCCATGCACTGGCCTAGTAGTAGTAGTAGTAGTGGTAGAAACAGCAGTAGAAGTGGCATCAGCAGCAGTAATAGTGGCAGCATATTTGACCTGCAGAGGGCCAGAAATAGAAGTAGAAGAATCAGCAAGAGCAATAGTAGTAGCCGGTCCACGCTGCGTTAGGCGAAGCCCAACCGCAGACCGGGCCGGCCCTCCTGCCCGACAGCAGGTGGCCCGAAGCCAGTGGGAGCCAGCATTGTGTTGGTACAGCCCCTTAGACCCAGCAACGCCACCCTTGCCCCCACGCCACCGTCCGAGCTCAGGACCCCGCCCCAGGTGGCCGGCAGGCCCGGGGAAGCGGCCTGGGCCCTCGATCCCGCTCCCGCCCCCGGCCATGGCGAAACGGCAGAGGGGCGGCTTTTTCCGTATGGAGCTGTGGAGAGCCAGCCCGGCAGACAGGTGGCGGCGCCGGGGCTGGGCTCCAGTGGGGGCGGCCAGGTGCAGGTCGAGGGGCTCGCGGGCCGCACGGACGGCCCCCGGGTCCGCGGCCACGTCTGGTTTCCGTCAGGCCACCCCCGGAGCGTCTGGTGTGCCTCTGCCTTCCAGGGCCGCCTTCTGGCCGCCTCTCCGGTCAGGCAGGCGGGGAGCGCCTCATAAGACGCTTGCTGTGGTGGGAGGGGCCTGAGGAGGTGGGGCTTGCAGCTGTACCCGGCGGGGGGCGGAGATAGCCGCGAACGCCGCGGGCGCCAAAAGGAGAAGGCGGAGCGGGAGGCAAAAAGCCTAGAGCACCCGGTCTTCCCTAGAGGTCTCCCATCCAAGTTCTAACCAGGCCCGACCCTGCTTAGCTTCCGCGATCGCGGCGAGATCGGGCCCTTCTAGGCTGGTTTGGCAGTAGATGCCGGCGGGGTCGCGGGCTGCCTCTTGAGGCGCAGCTTCACAGGCGCTTGGGCCTTACCGTCAGCCCAGCGGCCCGCCCGTCCCGGCAGGGCCCCGCCGCCTGCCTAGGCCGGGGAACGGAGGTCTCGGGCACCTGGGGGTGGCGGAGGTGTTGGCGACCACCCAGCCCAGGGCGGGCGGGAGCCAGCAAACTTTTCGGCGCTTGGCGCCCCGCCCCAGATCCCGCAGGCCGCTCACGGGGAAGTGGCCCAGGAGGCTTCCGGGCCCGGGGACCGCGGTCCCTTGGGCATCCCACCTGCCCGCCCATGCTGCGCTAGGTGCAGCTCAGCCACAGACCGGACCGGCCCTCCTGCCTGACAGAAGCTGGCCCGAAGCCACTGGGAGCCACCATTGAGTTGGCACGGCCTCTAAGACCCAGCCACGGCACTTTCGCCCCCACGTCACCGTCCGAGCTCAGGACCCCGCCCCAGGTGGCCGGCAGGCCCAGGGAAGCGGCCTGGGCCCTCGACCCCGCTCCCGCGCCCGGCCATAATGAAACGGCGGAGGGGCGGCTTTTTCCGTATGGAGCTGTGGAGAGCCAGCCCGGCAGACAGGTGGCGGCGCCGGGGCTGGGCTCCAGTGGGGGCGGCCAGGTGCAGGTCGAGGGGCTCGCGGGCCGCACGGACGGCCCCCGGGTCCGCGGCCACGTCTGGTTTCCGTCAGGCCACCCCCGGAGCGTCTGGTGTGCCTCTGCCTTCCAGGGCCGCCTTCTGGCCGCCTGGCCGCTCAGGCAGGCGGGGAGCGCCTCATAAGACGCTTGCTGTGGTGGGAGGGGCCTGAGGAGGTGGGGCTTGCAGCTGTACCCGGCGGGGGGCGGAGATAGCCGCGAACGCCGCGGGCGCCAAAAGGAGAAGGCGGAGCGGGAGGCAAAAAGCCTAGAGCACCCGGTCTTCCCTAGAGGTCTCCCATCCAAGTTCTAACCAGGCCCGACCCTGCTTAGCTTCCGCGATCGCGGCGAGATCGGGCCCTTCTAGGCTGGTTTGGCAGTAGATGCCGGCGGGGTCGCGGGCTGCCTCTTGAGGCGCAGCTTAGCGGGCGCTTGGGCCTTACCGCCAGCCCAGCGGCCCGCCTGTCCCGGCAGGGACCCGCCGCCCGCCTGGGCCGGGGAACGGAGGTAGCAGCAGCAGTAGAAGTAGCAGCAGTAGTGGTAATAGAAGTAGTATTTGCCATGCACTGGGCTAGTAGTAATAGTAGTGGTAGTAGCAGCAGGAGAAGTGGCTGCAGCAGCAGGAGTAGTAGCACCATATATTCCCTGCAGAGGGCCAGTAGTAGTAGTAGCAGTAGCAGCAATTGAAGTAGTAGTAGTAGATTTGCCATGCAGTGGACTGCTAGTAGTAGCAGTAGTAGTAGAGTTAGCATCAGCAATAGAAGTGGCATCAGCAGCAGTAATAGTACCAGCAGATTTGTCCTGCAGTGGGCCAGTAGTGATAATAGAAGTAGCAGCCATAACAGTAGTAGTAGTAGATTTGCCATACACAGGGCTAGTAGTATTGATACTAGTAGTAGAAGTAGTAGCAGCATCAGGAGTAGTAGTAGTAGTATTTTCAATGCACTGGACTACTAGTAGTAGCAGTAGTAGTAGCATTTGTACAAGCAGCAGCAGTAGTAGTAATAGTAGTAGTATTTGCCATGCATTGGGCTAGTGGTAGTAGTAATAGTGGTAGCAATAGCAGTAGAAGTGGCAGCAGCAGGAGTAATTGGAGCAGCATATTTGACTTGCAGTGGGCCAGGAATAGTAGTAGAAGTAGCAGGAACAGCAATAATAGTAGTATATTTGCCATGCACTGGGCTAGTAGTATTGATAGTTGTAGTAGCGGAAGTAGCAGCAGCAGCACTAGTAGTAATAGTAGTAGTATTTGCCATATACTAGATTACTAGCATTAGCGGTAGTAGTAACATTACTATTAGCAGCAGTAGCTGTTGTAGTAATAGTAGTAGAATTTGCCATGCACTGGACTACTAGTAGTAGCAGTAGTAGTAGCAATAGTAGAAGCAGCAGCAGTAGTAGTAGTGTTAATATTTGCCATGCACTGGGCTATTAGTAGTAGTAGTAGCAGCAGCACCTGTACAAGTAGCAGCAGCAGTAGTAGTAGCAGCAGTAGTAGTAATGGCAGCAGTGGTGGTAATAGTAGTAGTATTTGCCATGCACTGTCCTAGTAGTAGTAGTAGTAGTGGTAGAAACAGCAGTAGAAGTGGCATCAGCAGCAGTAATAGTGGCAGCATATTTGACCTGCAGAGGGCCAGAAATAGAAGTAGAAGAATCAGCAAGAGCAATAGTAGTAGCCGGCCCACGCTGCGTTAGGCGAAGCCCAACCGCAGACCGGGCCGGCCCTCCTGCCCGACAGCAGGTGGCCCGAAGCCAGTGGGAGCCAGCATTGTGTTGGTACAGCCCCTTAGACCCAGCAACACCACCCTTGCCCCCACGCCACCGTCCGAGCTCAGGACCCCGCCCCAGGTGGCCGGCAGGCCCGGGGAAGCGGCCTGGGCCCTCGATCCCGCTCCCGCACCCGGCCATGGCGAATCGGCAGAGGGGCGGCTTTTTCCGTATGGAGCTGTGGAGAGCCAGCCCGGCAGACAGGTGGCGGCGCCGGGGCTGGGCTCCAGTGGGGTCGGCCAGGTGCAGGTCGAGGGGCTCGCGGGCCGCACGGACGGCCCCCGGGTCCGCGGCCACGTCTGATTTCCGTCAGGCCACCCCCGGAGCGTCTGGTGTGCCTCTGCTTTCCAGGGCCGCCTTCTGGCCGCCTGGCCTGTCAGGCAGGCGGGGAGCGCCTCATAAGACACTTGCTGTGGTGGGAGGGGCCTGAGGAGGTGGGGCTTGCAGCCGTACCTGGCGGGGGCAGCGGATGGGGCAGCGGAGATAGCCGCGAACGCCGCGGGCGCCAAAAGGAGAAGGCGGAGCGGGAGGCAAAAAGCCTAGAGCACCCGGTCTTCCCTAGAGGTCTCCCATCCAAGTTCTAACCAGGCCCGACCCTGCTTAGCTTCCGCGATCGCGGCGAGATCGGGCCCTTCTAGGCTGGTTTGGCAGTAGATGCCGGCGGGGTCGCGGGCTGCCTCTTGAGGCGCAGCTTCACAGGCGCTTGGGCCTTACCGTCAGCCCAGCGGCCCGCCCGTCCCGGCAGGGCCCCGCCGCCTGCCTAGGCCGGGGAACGGAGGTCTCGGGCACCTGGGGGTGGCGGAGGTGTTGGCGACCACCCAGCCCAGGGCGGGCGGGAGCCAGCAAACTTTTCGGCGCTTGGCGCCCCGCCCCAGATCCCTGCAGGCCGCTCACGGGGAAGTGGCCCAGGAGGCTTCCGGGCCCGGGGACCGCGGTCCCTTGGGCATCCCACCTGCCCGCCCATGCTGCGCTAGGTGCAGCTCAGCCACAGACCGGACCGGCCCTCCTGCCTGACAGAAGCTGGCCCGAAGCCACTGGGAGCCACCATTGAGTTGGCACGGCCTCTAAGACCCAGCCACGGCACTTTCGCCCCCACGTCACCGTCCGAGCTCAGGACCCCCGCCCCAGGTGGCCGGCAGGCCCAGGGAAGCGGCCTGGGCCCTCGACCCCGCTCCCGCGCCCGGCCATAATGAAACGGCGGAGGGGCGGTTTTTTTCCGTATGGAGCTGTGGAGAGCCAGCCCGGCAGACAGGTGGCGGCGCCGGGGCTGGGCTCCAGTGGGGGCGGCCAGGTGCAGGTCGAGGGGCTCGCGGGCCGCACGGACGGCCCCCGGGTCCGCGGCCACGTCTGGTTTCCGTCAGGCCACCCCCGGAGCGTCTGGTGTGCCTCTGCCTTCCAGGGCCGCCTTCTGGCCGCCTGGCCGCTCAGGCAGGCGGGGAGCGCCTCATAAGACGCTTGCTGTGGTGGGAGGGGCCTGAGGAGGTGGGGCTTGCAGCTGTACCCGGCGGGGGGCGGAGATAGCCGCGAACGCCGCGGGCGCCAAAAGGAGAAGGCGGAGCGGGAGGCAAAAAGCCTAGAGCACCCGGTCTTCCCTAGAGGTCTCCCATCCAAGTTCTAACCAGGCCCGACCCTGCTTAGCTTCCGCGATCGCGGCGAGATCGGGCCCTTCTAGGCTGGTTTGGCAGTAGATGCCGGCGGGGTCGCGGGCTGCCTCTTGAGGCGCAGCTTAGCGGGCGCTTGGGCCTTACCGCCAGCCCAGCGGCCCGCCTGTCCCGGCAGGGACCCGCCGCCCGCCTGGGCCGGGGAACGGAGGTAGCAGCAGCAGTAGAAGTAGCAGCAGTAGTGGTAATAGAAGTAGTATTTGCCATGCACTGGGCTAGTAGTAATAGTAGTGGTAGTAGCAGCAGGAGAAGTGGCTGCAGCAGCAGGAGTAGTAGCACCATATATTCCCTGCAGAGGGCCAGTAGTAGTAGTAGCAGTAGCAGCAATTGAAGTAGTAGTAGTAGATTTGCCATGCAGTGGACTGCTAGTAGTAGCAGTAGTAGTAGAGTTAGCATCAGCAATAGAAGTGGCATCAGCAGCAGTAATAGTACCAGCAGATTTGTCCTGCAGTGGGCCAGTAGTGATAATAGAAGTAGCAGCCATAACAGTAGTAGTAGTAGATTTGCCATACACAGGGCTAGTAGTATTGATACTAGTAGTAGAAGTAGTAGCAGCATCAGGAGTAGTAGTAGTAGTATTTTCAATGCACTGGACTACTAGTAGTAGCAGTAGTAGTAGCATTTGTACAAGCAGCAGCAGTAGTAGTAATAGTAGTAGTATTTGCCATGCATTGGGCTAGTGGTAGTAGTAATAGTGGTAGCAATAGCAGTAGAAGTGGCAGCAGCAGGAGTAATTGGAGCAGCATATTTGACTTGCAGTGGGCCAGGAATAGTAGTAGAAGTAGCAGGAACAGCAATAATAGTAGTATATTTGCCATGCACTGGGCTAGTAGTATTGATAGTTGTAGTAGCGGAAGTAGCAGCAGCAGCACTAGTAGTAATAGTAGTAGTATTTGCCATATACTAGATTACTAGCATTAGCGGTAGTAGTAACATTACTATTAGCAGCAGTAGCTGTTGTAGTAATAGTAGTAGAATTTGCCATGCACTGGACTACTAGTAGTAGCAGTAGTAGTAGCAATAGTAGAAGCAGCAGCAGTAGTAGTAGTGTTAATATTTGCCATGCACTGGGCTATTAGTAGTAGTAGTAGCAGCAGCACCTGTACAAGTAGCAGCAGCAGTAGTAGTAGCAGCAGTAGTAGTAATGGCAGCAGTGGTGGTAATAGTAGTAGTATTTGCCATGCACTGGCCTAGTAGTAGTAGTAGTAGTGGTAGAAACAGCAGTAGAAGTGGCATCAGCAGCAGTAATAGTGGCAGCATATTTGACCTGCAGAGGGCCAGAAATAGAAGTAGAAGAATCAGCAAGAGCAATAGTAGTAGCCGGCCCACGCTGCGTTAGGCGAAGCCCAACCGCAGACCGGGCCGGCCCTCCTGCCCGACAGCAGGTGGCCCGAAGCCAGTGGGAGCCAGCATTGTGTTGGTACAGCCCCTTAGACCCAGCAACACCACCCTTGCCCCCACGCCACCGTCCGAGCTCAGGACCCCGCCCCAGGTGGCCGGCAGGCCCGGGGAAGCGGCCTGGGCCCTCGATCCCGCTCCCGCACCCGGCCATGGCGAATCGGCAGAGGGGCGGCTTTTTCCGTATGGAGCTGTGGAGAGCCAGCCCGGCAGACAGGTGGCGGCGCCGGGGCTGGGCTCCAGTGGGGTCGGCCAGGTGCAGGTCGAGGGGCTCGCGGGCCGCACGGACGGCCCCCGGGTCCGCGGCCACGTCTGATTTCCGTCAGGCCACCCCCGGAGCGTCTGGTGTGCCTCTGCTTTCCAGGGCCGCCTTCTGGCCGCCTGGCCTGTCAGGCAGGCGGGGAGCGCCTCATAAGACACTTGCTGTGGTGGGAGGGGCCTGAGGAGGTGGGGCTTGCAGCCGTACCTGGCGGGGGCAGCGGATGGGGCAGCGGAGATAGCCGCGAACGCCGCGGGCGCCAAAAGGAGAAGGCGGAGCGGGAGGCAAAAAGCCTAGAGCACCCGGTCTTCCCTAGAGGTCTCCCATCCAAGTTCTAACCAGGCCCGACCCTGCTTAGCTTCCGCGATCGCGGCGAGATCGGGCCCTTTTAGGCTGGTTTGGCAGTAGATGCCGGCGGGGTCGCGGGCTGCCTCTTGAGGCGCAGCTTCACAGGCGCTTGGGCCTTACCGTCAGCCCAGCGGCCCGCCCGTCCCGGAAGGGCCCCGCCGCCTGCCTAGGCCGGGGAACGGAGGTCTCGGGCACCTGGGGGTGGCGGAGGTGTTGGCGACCACCCAGCCCAGGGCGGGCGGGAGCCAGCAAACTTTTCGGCGCTTGGCGCCCCGCCCCAGATCCCGCAGGCCGCTCACGGGGGAAGTGGCCCAGGAGGCTTCCGGGCCCGGGGACCGCGGTCCCTTGGGCATCCCACCTGCCCGCCCATGCTGCGCTAGGTGCAGCTCAGCCACAGACCGGACCGGCCCTCCTGCCTGACAGAAGCTGGCCCGAAGCCACTGGGAGCCACCATTGAGTTGGCACGGCCTCTAAGACCCAGCCACGGCACTTTCGCCCCCACGTCACCGTCCGAGCTCAGGACCCCGCCCCAGGTGGCCGGCAGGCCCAGGGAAGCGGCCTGGGCCCTCGACCCCGCTCCCGCGCCCGGCCATAATGAAACGGCGGAGGGGCGGTTTTTTCCGTATGGAGCTGTGGAGAGCCAGCCCGGCAGACAGGTGGCGGCGCCGGGGCTGGGCTCCAGTGGGGGCGGCCAGGTGCAGGTCGAGGGGCTCGCGGGCCGCACGGACGGCCCCCGGGTCCGCGGCCACGTCTGGTTTCCGTCAGGCCACCCCCGGAGCGTCTGGTGTGCCTCTGCCTTCCAGGGCCGCCTTCTGGCCGCCTGGCCGCTCAGGCAGGCGGGGAGCGCCTCATAAGACGCTTGCTGTGGTGGGAGGGGCCTGAGGAGGTGGGGCTTGCAGCTGTACCCGGCGGGGGGCGGAGATAGCCGCGAACGCCGCGGGCGCCAAAAGGAGAAGGCGGAGCGGGAGGCAAAAAGCCTAGAGCACCCGGTCTTCCCTAGAGGTCTCCCATCCAAGTTCTAACCAGGCCCGACCCTGCTTAGCTTCCGCGATCGCGGCGAGATCGGGCCCTTCTAGGCTGGTTTGGCAGTAGATGCCGGCGGGGTCGCGGGCTGCCTCTTGAGGCGCAGCTTAGCGGGCGCTTGGGCCTTACCGCCAGCCCAGCGGCCCGCCCGTCCCGGCAGGGCCCCGCCGCCCGCCTAGGCCGGGGAACGGAGGTAGCAGCAGCAGTAGAAGTAGCAGCAGTAGTGGTAATAGAAGTAGTATTTGCCATGCACTGGGCTAGTAGTAATAGTAGTGGTAGTAGCAGCAGGAGAAGTGGCTGCAGCAGCAGGAGTAGTAGCACCATATATTCCCTGCAGAGGGCCAGTAGTAGTAGTAGCAGTAGCAGCAATTGAAGTAGTAGTAGTAGATTTGCCATGCAGTGGACTGCTAGTAGTAGCAGTAGTAGTAGAGTTAGCATCAGCAATAGAAGTGGCATCAGCAGCAGTAATAGTACCAGCAGATTTGTCCTGCAGTGGGCCAGTAGTGATAATAGAAGTAGCAGCCATAACAGTAGTAGTAGTAGATTTGCCATACACAGGGCTAGTAGTATTGATACTAGTAGTAGAAGTAGTAGCAGCATCAGGAGTAGTAGTAGTAGTATTTTCAATGCACTGGACTACTAGTAGTAGCAGTAGTAGTAGCATTTGTACAAGCAGCAGCAGTAGTAGTAATAGTAGTAGTATTTGCCATGCATTGGGCTAGTGGTAGTAGTAATAGTGGTAGCAATAGCAGTAGAAGTGGCAGCAGCAGGAGTAATTGGAGCAGCATATTTGACTTGCAGTGGGCCAGGAATAGTAGTAGAAGTAGCAGGAACAGCAATAATAGTAGTATATTTGCCATGCACTGGGCTAGTAGTATTGATAGTTGTAGTAGCGGAAGTAGCAGCAGCAGCACTAGTAGTAATAGTAGTAGTATTTGCCATATACTAGATTACTAGCATTAGCGGTAGTAGTAACATTACTATTAGCAGCAGTAGCTGTTGTAGTAATAGTAGTAGAATTTGCCATGCACTGGACTACTAGTAGTAGCAGTAGTAGTAGCAATAGTAGAAGCAGCAGTAGTAGTAGTAGTGTTAATATTTGCCATGCACTGGGCTATTAGTAGTAGTAGTAGCAGCAGCACCTGTACAAGTAGCAGCAGCAGTAGTAGTAGCAGCAGTAGTAGTAATGGCAGCAGTGGTGGTAATAGTAGTAGTATTTGCCATGCACTGGCCTAGTAGTAGTAGTAGTAGTGGTAGAAACAGCAGTAGAAGTGGCATCAGCAGCAGTAATAGTGGCAGCATATTTGACCTGCAGAGGGCCAGAAATAGAAGTAGAAGAATCAGCAAGAGCAATAGTAGTAGCCGGTCCACGCTGCGTTAGGCGAAGCCCAACCGCAGACCGGGCCGGCCCTCCTGCCCGACAGCAGGTGGCCCGAAGCCAGTGGGAGCCAGCATTGTGTTGGTACAGCCCCTTAGACCCAGCAACGCCACCCTTGCCCCCACGCCACCGTCCGAGCTCAGGACCCCGCCCCAGGTGGCCGGCAGGCCCGGGGAAGCGGCCTGGGCCCTCGATCCCGCTCCCGCCCCCGGCCATGGCGAAACGGCAGAGGGGCGGCTTTTTCCGTATGGAGCTGTGGAGAGCCAGCCCGGCAGACAGGTGGCGGCGCCGGGGCTGGGCTCCAGTGGGGGCGGCCAGGTGCAGGTCGAGGGGCTCGCGGGCCGCACGGACGGCCCCCGGGTCCGCGGCCACGTCTGGTTTCCGTCAGGCCACCCCCGGAGCGTCTGGTGTGCCTCTGCCTTCCAGGGCCGCCTTCTGGCCGCCTGGCCGCTCAGGCAGGCGGGGAGCGCCTCATAAGACGCTTGCTGTGGTGGGAGGGGCCTGAGGAGGTGGGGCTTGCAGCTGTACCCGGCGGGGGGCGGAGATAGCCGCGAACGCCGCGGGCGCCAAAAGGAGAAGGCGGAGCGGGAGGCAAAAAGCCTAGAGCACCCGGTCTTCCCTAGAGGTCTCGGTAACCAGGCCTGACCCTACTTAGCTTCCGCGATCGCGGCGAGATCGGGCCCTTCTAGGCTGGTTTGGCAGTAGATGCCGGCGGGGTCGCGGGCTGCCTCTTGAGGCGCAGCTTAGCGGGCGCTTGGGCCTTACCGCCAGCCCAGCGGCCCGCCCGTCCCGGCAGGGACCCGCCGCCCGCCTGGGCCGGGGAACGGAGGTAGCAGCAGCAGTAGAAGTAGCAGCAGTAGTGGTAATAGAAGTAGTATTTGCCATGCACTGGGCTAGTAGTAATAGTAGTGGTAGTAGCAGCAGGAGAAGTGGCTGCAGCAGCAGGAGTAGTAGCACCATATATTCCCTGCAGAGGGCCAGTAGTAGTAGTAGCAGTAGCAGCAATTGAAGTAGTAGTAGTAGATTTGCCATGCAGTGGACTGCTAGTAGTAGCAGTAGTAGTAGAGTTAGCATCAGCAATAGAAGTGGCATCAGCAGCAGTAATAGTACCAGCAGATTTGTCCTGCAGTGGGCCAGTAGTGATAATAGAAGTAGCAGCCATAACAGTAGTAGTAGTAGATTTGCCATACACAGGGCTAGTAGTATTGATACTAGTAGTAGAAGTAGTAGCAGCATCAGGAGTAGTAGTAGTAGTATTTTCAATGCACTGGACTACTAGTAGTAGCAGTAGTAGTAGCATTTGTACAAGCAGCAGCAGTAGTAGTAATAGTAGTAGTATTTGCCATGCATTGGGCTAGTGGTAGTAGTAATAGTGGTAGCAATAGCAGTAGAAGTGGCAGCAGCAGGAGTAATTGGAGCAGCATATTTGACTTGCAGTGGGCCAGGAATAGTAGTAGAAGTAGCAGGAACAGCAATAATAGTAGTATATTTGCCATGCACTGGGCTAGTAGTATTGATAGTTGTAGTAGCGGAAGTAGCAGCAGCAGCACTAGTAGTAATAGTAGTAGTATTTGCCATATACTAGATTACTAGCATTAGCGGTAGTAGTAACATTACTATTAGCAGCAGTAGCTGTTGTAGTAATAGTAGTAGAATTTGCCATGCACTGGACTACTAGTAGTAGCAGTAGTAGTAGCAATAGTAGAAGCAGCAGTAGTAGTAGTAGTGTTAATATTTGCCATGCACTGGGCTATTAGTAGTAGTAGTAGCAGCAGCACCTGTACAAGTAGCAGCAGCAGTAGTAGTAGCAGCAGTAGTAGTAATGGCAGCAGTGGTGGTAATAGTAGTAGTATTTGCCATGCACTGGCCTAGTAGTAGTAGTAGTAGTGGTAGAAACAGCAGTAGAAGTGGCATCAGCAGCAGTAATAGTGGCAGCATATTTGACCTGCAGAGGGCCAGAAATAGAAGTAGAAGAATCAGCAAGAGCAATAGTAGTAGCCGGTCCACGCTGCGTTAGGCGAAGCCCAACCGCAGACCGGGCCGGCCCTCCTGCCCGACAGCAGGTGGCCCGAAGCCAGTGGGAGCCAGCATTGTGTTGGTACAGCCCCTTAGACCCAGCAACGCCAACCTTGCCCCCACGCCACCGAACGAGCTCAGGACCCCGCCCCAGGTGGCCGGCAGGCCCGGGGAAGCGGCCTGGGCCCTCGATCCCGCTCCCGCCCCCGGCCATGGCGAAACGGCAGAGGGGCGGCTTTTTCCGTATGGAGCTGTGGAGAGCCAGCCCGGCAGACAGGTGGCGGCGCCGGGGCTGGGCTCCAGTGGGGGCGGCCAGGTGCAGGTCGAGGGGCTCGCGGGCCGCACGGACGGCCCCCGGGTCCGCGGCCACGTCTGGTTTCCGTCAGGCCACCCCCGGAGCGTCTGGTGTGCCTCTGCCTTCCAGGGCCGCCTTCTGGCCGCCTCTCCGGTCAGGCAGGCGGGGAGCGCCTCATAAGACGCTTGCTGTGGTGGGAGGGGCCTGAGGAGGTGGGGCTTGCAGCTGTACCCGGCGGGGGGCGGAGATAGCCGCGAACGCCGCGGGCGCCAAAAGGAGAAGGCGGAGCGGGAGGCAAAAAGCCTAGAGCACCCGGTCTTCCCTAGAGGTCTCCCATCCAAGTTCTAACCAGGCCCGACCCTGCTTAGCTTCCGCGATCGCGGCGAGATCGGGCCCTTCTAGGCTGGTTTGGCAGTAGATGCCGGCGGGGTCGCGGGCTGCCTCTTGAGGCGCAGCTTAGCGGGCGCTTGGGCCTTACCGCCAGCCCAGCGGCCCGCCCGTCCCGGCAGGGACCCGCCGCCCGCCTGGGCCGGGGAACGGAGGTAGCAGCAGCAGTAGAAGTAGCAGCAGTAGTGGTAATAGAAGTAGTATTTGCCATGCACTGGGCTAGTAGTAATAGTAGTGGTAGTAGCAGCAGGAGAAGTGGCTGCAGCAGCAGGAGTAGTAGCACCATATATTCCCTGCAGAGGGCCAGTAGTAGTAGTAGCAGTAGCAGCAATTGAAGTAGTAGTAGTAGATTTGCCATGCAGTGGACTGCTAGTAGTAGCAGTAGTAGTAGAGTTAGCATCAGCAATAGAAGTGGCATCAGCAGCAGTAATAGTACCAGCAGATTTGTCCTGCAATGGGCCAGTAGTGATAATAGAAGTAGCAGCCATAACAGTAGTAGTAGTAGATTTGCCATACACAGGGCTAGTAGTATTGATACTAGTAGTAGAAGTAGTAGCAGCATCAGGAGTAGTAGTAGTAGTATTTTCAATGCACTGGACTACTAGTAGTAGCAGTAGTAGTAGCATTTGTACAAGCAGCAGCAGTAGTAGTAATAGTAGTAGTATTTGCCATGCATTGGGCTAGTGGTAGTAGTAATAGTGGTAGCAATAGCAGTAGAAGTGGCAGCAGCAGGAGTAATTGGAGCAGCATATTTGACTTGCAGTGGGCCAGGAATAGTAGTAGAAGTAGCAGGAACAGCAATAATAGTAGTATATTTGCCATGCACTGGGCTAGTAGTATTGATAGTTGTAGTAGCGGAAGTAGCAGCAGCAGCACTAGTAGTAATAGTAGTAGTATTTGCCATATACTAGATTACTAGCATTAGCGGTAGTAGTAACATTACTATTAGCAGCAGTAGCTGTTGTAGTAATAGTAGTAGAATTTGCCATGCACTGGACTACTAGTAGTAGCAGTAGTAGTAGCAATAGTAGAAGCAGCAGTAGTAGTAGTAGTGTTAATATTTGCCATGCACTGGGCTATTAGTAGTAGTAGTAGCAGCAGCACCTGTACAAGTAGCAGCAGCAGTAGTAGTAGCAGCAGTAGTAGTAATGGCAGCAGTGGTGGTAATAGTAGTAGTATTTGCCATGCACTGGCCTAGTAGTAGTAGTAGTAGTGGTAGAAACAGCAGTAGAAGTGGCATCAGCAGCAGTAATAGTGGCAGCATATTTGACCTGCAGAGGGCCAGAAATAGAAGTAGAAGAATCAGCAAGAGCAATAGTAGTAGCCGGTCCACGCTGCGTTAGGCGAAGCCCAACCGCAGACCGGGCCGGCCCTCCTGCCCGACAGCAGGTGGCCCGAAGCCAGTGGGAGCCAGCATTGTGTTGGTACAGCCCCTTAGACCCAGCAACGCCACCCTTGCCCCCACGCCACCGTCCGAGCTCAGGACCCCGCCCCAGGTGGCCGGCAGGCCCGGGGAAGCGGCCTGGGCCCTCGATCCCGCTCCCGCCCCCGGCCATGGCGAAACGGCAGAGGGGCGGCTTTTTCCGTATGGAGCTGTGGAGAGCCAGCCCGGCAGACAGGTGGCGGCGCCGGGGCTGGGCTCCAGTGGGGGCGGCCAGGTGCAGGTCGAGGGGCTCGCGGGCCGCACGGACGGCCCCCGGGTCCGCGGCCACGTCTGGTTTCCGTCAGGCCACCCCCGGAGCGTCTGGTGTGCCTCTGCCTTCCAGGGCCGCCTTCTGGCCGCCTGGCCGCTCAGGCAGGCGGGGAGCGCCTCATAAGACGCTTGCTGTGGTGGGAGGGGCCTGAGGAGGTGGGGCTTGCAGCTGTACCCGGCGGGGGGCGGAGATAGCCGCGAACGCCGCGGGCGCCAAAAGGAGAAGGCGGAGCGGGAGGCAAAAAGCCTAGAGCACCCGGTCTTCCCTAGAGGTCTCGGTAACCAGGCCTGACCCTACTTAGCTTCCGCGATCGCGGCGAGATCGGGCCCTTCTAGGCTGGTTTGGCAGTAGATGCCGGCGGGGTCGCGGGCTGCCTCTTGAGGCGCAGCTTAGCGGGCGCTTGGGCCTTACCGCCAGCCCAGCGGCCCGCCCGTCCCGGCAGGGACCCGCCGCCCGCCTGGGCCGGGGAACGGAGGTAGCAGCAGCAGTAGAAGTAGCAGCAGTAGTGGTAATAGAAGTAGTATTTGCCATGCACTGGGCTAGTAGTAATAGTAGTGGTAGTAGCAGCAGGAGAAGTGGCTGCAGCAGCAGGAGTAGTAGCACCATATATTCCCTGCAGAGGGCCAGTAGTAGTAGTAGCAGTAGCAGCAATTGAAGTAGTAGTAGTAGATTTGCCATGCAGTGGACTGCTAGTAGTAGCAGTAGTAGTAGAGTTAGCATCAGCAATAGAAGTGGCATCAGCAGCAGTAATAGTACCAGCAGATTTGTCCTGCAGTGGGCCAGTAGTGATAATAGAAGTAGCAGCCATAACAGTAGTAGTAGTAGATTTGCCATACACAGGGCTAGTAGTATTGATACTAGTAGTAGAAGTAGTAGCAGCATCAGGAGTAGTAGTAGTAGTATTTTCAATGCACTGGACTACTAGTAGTAGCAGTAGTAGTAGCATTTGTACAAGCAGCAGCAGTAGTAGTAATAGTAGTAGTATTTGCCATGCATTGGGCTAGTGGTAGTAGTAATAGTGGTAGCAATAGCAGTAGAAGTGGCAGCAGCAGGAGTAATTGGAGCAGCATATTTGACTTGCAGTGGGCCAGGAATAGTAGTAGAAGTAGCAGGAACAGCAATAATAGTAGTATATTTGCCATGCACTGGGCTAGTAGTATTGATAGTTGTAGTAGCGGAAGTAGCAGCAGCAGCACTAGTAGTAATAGTAGTAGTATTTGCCATATACTAGATTACTAGCATTAGCGGTAGTAGTAACATTACTATTAGCAGCAGTAGCTGTTGTAGTAATAGTAGTAGAATTTGCCATGCACTGGACTACTAGTAGTAGCAGTAGTAGTAGCAATAGTAGAAGCAGCAGTAGTAGTAGTAGTGTTAATATTTGCCATGCACTGGGCTATTAGTAGTAGTAGTAGCAGCAGCACCTGTACAAGTAGCAGCAGCAGTAGTAGTAGCAGCAGTAGTAGTAATGGCAGCAGTGGTGGTAATAGTAGTAGTATTTGCCATGCACTGGCCTAGTAGTAGTAGTAGTAGTGGTAGAAACAGCAGTAGAAGTGGCATCAGCAGCAGTAATAGTGGCAGCATATTTGACCTGCAGAGGGCCAGAAATAGAAGTAGAAGAATCAGCAAGAGCAATAGTAGTAGCCGGTCCACGCTGCGTTAGGCGAAGCCCAACCGCAGACCGGGCCGGCCCTCCTGCCCGACAGCAGGTGGCCCGAAGCCAGTGGGAGCCAGCATTGTGTTGGTACAGCCCCTTAGACCCAGCAACGCCACCCTTGCCCCCACGCCACCGTCCGAGCTCAGGACCCCGCCCCAGGTGGCCGGCAGGCCCGGGGAAGCGGCCTGGGCCCTCGATCCCGCTCCCGCCCCCGGCCATGGCGAAACGGCAGAGGGGCGGCTTTTTCCGTATGGAGCTGTGGAGAGCCAGCCCGGCAGACAGGTGGCGGCGCCGGGGCTGGGCTCCAGTGGGGGCGGCCAGGTGCAGGTCGAGGGGCTCGCGGGCCGCACGGACGGCCCCCGGGTCCGCGGCCACGTCTGGTTTCCGTCAGGCCACCCCCGGAGCGTCTGGTGTGCCTCTGCCTTCCAGGGCCGCCTTCTGGCCGCCTCTCCGGTCAGGCAGGCAGGGAGCGCCTCATAAGACGCTTGCTGTGGTGGGAGGGGCCTGAGGAGGTGGGGCTTGCAGCTGTACCCGGCGGGGGGCGGAGATAGCCGCGAACGCCGCGGGCGCCAAAAGGAGAAGGCGGAGCGGGAGGCAAAAAGCCTAGAGCACCCGGTCTTCCCTAGAGGTCTCCCATCCAAGTTCTAACCAGGCCCGACCCTGCTTAGCTTCCGCGATCGCGGCGAGATCGGGCCCTTCTAGGCTGGTTTGGCAGTAGATGCCGGCGGGGTCGCGGGCTGCCTCTTGAGGCGCAGCTTCACAGGCGCTTGGGCCTTACCGTCAGCCCAGCGGCCCGCCCGTCCCGGCAGGGCCCCGCCGCCTGCCTAGGCCGGGGAACGGAGGTCTCGGGCACCTGGGGGTGGCGGAGGTGTTGGCGACCACCCAGCCCAGGGCGGGCGGGAGCCAGCAAACTTTTCGGCGCTTGGCGCCCCGCCCCAGATCCCGCAGGCCGCTCACGGGGAAGTGGCCCAGGAGGCTTCCGGGCCCGGGGACCGCGGTCCCTTGGGCATCCCACCTGCCCGCCCATGCTGCGCTAGGTGCAGCTCAGCCACAGACCGGACCGGCCCTCCTGCCTGACAGAAGCTGGCCCGAAGCCACTGGGAGCCACCATTGAGTTGGCACGGCCTCTAAGACCCAGCCACGGCACTTTCGCCCCCACGTCACCGTCCGAGCTCAGGACCCCGCCCCAGGTGGCCGGCAGGCCCAGGGAAGCGGCCTGGGCCCTCGACCCCGCTCCCGCGCCCGGCCATAATGAAACGGCGGAGGGGCGGTTTTTTCCGTATGGAGCTGTGGAGAGCCAGCCCGGCAGACAGGTGGCGGCGCCGGGGCTGGGCTCCAGTGGGGGCGGCCAGGTGCAGGTCGAGGGGCTCGCGGGCCGCACGGACGGCCCCCGGGTCCGCGGCCACGTCTGGTTTCCGTCAGGCCACCCCCGGAGCGTCTGGTGTGCCTCTGCCTTCCAGGGCCGCCTTCTGGCCGCCTGGCCGCTCAGGCAGGCGGGGAGCGCCTCATAAGACGCTTGCTGTGGTGGGAGGGGCCTGAGGAGGTGGGGCTTGCAGCTGTACCCGGCGGGGGGCGGAGATAGCCGCGAACGCCGCGGGCGCCAAAAGGAGAAGGCGGAGCGGGAGGCAAAAAGCCTAGAGCACCCGGTCTTCCCTAGAGGTCTCCCATCCAAGTTCTAACCAGGCCCGACCCTGCTTAGCTTCCGCGATCGCGGCGAGATCGGGCCCTTCTAGGCTGGTTTGGCAGTAGATGCCGGCGGGGTCGCGGGCTGCCTCTTGAGGCGCAGCTTAGCGGGCGCTTGGGCCTTACCGCCAGCCCAGCGGCCCGCCTGTCCCGGCAGGGACCCGCCGCCCGCCTGGGCCGGGGTACGGAGGTAGCAGCAGCAGTAGAAGTAGCAGCAGTAGTGGTAATAGAAGTAGTATTTGCCATGCACTGGGCTAGTAGTAATAGTAGTGGTAGTAGCAGCAGGAGAAGTGGCTGCAGCAGCAGGAGTAGTAGCACCATATATTCCCTGCAGAGGGCCAGTAGTAGTAGTAGCAGTAGCAGCAATTGAAGTAGTAGTAGTAGATTTGCCATGCAGTGGACTGCTAGTAGTAGCAGTAGTAGTAGAGTTAGCATCAGCAATAGAAGTGGCATCAGCAGCAGTAATAGTACCAGCAGATTTGTCCTGCAGTGGGCCAGTAGTGATAATAGAAGTAGCAGCCATAACAGTAGTAGTAGTAGATTTGCCATACACAGGGCTAGTAGTATTGATACTAGTAGTAGAAGTAGTAGCAGCATCAGGAGTAGTAGTAGTAGTATTTTCAATGCACTGGACTACTAGTAGTAGCAGTAGTAGTAGCATTTGTACAAGCAGCAGCAGTAGTAGTAATAGTAGTAGTATTTGCCATGCATTGGGCTAGTGGTAGTAGTAATAGTGGTAGCAATAGCAGTAGAAGTGGCAGCAGCAGGAGTAATTGGAGCAGCATATTTTGACTTGCAGTGGGCCAGGAATAGTAGTAGAAGTAGCAGGAACAGCAATAATAGTAGTATATTTGCCATGCACTGGGCTAGTAGTATTGATAGTTGTAGTAGCGGAAGTAGCAGCAGCAGCACTAGTAGTAATAGTAGTAGTATTTGCCATATACTAGATTACTAGCATTAGCGGTAGTAGTAACATTACTATTAGCAGCAGTAGCTGTTGTAGTAATAGTAGTAGAATTTGCCATGCACTGGACTACTAGTAGTAGCAGTAGTAGTAGCAATAGTAGAAGCAGCAGTAGTAGTAGTAGTGTTAATATTTGCCATGCACTGGGCTATTAGTAGTAGTAGTAGCAGCAGCACCTGTACAAGTAGCAGCAGCAGTAGTAGTAGCAGCAGTAGTAGTAATGGCAGCAGTGGTGGTAATAGTAGTAGTATTTGCCATGCACTGGCCTAGTAGTAGTAGTAGTAGTGGTAGAAACAGCAGTAGAAGTGGCATCAGCAGCAGTAATAGTGGCAGCATATTGACCTGCAGAGGGCCAGAAATAGAAGTAGAAGAATCAGCAAGAGCAATAGTAGTAGCCGGTCCCACGCTGCGTTAGGCGAAGCCCAACCGCAGACCGGGCCGGCCCTCCTGCCCGACAGCAGGTGGCCCGAAGCCAGTGGGAGCCAGCATTGTGTTGGTACAGCCCCTTAGACCCAGCAACGCCACCCTTGCCCCCACGCCACCGTCCGAGCTCAGGACCCCGCCCCAGGTGGCCGGCAGGCCCGGGGAAGCGGCCTGGGCCCTCGATCCCGCTCCCGCACCCGGCCATGGCGAATCGGCAGAGGGGCGGCTTTTTCCGTATGGAGCTGTGGAGAGCCAGCCCGGCAGACAGGTGGCGGCGCCGGGGCTGGGCTCCAGCTGGGGGCGGCCAGGGTGCAGGTCGAGGGGCTCGCGGGCCGCACGGACGGCCCCCGGGTCCGCGGCCACGTCTGGTTTCCGTCAGGCCACCCCCGGAGCGTCTGGTGTGCCTCTGCCTTCCAGGGCCGCCTTCTGGCCGCCTGGCCGCTCAGGCAGGCGGGGAGCGCCTCATAAGACGCTTGCTGTGGTGGGAGGGGCCTGAGGAGGTGGGGCTTGCAGCTGTACCCGGCGGGGGGCGGAGATAGCCGCGAACGCCGCGGGCGCCAAAAGGAGAAGGCGGAGCGGGAGGCAAAAAGCCTAGAGCACCCGGTCTTCCCTAGAGGTCTCCCATCCAAGTTCTAACCAGGCCCGACCCTGCTTAGCTTCCGCGATCGCGGCGAGATCGGGCCCTTCTAGGCTGGTTTGGCAGTAGATGCCGGCGGGGTCGCGGGCTGCCTCTTGAGGCGCAGCTTAGCGGGCGCTTGGGCCTTACCGCCAGCCCAGCGGCCCGCCCGTCCCGGCAGGGACCCGCCGCCCGCCTGGGCCGGGGAACGGAGGTAGCAGCAGCAGTAGAAGTAGCAGCAGTAGTGGTAATAGAAGTAGTATTTGCCATGCACTGGGCTAGTAGTAATAGTAGTGGTAGTAGCAGCAGGAGAAGTGGCTGCAGCAGCAGGAGTAGTAGCACCATATATTCCCTGCAGAGGGCCAGTAGTAGTAGTAGCAGTAGCAGCAATTGAAGTAGTAGTAGTAGATTTGCCATGCAGTGGACTGCTAGTAGTAGCAGTAGTAGTAGAGTTAGCATCAGCAATAGAAGTGGCATCAGCAGCAGTAATAGTACCAGCAGATTTGTCCTGCAGTGGGCCAGTAGTGATAATAGAAGTAGCAGCCATAACAGTAGTAGTAGTAGATTTGCCATACACAGGGCTAGTAGTATTGATACTAGTAGTAGAAGTAGTAGCAGCATCAGGAGTAGTAGTAGTAGTATTTTCAATGCACTGGACTACTAGTAGTAGCAGTAGTAGTAGCATTTGTACAAGCAGCAGCAGTAGTAGTAATAGTAGTAGTATTTGCCATGCATTGGGCTAGTGGTAGTAGTAATAGTGGTAGCAATAGCAGTAGAAGTGGCAGCAGCAGGAGTAATTGGAGCAGCATATTTGACTTGCAGTGGGCCAGGAATAGTAGTAGAAGTAGCAGGAACAGCAATAATAGTAGTATATTTGCCATGCACTGGGCTAGTAGTATTGATAGTTGTAGTAGCGGAAGTAGCAGCAGCAGCACTAGTAGTAATAGTAGTAGTATTTGCCATATACTAGATTACTAGCATTAGCGGTAGTAGTAACATTACTATTAGCAGCAGTAGCTGTTGTAGTAATAGTAGTAGAATTTGCCATGCACTGGACTACTAGTAGTAGCAGTAGTAGTAGCAATAGTAGAAGCAGCAGTAGTAGTAGTAGTGTTAATATTTGCCATGCACTGGGCTATTAGTAGTAGTAGTAGCAGCAGCACCTGTACAAGTAGCAGCAGCAGTAGTAGTAGCAGCAGTAGTAGTAATGGCAGCAGTGGTGGTAATAGTAGTAGTATTTGCCATGCACTGGCCTAGTAGTAGTAGTAGTAGTGGTAGAAACAGCAGTAGAAGTGGCATCAGCAGCAGTAATAGTGGCAGCATATTTGACCTGCAGAGGGCCAGAAATAGAAGTAGAAGAATCAGCAAGAGCAATAGTAGTAGCCGGTCCACGCTGCGTTAGGCGAAGCCCAACCGCAGACCGGGCCGGCCCTCCTGCCCGACAGCAGGTGGCCCGAAGCCAGTGGGAGCCAGCATTGTGTTGGTACAGCCCCTTAGACCCAGCAACGCCACCCTTGCCCCCACGCCACCGTCCGAGCTCAGGACCCCGCCCCAGGTGGCCGGCAGGCCCGGGGAAGCGGCCTGGGCCCTCGATCCCGCTCCCGCCCCCGGCCATGGCGAAACGGCAGAGGGGCGGCTTTTTCCGTATGGAGCTGTGGAGAGCCAGCCCGGCAGACAGGTGGCGGCGCCGGGGCTGGGCTCCAGTGGGGGCGGCCAGGTGCAGGTCGAGGGGCTCGCGGGCCGCACGGACGGCCCCCGGGTCCGCGGCCACGTCTGGTTTCCGTCAGGCCACCCCCGGAGCGTCTGGTGTGCCTCTGCCTTCCAGGGCCGCCTTCTGGCCGCCTGGCCGCTCAGGCAGGCGGGGAGCGCCTCATAAGACGCTTGCTGTGGTGGGAGGGGCCTGAGGAGGTGGGGCTTGCAGCTGTACCCGGCGGGGGGCGGAGATAGCCGCGAACGCCGCGGGCGCCAAAAGGAGAAGGCGGAGCGGGAGGCAAAAAGCCTAGAGCACCCGGTCTTCCCTAGAGGTCTCCCATCCAAGTTCTAACCAGGCCCGACCCTGCTTAGCTTCCGCGATCGCGGCGAGATCGGGCCCTTCTAGGCTGGTTTGGCAGTAGATGCCGGCGGGGTCGCGGGCTGCCTCTTGAGGCGCAGCTTAGCGGGCGCTTGGGCCTTACCGCCAGCCCAGCGGCCCGCCCGTCCCGGCAGGGACCCGCCGCCCGCCTGGGCCGGGGAACGGAGGTAGCAGCAGCAGTAGAAGTAGCAGCAGTAGTGGTAATAGAAGTAGTATTTGCCATGCACTGGGCTAGTAGTAATAGTAGTGGTAGTAGCAGCAGGAGAAGTGGCTGCAGCAGCAGGAGTAGTAGCACCATATATTCCCTGCAGAGGGCCAGTAGTAGTAGTAGCAGTAGCAGCAATTGAAGTAGTAGTAGTAGATTTGCCATGCAGTGGACTGCTAGTAGTAGCAGTAGTAGTAGAGTTAGCATCAGCAATAGAAGTGGCATCAGCAGCAGTAATAGTACCAGCAGATTTGTCCTGCAGTGGGCAGTAGTGATAATAGAAGTAGCAGCCATAACAGTAGTAGTAGTAGATTTGCCATACACAGGGCTAGTAGTATTGATACTAGTAGTAGAAGTAGTAGCAGCATCAGGAGTAGTAGTAGTAGTATTTTCAATGCACTGGACTACTAGTAGTAGCAGTAGTAGTAGCATTTGTACAAGCAGCAGCAGTAGTAGTAATAGTAGTAGTATTTGCCATGCATTGGGCTAGTGGTAGTAGTAATAGTGGTAGCAATAGCAGTAGAAGTGGCAGCAGCAGGAGTAATTGGAGCAGCATATTTGACTTGCAGTGGGCCAGGAATAGTAGTAGAAGTAGCAGGAACAGCAATAATAGTAGTATATTTGCCATGCACTGGGCTAGTAGTATTGATAGTTGTAGTAGCGGAAGTAGCAGCAGCAGCACTAGTAGTAATAGTAGTAGTATTTGCCATATACTAGATTACTAGCATTAGCGGTAGTAGTAACATTACTATTAGCAGCAGTAGCTGTTGTAGTAATAGTAGTAGAATTTGCCATGCACTGGACTACTAGTAGTAGCAGTAGTAGTAGCAATAGTAGAAGGCAGCAGCAGTAGTAGTAGTGTTAATATTTGCCATGCACTGGGCTATTAGTAGTAGTAGTAGCAGCAGCACCTGTACAAGTAGCAGCAGCAGTAGTAGTAGCAGCAGTAGTAGTAATGGCAGCAGTGGTGGTAATAGTAGTAGTATTTGCCATGCACTGTCCTAGTAGTAGTAGTAGTAGTGGTAGAAACAGCAGTAGAAGTGGCATCAGCAGCAGTAATAGTGGCAGCATATTTGACCTGCAGAGGGCCAGAAATAGAAGTAGAAGAATCAGCAAGAGCAATAGTAGTAGCCGGCCCACGCTGCGTTAGGCGAAGCCCAACCGCAGACCGGGCCGGCCCTCCTGCCCGACAGCAGGTGGCCCGAAGCCAGTGGGAGCCAGCATTGTGTTGGTACAGCCCCTTAGACCCAGCAACACCACCCTTGCCCCCACGCCACCGTCCGAGCTCAGGACCCCGCCCCAGGTGGCCGGCAGGCCCGGGGAAGCGGCCTGGGCCCTCGATCCCGCTCCCGCACCCGGCCATGGCGAATCGGCAGAGGGGCGGCTTTTTCCGTATGGAGCTGTGGAGAGCCAGCCCGGCAGACAGGTGGCGGCGCCGGGGCTGGGCTCCAGTGGGGTCGGCCAGGTGCAGGTCGAGGGGCTCGCGGGCCGCACGGACGGCCCCCGGGTCCGCGGCCACGTCTGATTTCCGTCAGGCCACCCCCGGAGCGTCTGGTGTGCCTCTGCTTTCCAGGGCCGCCTTCTGGCCGCCTGGCCTGTCAGGCAGGCGGGGAGCGCCTCATAAGACACTTGCTGTGGTGGGAGGGGCCTGAGGAGGTGGGGCTTGCAGCCGTACCTGGCGGGGGCAGCGGATGGGGCGGCGGAGATAGCCGCGAACGCCGCGGGCGCCAAAAGGAGAAGGCGGAGCGGGAGGCAAAAAGCCTAGAGCACCCGGTCTTCCCTAGAGGTCTCCCATCCAAGTTCTAACCAGGCCCGACCCTGCTTAGCTTCCGCGATCGCGGCGAGATCGGGCCCTTCTAGGCTGGTTTGGCAGTAGATGCCGGCAGTGTCGCGGGCTGCCTCTTGAGGCGCAGCCCAGCAGGCGCTTGGGCCTTACCGTCCACCCAGCGGCCCGCCCGTCCCGGCAGGGCCCCGCCGCCTGCCTAGGCCGGGGAACGGAGGTCTCGGGCACCTGGAGTTGGCGGAGGTGTTGGCGACCACCCAGCCCAGGGCGGGCGGGAGCCAGCAAACATTTCGGCGCTTGGCGCCCCGCCCCAGATCCCGCAGGCCGCTCACAGGGAAGTGGCCCAGGAGGCTTCCGGGCCCGGGGACCGCGGTCCCTTGGGCATCCCACCTGTCCGCCCACGCTGCGCTAGGTGCAGCTCAGACGCAGACCGGACCTGCCCTCCTGCCCGACAGAAGCTGGCCCGAAGCCACTGGGAGCCACCATTGAGTTGGCACGGCCCCTAAGACCCAGCCACACCACCTTCGCCCCCACGTCACCGTCCGAGCTCAGGACCCCGCCCCAGGTGGCCGGCAGGCCCAGGGAAGCGGCCTGGGCCCTCGACCCCGCTCCTGCGCCCGGCCATAATGAAACGGCGGAGGGGCGGCATTTTCCGTATGGAGCTGTGGAGAGCCAGCCCGGCAGACAGGTGGCGGCGCCGGGGTTGGGCTGCAGTGGGGGCGGCCAGGTGCAGGTCGAGGGGCTCGCGGGCCGCACGGACGGCCCCCGGGTCCGCGGCCACGTCTGGTTTCCAACAGGCGGAAGCGTCTGGTGTGTCTCCGCCTTCCAGAGCCGCCTTCTGGCCGCCTGGCCGCTCAGGCAGGCAGGGAGCGCCCCATCAGACGCTTGCTGTGGTGGGAGGGGCCTGAGGAGGTGGGGCTTGCATCTGTACCCGACGGGGGCGGAGATAGCCGCGAACGCCGCGGGCGCCAAAACGAGAAGGCGGAGCGGGAGGCAAAAAGCCTAGAGCACCCGGTCTTCCCTAGAGGTCTCGGTAACCAGGCCTGACCCTGCTTAGCTTCCGCGATCGCGGCGAGATCGGGCCCTTCTAGGCTGGTTTGGCAGTAGATGCCGGCGGGGTCGCGGGCTGCCTCTTGAGGCGCAGCTTAGCGGGCGCTTGGGCCTTACCGCCAGCCCAGCGGCCCGCCCGTCCCGGCAGGGCCCCGCCGCCCGCCTGGGCCGGGGAACGGAGGCAGCAGCAGCAGTAGAAGTAGCAGCAGTAGTGGTAATAGAAGTAGTATTTGCCATGCACTGGGCTAGTAGTAATAGTAGTGGTAGTAGCAGCAGGAGAAGTGGCTGCAGCAGCAGGAGTAGTAGCACCATATATTCCCTGCAGAGGGCCAGTAGTAGTAGTAGCAGTAGCAGCAATTGAAGTAGTAGTAGTAGATTTGCCATGCAGTGGACTGCTAGTAGTAGCAGTAGTAGTAGAGTTAGCATCAGCAATAGAAGTGGCATCAGCAGCAGTAATAGTACCAGCAGATTTGTCCTGCAGTGGGCCAGTAGTGATAATAGAAGTAGCAGCCATAACAGTAGTAGTAGTAGATTTGCCATACACAGGGCTAGTAGTATTGATACTAGTAGTAGAAGTAGTAGCAGCATCAGGAGTAGTAGTAGTAGTATTTTCAATGCACTGGACTACTAGTAGTAGCAGTAGTAGTAGCATTTGTACAAGCAGCAGCAGTAGTAGTAATAGTAGTAGTATTTGCCATGCATTGGGCTAGTGGTAGTAGTAATAGTGGTAGCAATAGCAGTAGAAGTGGCAGCAGCAGGAGTAATTGGAGCAGCATATTTGACTTGCAGTGGGCCAGGAATAGTAGTAGAAGTAGCAGGAACAGCAATAATAGTAGTATATTTGCCATGCACTGGGCTAGTAGTATTGATAGTTGTAGTAGCGGAAGTAGCAGCAGCAGCACTAGTAGTAATAGTAGTAGTATTTGCCATATACTAGATTACTAGCATTAGCAGTAGTAGTAACATTACTATTAGCAGCAGTAGCTGTTGTAGTAATAGTAGTAGAATTTGCCATGCACTGGACTACTAGTAGTAGCAGTAGTAGTAGCAATAGTAGAAGCAGCAGTAGTAGTAGTAGTGTTAATATTTGCCATGCACTGGGCTATTAGTAGTAGTAGTAGCAGCAGCACCTGTACAAGTAGCAGCAGCAGTAGTAGTAGCAGCAGTAGTAGTAATGGCAGCAGTGGTGGTAATAGTAGTAGTATTTGCCATGCACTGGCCTAGTAGTAGTAGTAGTAGTGGTAGAAACAGCAGTAGAAGTGGCATCAGCAGCAGTAATAGTGGCAGCATATTTGACCTGCAGAGGGCCAGAAATAGAAGTAGAAGAATCAGCAAGAGCAATAGTAGTAGCCGGTCCACGCTGCGTTAGGCGAAGCCCAACCGCAGACCGGGCCGGCCCTCCTGCCCGACAGCAGGTGGCCCAAAGCCAGTGAGAGCCACCATTGAGTTGGCACGGCCCCTAAGACCCAGCAACGCCACCCTCGCCCCCACGCCACCGTCCGAGCTCAGGACCCCGCCCCAGGTGGCCGGCAGGCCCGGGGAAGCGGCCTGGGCCCTCGATCCCGCTCCCGCCCCCGGCCATGGCGAAACGGCGGAGGGGCGGCTTTTTCCGTATGGAGCTGTGGAGAGCCACCCCGGCAGACAGGTGGCGGCGCCGGGGCTGGGCTGCAGTGGGGGCGGCCAGGGGCAGGTCGAGGGGCTCGCGGGCCGCACGGACGGCCCCCGGGTCCGCGGCCACGTCTGGTTCCCTTCAGGCCACCCCCGGAGCGTCTGGTGTGCCTCTGCCTTCCAGGGACGCCTTCTGGCCGCCTGGCCGCTCAGGCAGGCGGGGAGCGCCCCATCAGACGCTGGCTGTGGTGGGAGGGGCCTGAGGAGGTGGGGCTTGCAGCTGTGCCGGGCGGGGGCGGAGATAGCCGCGAACTGCCGCCGAGCGACAAAAGGAGAAGGCGGAGCGGGGGGCCAAAAGCCTAGAGCACCCGGTCTTCCCTAAGAGGTCTCCCATCCAAGTTCTAACCAGGCCCGACCCTGCTTAGCTTCCGCGATCGCGGCGAGATCGGGCCCTTCTAGGCTGCTTCGGCAGTGGATGTCGGTGGGGTGGCGGGCTGCCTCTTGAGGCGCAGCCCAGCAGGCGCTTGGGCCTTACCGTCAGCCCAGCGGCCCGCCCGTCCCGGCAGGGCCCCGCCGCCCGCCTAGGCAGGGGAACGGAGGTCTCGGGCACCTGGGGGTGGCGGAGGTGCTGGCGACCACCCCGCCCAGGGCGGGCGGGAGCCAGCAAACTTTTGGGAGCTAGGCGCCACGCCCCAGATCCCGCAGGCCGCTCACGGGGAAGTGGCCCAGGAGGCTTCCGGGCCCGGAGACCACGGGCCCTTGGGCATCCCACCTGCCCGCCCACGCTGCGCTAGGCGCAGCTCAGACGCAGACCGGACCGGCCCTCCTGCCCGACAGAAGCTGGCCCGAAGCCACTGGGAGCCACCATTGAGTTGGCACGGCCCCTAAGACCCAGCAACGCCACCCTCGCCCCCACGCCACCGTCCGAGCTCAGGACCCCGCCCCAGGTGGCCGGCAGGCCCGGGGAAGCGGCCTGGGCCCTCGATCCCGCTCCCGCCCCCGGCCATGGCGAAACGGCGGAGGGGCGGCTTTTTCCGTATGGAGCTGTGGAGAGCCACCCCGGCAGACAGGTGGCGGCGCCGGGGCTGGGCTGCAGTGGGGGCGGCCAGGGGCAGGTCGAGGGGCTCGCGGGCCGCACGGACGGCCCCCGGGTCCGCGGCCACGTCTGGTTCCCTTCAGGCCACCCCCCGGAGCGTCTGGTGTGCCTCTGCCTTCCAGGGACGCCTTCTGGCCGCCTGGCCGGTCAGGCAGGCGGGGAGCGCCTCATAAGACGCTTGCTGTGGTGGGAGGGGCCTGAGGAGGTGGGGCTTGCAGCTGTACCCGGCGGGGGGCGGAGATAGCCGCGAACGCCGCGGGCGCCAAAAGGGGAAGGCGGAGCGGGAGGTAAAAAGCCTAGAGCACCCGGTCTTCCCTAGAGGTCTCCCATCCAAGTTCTAACCAGGCCCGACCCTGCTTAGCTTCCGCAATCGCGGCGAGATCAGGCTCTTCTAGGCTGCTTCGGCAGTAGATGCCAGGTGGGGTCGCGGGCTGCCTCTTGAGGCGCAGCCTAGCAGGCGCTTGGGCCTTACCGTCAGCCCAGCGGCCCGCCCGTCCCTGGCACGGGCCCCGCCGCCTGCCTAGGCAGGAGAACGGAGGTCTCGGGCACCTGGGAGGTGGCGGAGGTGTTGGCGACCACCCAGCCCAGGGCGGGCGGGAGCCAGCAAATTTTCGGCGCTTGGCGCCCCGCCCCAGATCCCGCAGGCCGCTCACGGGGAAGTGGCCCAGGAGGCTTCCGGGCCCGGAGACCGCGGTCCCTTGGGCATCCCACCTGCCCGCCCACGCTGCGCTAGGCGCAGCTCAGCATGCAGACCGGACCGGCCCTCCTGCCTGACAGTAAGCTGGCCCTGAAGCCACTGGGAGCCACCATTGAGTTGGCACGGCCCTCTAAGACCCAGCCACGCCACCCTTCGCCCCCACGCCACCGTCCGAGCTCAGGACCCCGCCCCAGGTGGCCGGCAGGCCCGGGAAGCGGCCTGGGCCCTCGATCCCGCTCCCGCACCCGGCCATGGCGAATCGGCAGAGGGGCGGCTTTTTCCGTATGGAGCTGTGGAGAGCCAGCCCGGCAGACAGGTGGCGGCGCCGGGGCTGGGCTCCAGTGGGGGTCGGCCAGGTGCAGGTCGAGGGGCTCGCGGGCCGCACGGACGGCCCCCGGGTCCGCGGCCACGTCTGATTTCCCGTCAGGCCACCCCCGGAGCGTCTGGTGTGCCTCTGCTTTCCAGGGCCGCCTTCTGGCCGCCTGGCCGCTCAGGCAGGCAGGGAGCGCCTCATAAGACGCTTGCTGTGGTGGGAGGGGCCTGAGGAGGTGGGGCTTGCAGCTGTACCGGCGGGGGGCGGAGATAGCCGCGAACGCCGCGGGCGCCAAAAGGAGAAGGCGGAGAAGGGAGGCAAAAAGCCTAGAGCACCCGGTCTTCCCTAGAGGTCTCCCATCCAAGTTCTAACCAGGCCCGACCCTGCTTAGCTTCCGCGATCGCGGCGAGATCGGGCCCTTCTAGGCTGGTTTGGCAGTAGATGCCGGCGGGGTCGCGGGCTGCCTCTTGAGGCGCATCCCAGCAGGCGCTTGGGCCTTACCGTCAGCCCAGCGGCCCGCCCGTCCCGGCAGGGCCCCGCCGCCTGCCTAGGCCGGGGAACGGAGGTCTGAGGGCACCTGGGGGTGGCGGAGGTGTTGGCGACCACCCAGCCCAGGGCGGGCGGGAGCCAGCAAACTTTTCGGCGCTTGGCGCCCCGCCCCAGATCCCGCAGGCCGCTCACGGGGAAGTGGCCCAGGAGGCTTCCGGGCCCGGGGACCGCGGTCCCTTGGGCATCCCACCTGCCCGCCCACTGCTGCGCTAGGTGCAGCTCAGCCACAGACCGGACCGGCCCTCCTGCCTGACAGAAGCTGGCCCGAAGCCACTGGGAGCCACCATTGAGTTGGCACGGCCCTCTAAGACCCAGCCACGGCACCTTTCGCCCCCACGTCACCGTCCGAGCTCAGGACCCCGCCCCAGGTGGCCGGCAGGCCCAGGGAAGCGGCCTGGGCCCTCGACCCCGCTCCCGCGCCCGGCCATAATGAAACGGCGGAGGGGCGGTTTTTTCCGTATGGAGCTGTGGAGAGCCAGCCCGGCAGACAGGTGGCGGCGCCGGGGCTGGGCTGCCAGTGGGGGCGGCCAGGTGCAGGTCGAGGGGCTCGCGGGCCGCACGGACGGCCCCCGGGTCCGCGGCCACGTCTGGTTTCCGTCAGGCCACCCCCGGAGCGTCTGGTGTGCCTCTGCCTTCCAGGGCCGCCTTCTGGCCGCCTGGCCGCTCAGGCAGGCGGGGAGCGCCTCATAAGACGCTTGCTGTGGTGGGAGGGGCCTGAGGAGGTGGGGCTTGCAGCTGTACCCGGCGGGGGGGCGGAGATAGCCGCGAACGCCGCGGGCGCCAAAAGGAGAAGGCGGAGCGGGAGGCAAAAAGCCTAGAGCACCCGGTCTTCCCTAGAGGTCTCCCATCCAAGTTCTAACCAGGCCCGACCCTGCTTAGCTTCCGCGATCGCGGCGAGATCGGGCCCTTCTAGGCTGGTTTGGCAGTAGATGCCGGCGGGGTCGCGGGCTGCCTCTTGAGGCGCAGCTTAGCGGGCGCTTGGGCCTTACCGCCAGCCCAGCGGCCCGCCCGTCCCGGCAGGGACCCGCCGCCCGCCTGGGCCGGGGAACGGAGGTAGCAGCAGCAGTAGAAGTAGCAGCAGTAGTGGTAATAGAAGTAGTATTTGCCATGCACTGGGCTAGTAGTAATAGTAGTGGTAGTAGCAGCAGGAGAAGTGGCTGCAGCAGCAGGAGTAGTAGCACCATATATTCCCTGCAGAGGGCCAGTAGTAGTAGTAGCAGTAGCAGCAATTGAAGTAGTAGTAGTAGATTTGCCATGCAGTGGACTGCTAGTAGTAGCAGTAGTAGTAGAGTTAGCATCAGCAATAGAAGTGGCATCAGCAGCAGTAATAGTACCAGCAGATTTGTCCTGCAGTGGGCCAGTAGTGATAATAGAAGTAGCAGCCATAACAGTAGTAGTAGTAGATTTGCCATACACAGGGCTAGTAGTATTGATACTAGTAGTAGAAGTAGTAGCAGCATCAGGAGTAGTAGTAGTAGTATTTTCAATGCACTGGACTACTAGTAGTAGCAGTAGTAGTAGCATTTGTACAAGCAGCAGCAGTAGTAGTAATAGTAGTAGTATTTGCCATGCATTGGGCTAGTGGTAGTAGTAATAGTGGTAGCAATAGCAGTAGAAGTGGCAGCAGCAGGAGTAATTGGAGCAGCATATTTGACTTGCAGTGGGCCAGGAATAGTAGTAGAAGTAGCAGGAACAGCAATAATAGTAGTATATTTGCCATGCACTGGGCTAGTAGTATTGATAGTTGTAGTAGCGGAAGTAGCAGCAGCAGCACTAGTAGTAATAGTAGTAGTATTTGCCATATACTAGATTACTAGCATTAGCGGTAGTAGTAACATTACTATTAGCAGCAGTAGCTGTTGTAGTAATAGTAGTAGAATTTGCCATGCACTGGACTACTAGTAGTAGCAGTAGTAGTAGCAATAGTAGAAGCAGCAGCAGTAGTAGTAGTGTTAATATTTGCCATGCACTGGGCTATTAGTAGTAGTAGTAGCAGCAGCACCTGTACAAGTAGCAGCAGCAGTAGTAGTAGCAGCAGTAGTAGTAATGGCAGCAGTGGTGGTAATAGTAGTAGTATTTGCCATGCACTGTCCTAGTAGTAGTAGTAGTAGTGGTAGAAACAGCAGTAGAAGTGGCATCAGCAGCAGTAATAGTGGCAGCATATTTGACCTGCAGAGGGCCAGAAATAGAAGTAGAAGAATCAGCAAGAGCAATAGTAGTAGCCGGCCCACGCTGCGTTAGGCGAAGCCCAACCGCAGACCGGGCCGGCCCTCCTGCCCGACAGCAGGTGGCCCGAAGCCAGTGGGAGCCAGCATTGTGTTGGTACAGCCCCTAAGACCCAGCAACACCACCCTTGCCCCCACGCCACCGTCCGAGCTCAGGACCCCGCCCCAGGTGGCCGGCAGGCCCGGGGAAGCGGCCTGGGCCCTCGATCCCGCTCCCGCCCCGGCCATGGCGAATCGGCAGGAGGGGCGGCTTTTTTCCGTATGGAGCTGTGGAGAGCCAGCCCGGCAGACAGGTGGCGGCGCCGGGGCTGGGCTCCAGTGGGGTCGGCCAGGTGCAGGTCGAGGGGCTCGCGGGCCGCACGGACGGCCCCCGGGTCCGCGGCCACGTCTGATTTCCGTCAGGCCACCCCCGGAGCGTCTGGTGTGCCTCTGCTTTCCAGGGCCGCCTTCTGGCCGCCTGGCCTGCTCAGGCAGGCGGGGAGCGCCTCATAAGACGCTTGCTGTGGTGGGAGGGGCCTGAGGAGGTGGGGCTTGCAGCTGTAGCCGGGCCGTGGGCGGCGGCGGAGATAGCCGCGAACGCCGCGGGCGCCAAAAGGAGAAGGCGGAGCGGGAGGCAAAAAGCCTAGAGCACCCGGTCTTCCCTAGAGGTCTCCCATCCAAGTTCTAACCAGGCCCGACCCTGCTTAGCTTCCGCGATCGCGGCTGAGATCGGGCCCTTCTAGGCTGGTTTCGGCAGTAGATGTCGGCGGGGTCGCGGGCTGCCTCTTGAGGCGCAGCCTTCAGCAGGCGCTTGGGCCTTACCGTCAGCCCAGCGGCCCGCCCGTCCCGGCAGGGCCCCGCCGCCTGCCTAGGCAGGGGAACGGAGGTCTCGGGCACCTGGGGGTGGCGGAGGTGTTGGCGACCACCCAGCCCAGGGCGGGCGGGAGCCAGCAAACTTTTCGGGCGCTTAGGCGCCCCGCCCCAGATCCCGCAGGCCGCTCACGGGGAAGTGGCCCAGGAGGGCTTCCGGGCCCGGGGACCGCGGTCCCTTGGGCATCCCACCTGCCCGCCCATGCTGCGCTAGGCTGCAGCTCAGACGCAGACCGGACCGGCCCTCCTGCCCGACAGAAGCTGGCCCGAAGCCACTGGGAGCCACCATTGAGTTGGCACGGCCCCTAAGACCCAGCAACGCCACCTTCGCCCCCACGTCCACCGTCCGAGCTCAGGACCCCGCCCCAGGTGGCCGGCAGGCCCAGGGGAAGCAGGCCTGGGCCCTCGATCCCCGCTCCCGCCCCCGGCCATGGCGAAACGGCGGAGGGGCGGCTTTTTCCGTATGGAGCTGTGGAGAGCCACCCCGGCAGACAGGTGGCGGCGCCGGGGCTGGGCTGCAGTGTGGGCAGCCAGGGGCAGGTCGAGGGGCTCGCGGGCCGCACAGACGGCCCCCGGGTCCGCGGCCACGTCTGGTTCCCTTCAGGCCACCCCCGGAGCGTCTGGTGTGCCTCTGCCTTCCAGGGACGCCTTCTGGCCGCCTGGCCGCTCAGGCAGGCGGGGAGCGCCCCATAAGACGCTTGCTGTGGTGGGAGGGGCCTGAGGAGGTGGGGCTTGCAGCTGTGGCGGGCGGGGGCGGAGATAGCCGCGAACGCCGCGAGCGACAAAAGGAGAAGGCGGAGCGGGGGGCAAAAATCCTAGAGCACCCGGTCTTCCCTAAGAGGTCTCCCATCCAAGTTCTAACCAGGCCCGACCCTGCTTAGCTTCCGCGATCGCGGCGAGATCGGGCCCTTCTAGGCTGGTTTCGGCAGTAGATGCCGGCGGGGTCGCGGGCTGCCTCTTGAGGCGCAGCCTTAGCAGGGCGCTTGGGCCTTACCGTCCAGCCCAGCGGCCCGCCCGTCCCGGCAGGGCCCCGCCGCCCGCCTAGGGCCGGGGAACGGAGGTAGCAGCAGCAGTAGAAGTAGCAGCAGTAGTGGTAATAGAAGTAGTATTTGCCATGCACTGGGCTAGTAGTAATAGTAGTGGTAGTAGCAGCAGGAGAAGTGGCTGCAGCAGCAGGAGTAGTAGCACCATATATTCCCTGCAGAGGGCCAGTAGTAGTAGTAGCAGTAGCAGCAATTGAAGTAGTAGTAGTAGATTTGCCATGCAGTGGACTGCTAGTAGTAGCAGTAGTAGTAGAGTTAGCATCAGCAATAGAAGTGGCATCAGCAGCAGTAATAGTACCAGCAGATTGTCCTGCAGTGGGCAGTAGTGATAATAGAAGTAGCAGCCATAACAGTAGTAGTAGTAGATTTGCCATACACAGGGCTAGTAGTATTGATACTAGTAGTAGAAGTAGTAGCAGCATCAGGAGTAGTAGTAGTAGTATTTTCAATGCACTGGACTACTAGTAGTAGCAGTAGTAGTAGCATTTGTACAAGCAGCAGCAGTAGTAGTAATAGTAGTAGTATTTGCCATGCATTGGGCTAGTGGTAGTAGTAATAGTGGTAGCAATAGCAGTAGAAGTGGCAGCAGCAGGAGTAATTGGAGCAGCATATTTGACTTGCAGTGGGCCAGGAATAGTAGTAGAAGTAGCAGGAACAGCAATAATAGTAGTATATTTTGCCATGCACTGGGCTAGTAGTATTGATAGTTGTAGTAGCGGAAGTAGCAGCAGCAGCACTAGTAGTAATAGTAGTAGTATTTGCCATATACTAGATTACTAGCATTAGCGGTAGTAGTAACATTACTATTAGCAGCAGTAGCTGTTGTAGTAATAGTAGTAGTATTTGCCATGCACTGGACTACTAGTAGTAGCAGTAGTAGTAGCAATAGTAGAAGCAGCAGTAGTAGTAGTAGTGTTAATATTTGCCATGCACTGGGCTATTAGTAGTAGTAGTAGCAGCAGCACCTGTACAAGTAGCAGCAGCAGTAGTAGTAGCAGCAGTAGTAGTAATGGCAGCAGTGGTGGTAATAGTAGTAGTATTTGCCATGCACTGGCCTAGTAGTAGTAGTAGTAGTGGTAGAAACAGCAGTAGAAGTGGCATCAGCAGCAGTAATAGTGGCAGCATATTTGACCTGCAGAGGGCCAGAAATAGAAGTAGAAGAATCAGCAAGAGCAATAGTAGTAGCCGGTCCACGCTGCGTTAGGCGAAGCCCAACCGCAGACCGGAGCCGGCCCTCCTGCCCGACAGCAGGTGGCCCGAAGCCAGTGGGAGCCAGCATTGTGTTGGTACAGGCCCCTTAGACCCAGCAACGCCACCCTCGCCCCCACGCCACCGTCCGAGCTCAGGACCCCGCCCCAGGTGGCCGGCAGGCCCGGGGAAGCGGCCTGGGCCCTCGATCCCGCTCCCGCCCCCGGCCATGGCGAAACGGCAGAGGGGCGGCTTTTTCCGTATGGAGCTGTGGAGAGCCACCCCGGCAGACAGGTGGCGGCGCCGGGGCTGGGCTGCAGTGGGGGCGGCCAGGGGCATGTTGAGGGGCTCGCGGGCCGCACGGACGGCCCCCGGGTCCGCGGCCACGTCTGGTTCCCTTCAGGCCACCCCCGGAGCGTCTGGTGTGCCTCTGCCTTCCAGGGACGCCTTCTGGCCGCCTGGCCGCCTGGCCGCTCAGGCAGGCGGGGAGCGCCCCATCAGACGCTGGCTGTGGTGGGAGGGGCCTGAGGAGGTGGGGCTTGCAGCTGTACCGGGCGGGGGCCGAGATAGCCGCGAATGCCAGGAGCGACAAAAGGAGAAGGCGGAGCGGGGGGCAAAAAGCCTAGAGCACCCGGTCTTCCCTAAGAGGTCTCCCATCCAAGTTCTAACCAGGCCCGACCCTGCTTAGCTTCCGCGATCGCGGCGAGATCGGGCCCTTCTAGGCTGCTTCGGCAGTGGATGCCGGCGGGGTGGCGGGCTGCCTCTTGAGGCGCAGCCCAGCAGGCGCTTGGGCCTTACCGTCAGCCCAGCGGCCCGCCCGTCCCGGCAGGGCCCCGCCGCCCGCCTAGGCAGGGGAACGGAGGTCTCGGGCACCTGGGGGTGGCGGAGGTGCTGGCGACCACCCCGCCCAGGGCGGGCGGGAGCCAGCAAACTTTTGGGAGCTAGGCGCCACGCCCCAGATCCCGCAGGCCGCTCACGGGGAAGTGGCCCATGAGGCTTCCAGGCCCGGAGACCGCGGGCCCTTGGGCATCCCACCTGCCCGCCCACGCTGCGCTAGGCGCAGCTCAGACGCAGACCGGACCGGCCCTCCTGCCCGACGTTAGCGGGCCTGAAGCCACTGGGAGCCACCATTGTGTTGGCACGGCCCGTAAGACCCAGCAATGCCACCCTCGCCCCCACGCCACCGTCCGAGCTCAGGACCCCGCCCCAGGTGGCCGGCAGGCCCGGGGAAGCAGCCTGGGCCCTCGATCCCGCTCCCGCCCCCGGCCATGGCGAAACGGCGGAGGGGCGGCTTTTTCCGTATGGAGCTGTGGAGAGCCACCCCGGCAGACAGGTGGCGGCGCCGGGGCTGGGCTGCAGTGGGGGCGGCCAGGGGCAGGTCGAGGGGCTCGCGGGCCGCTCGGACGGCCCCCGGGTCCGCGGCCACGTCTGGTTCCCTTCAGGCCACCCCCGGAGCGTCTGGTGTGCCTCTGCCTTCCAGGGACGCCTTCTGGCCGCCTGGCCGCTCAGGCAGGCGGGGAGCGCCCCATCCGACGCCGGCTGTGGTGGGAGGGGCCTGAGGAGGTGGGGCTTGCAGCTGTACCCGGCGGGGGGCGGAGATAGCCGCGAACGCCGCGGGCGCCAAAAGGAGAAGGCGGAGCGGGAGGCAAAAAGCCTAGAGCACCCGGTCTTCCCTAGAGGTCTCCCATCCAAGTTCTAACCAGGCCCGACCCTGCTTAGCTTCCGCGATCGCGGCGAGATCGGGCCCTTCTAGGCTGGTTTGGCAGTAGATGCCGGCGGGGTCGCGGGCTGCCTCTTGAGGCGCAGCTTAGCGGGCGCTTGGGCCTTACCGCCAGCCCAGCGGCCCGCCCGTCCCGGCAGGGACCCGCCGCCCGCCTGGGCCGGGGAACGGAGGTAGCAGCAGCAGTAGAAGTAGCAGCAGTAGTGGTAATAGAAGTAGTATTTGCCATGCACTGGGCTAGTAGTAATAGTAGTGGTAGTAGCAGCAGGAGAAGTGGCTGCAGCAGCAGGAGTAGTAGCACCATATATTCCCTGCAGAGGGCCAGTAGTAGTAGTAGCAGTAGCAGCAATTGAAGTAGTAGTAGTAGATTTGCCATGCAGTGGACTGCTAGTAGTAGCAGTAGTAGTAGAGTTAGCATCAGCAATAGAAGTGGCATCAGCAGCAGTAATAGTACCAGCAGATTTGTCCTGCAGTGGGCCAGTAGTGATAATAGAAGTAGCAGCCATAACAGTAGTAGTAGTAGATTTGCCATACACAGGGCTAGTAGTATTGATACTAGTAGTAGAAGTAGTAGCAGCATCAGGAGTAGTAGTAGTAGTATTTTCAATGCACTGGACTACTAGTAGTAGCAGTAGTAGTAGCATTTGTACAAGCAGCAGCAGTAGTAGTAATAGTAGTAGTATTTGCCATGCATTGGGCTAGTGGTAGTAGTAATAGTGGTAGCAATAGCAGTAGAAGTGGCAGCAGCAGGAGTAATTGGAGCAGCATATTTGACTTGCAGTGGGCCAGGAATAGTAGTAGAAGTAGCAGGAACAGCAATAATAGTAGTATATTTGCCATGCACTGGGCTAGTAGTATTGATAGTTGTAGTAGCGGAAGTAGCAGCAGCAGCACTAGTAGTAATAGTAGTAGTATTTGCCATATACTAGATTACTAGCATTAGCGGTAGTAGTAACATTACTATTAGCAGCAGTAGCTGTTGTAGGAATAGTAGTAGAATTTGCCATGCACTGGACTACTAGTAGTAGCAGTAGTAGTAGCAATAGTAGAAGCAGCAGCAGTAGTAGTAGTGTTAATATTTGCCATGCACTGGGCTATTAGTAGTAGTAGTAGCAGCAGCACCTGTACAAGTAGCAGCAGCAGTAGTAGTAGCAGCAGTAGTAGTAATGGCAGCAGTGGTGGTAATAGTAGTAGTATTTGCCATGCACTGTCCTAGTAGTAGTAGTAGTAGTGGTAGAAACAGCAGTAGAAGTGGCATCAGCAGCAGTAATAGTGGCAGCATATTTGACCTGCAGAGGGCCAGAAATAGAAGTAGAAGAATCAGCAAGAGCAATAGTAGTAGCCGGCCCACGCTGCGTTAGGCGAAGCCCAACCGCAGACCGGGCCGGCCCTCCTGCCCGACAGCAGGTGGCCCGAAGCCAGTGGGAGCCAGCATTGTGTTGGTACAGCCCCTTAGACCCAGCAACACCACCCTTGCCCCCACGCCACCGTCCGAGCTCAGGACCCCGCCCCAGGTGGCCGGCAGGCCCGGGGAAGCGGCCTGGGCCCTCGATCCCCCTCCCGCACCCGGCCATGGCGAATCGGCAGAGGGGCGGCTTTTTCCGTATGGAGCTGTGGAGAGCCAGCCCGGCAGACAGGTGGCGGCGCCGGGGCTGGGCTCCAGTGGGGTCGGCCAGGTGCAGGTCGAGGGGCTCGCGGGCCGCACGGACGGCCCCCGGGTCCGCGGCCACGTCTGATTTTCGTCAGGCCACCCCCGGAGCGTCTGGTGTGCCTCTGCTTTCCAGGGCCGCCTTCTGGCCGCCTGGCCGCTCAGGCAGGCAGGGAGCGCCTCATAAGACGCTTGCTGTGGTGGGAGGGGCCTGAGGAGGTGGGGCTTGCAGCTGTACCCGGCGGGGGGCGGAGATAGCCGCGAACGCCGCGGGCGCCAAAAGGAGAAGGCGGAGCGGGAGGCAAAAAGCCTAGAGCACCCGGTCTTCCCTAGAGGTCTCCCATCCAAGTTCTAACCAGGCCCGACCCTGCTTAGCTTCCGCGATCGCGGCGAGATCGGGCCCTTCTAGGCTGGTTTGGCAGTAGATGCTGGCGGGGTCGCGGGCTGCCTCTTGAGGCGCAGCTTCACAGGCGCTTGGGCCTTACCGTCAGCCCAGCGGCCCGCCCGTCCCGGCAGGGCCCCGCCGCCTGCCTAGGCCGGGGAACGGAGGTCTCAGGCACCTGGGGGTGGCGGAGGTGTTGGCGACCACCCAGCCCAGGGCGGGCGGGAGCCAGCAAACTTTTCGGCGCTTGGCGCCCCGCCCCAGATCCCGCAGGCCGCTCACGGGGAAGTGGCCCAGGAGGCTTCCGGGCCCGGGGACCGCGGTCCCTTGGGCATCCCACCTGCCCGCCCATGCTGCGCTAGGTGCAGCTCAGCCACAGACCGGACCGGCCCTCCTGCCTGACAGAAGCTGGCCCGAAGCCACTGGGAGCCACCATTGAGTTGGCACGGCCTCTAAGACCCAGCCACGGCACTTTCGCCCCCACGTCACCGTCCGAGCTCAGGACCCCGCCCCAGGTGGCCGGCAGGCCCAGGGAAGCGGCCTGGGCCCTCGACCCCGCTCCCGCGCCCGGCCATAATGAAACGGCGGAGGGGCGGTTTTTTCCGTATGGAGCTGTGGAGAGCCAGCCCGGCAGACAGGTGGCGGCGCCGGGGCTGGGCTCCAGTGGGGGCGGCCAGGTGCAGGTCGAGGGGCTCGCGGGCCGCACGGACGGCCCCCGGGTCCGCGGCCACGTCTGGTTTCCGTCAGGCCACCCCCGGAGCGTCTGGTGTGCCTCTGCCTTCCAGGGCCGCCTTCTGGCCGCCTGGCCGCTCAGGCAGGCGGGGAGCGCCTCATAAGACGCTTGCTGTGGTGGGAGGGGCCTGAGGAGGTGGGGCTTGCAGCTGTACCCGGCGGGGGGCGGAGATAGCCGCGAACGCCGCGGGCGCCAAAAGGAGAAGGCGGAGCGGGAGGCAAAAAGCCTAGAGCACCCGGTCTTCCCTAGAGGTCTCCCATCCAAGTTCTAACCAGGCCCGACCCTGCTTAGCTTCCGCGATCGCGGCGAGATCGGGCCCTTCTAGGCTGGTTTGGCAGTAGATGCCGGCGGGGTCGCGGGCTGCCTCTTGAGGCGCAGCTTAGCGGGCGCTTGGGCCTTACCGCCAGCCCAGCGGCCCGCCCGTCCCGGCAGGGACCCGCCGCCCGCCTGGGCCGGGGAACGGAGGTAGCAGCAGCAGTAGAAGTAGCAGCAGTAGTGGTAATAGAAGTAGTATTTGCCATGCACTGGGCTAGTAGTAATAGTAGTGGTAGTAGCAGCAGGAGAAGTGGCTGCAGCAGCAGGAGTAGTAGCACCATATATTCCCTGCAGAGGGCCAGTAGTAGTAGTAGCAGTAGCAGCAATTGAAGTAGTAGTAGTAGATTTGCCATGCAGTGGACTGCTAGTAGTAGCAGTAGTAGTAGAGTTAGCATCAGCAATAGAAGTGGCATCAGCAGCAGTAATAGTACCAGCAGATTTGTCCTGCAGTGGGCCAGTAGTGATAATAGAAGTAGCAGCCATAACAGTAGTAGTAGTAGATTTGCCATACACAGGGCTAGTAGTATTGATACTAGTAGTAGAAGTAGTAGCAGCATCAGGAGTAGTAGTAGTAGTATTTTCAATGCACTGGACTACTAGTAGTAGCAGTAGTAGTAGCATTTGTACAAGCAGCAGCAGTAGTAGTAATAGTAGTAGTATTTGCCATGCATTGGGCTAGTGGTAGTAGTAATAGTGGTAGCAATAGCAGTAGAAGTGGCAGCAGCAGGAGTAATTGGAGCAGCATATTTGACTTGCAGTGGGCCAGGAATAGTAGTAGAAGTAGCAGGAACAGCAATAATAGTAGTATATTTGCCATGCACTGGGCTAGTAGTATTGATAGTTGTAGTAGCGGAAGTAGCAGCAGCAGCACTAGTAGTAATAGTAGTAGTGTTTGCCATATACTAGATTACTAGCATTAGCGGTAGTAGTAACATTACTATTAGCAGCAGTAGCTGTTGTAGTAATAGTAGTAGAATTTGCCATGCACTGGACTACTAGTAGTAGCAGTAGTAGTAGCAATAGTAGAAGCAGCAGTAGTAGTAGTAGTGTTAATATTTGCCATGCACTGGGCTATTAGTAGTAGTAGTAGCAGCAGCACCTGTACAAGTAGCAGCAGCAGTAGTAGTAGCAGCAGTAGTAGTAATGGCAGCAGTGGTGGTAATAGTAGTAGTATTTGCCATGCACTGGCCTAGTAGTAGTAGTAGTAGTGGTAGAAACAGCAGTAGAAGTGGCATCAGCAGCAGTAATAGTGGCAGCATATTTGACCTGCAGAGGGCCAGAAATAGAAGTAGAAGAATCAGCAAGAGCAATAGTAGTAGCCGGTCCACGCTGCGTTAGGCGAAGCCCAACCGCAGACCGGGCCGGCCCTCCTGCCCGACAGCAGGTGGCCCGAAGCCAGTGGGAGCCAGCATTGTGTTGGTACAGCCCCTTAGACCCAGCAACGCCACCCTTGCCCCCACGCCACCGTCCGAGCTCAGGACCCCGCCCCAGGTGGCCGGCAGGCCCGGGGAAGCGGCCTGGGCCCTCGATCCCGCTCCCGCCCCCGGCCATGGCGAAACGGCAGAGGGGCGGCTTTTTCCGTATGGAGCTGTGGAGAGCCAGCCCGGCAGACAGGTGGCGGCGCCGGGGCTGGGCTCCAGTGGGGGCGGCCAGGTGCAGGTCGAGGGGCTCGCGGGCCGCACGGACGGCCCCCGGGTCCGCGGCCACGTCTGGTTTCCGTCAGGCCACCCCCGGAGCATCTGGTGTGCCTCTGCCTTCCAGGGCCGCCTTCTGGCCGCCTCTCCGGTCAGGCAGGCGGGGAGCGCCTCATAAGACGCTTGCTGTGGTGGGAGGGGCCTGAGGAGGTGGGGCTTGCAGCTGTACCCGGCGGGGGGCGGAGATAGCCGCGAACGCCGCGGGCGCCAAAAGGAGAAGGCGGAGCGGGAGGCAAAAAGCCTAGAGCACCCGGTCTTCCCTAGAGGTCTCCCATCCAAGTTCTAACCAGGCCCGACCCTGCTTAGCTTCCGCGATCGCGGCGAGATCGGGCCCTTCTAGGCTGGTTTGGCAGTAGATGCCGGCGGGGTCGCGGGCTGCCTCTTGAGGCGCAGCTTAGCGGGCGCTTGGGCCTTACCGCCAGCCCAGCGGCCCGCCCGTCCCGGCAGGGACCCGCCGCCCGCCTGGGCCGGGGAACGGAGGTAGCAGCAGCAGTAGAAGTAGCAGCAGTAGTGGTAATAGAAGTAGTATTTGCCATGCACTGGGCTAGTAGTAATAGTAGTGGTAGTAGCAGCAGGAGAAGTGGCTGCAGCAGCAGGAGTAGTAGCACCATATATTCCCTGCAGAGGGCCAGTAGTAGTAGTAGCAGTAGCAGCAATTGAAGTAGTAGTAGTAGATTTGCCATGCAGTGGACTGCTAGTAGTAGCAGTAGTAGTAGAGTTAGCATCAGCAATAGAAGTGGCATCAGCAGCAGTAATAGTACCAGCAGATTTGTCCTGCAGTGGGCCAGTAGTGATAATAGAAGTAGCAGCCATAACAGTAGTAGTAGTAGATTTGCCATACACAGGGCTAGTAGTATTGATACTAGTAGTAGAAGTAGTAGCAGCATCAGGAGTAGTAGTAGTAGTATTTTCAATGCACTGGACTACTAGTAGTAGCAGTAGTAGTAGCATTTGTACAAGCAGCAGCAGTAGTAGTAATAGTAGTAGTATTTGCCATGCATTGGGCTAGTGGTAGTAGTAATAGTGGTAGCAATAGCAGTAGAAGTGGCAGCAGCAGGAGTAATTGGAGCAGCATATTTGACTTGCAGTGGGCCAGGAATAGTAGTAGAAGTAGCAGGAACAGCAATAATAGTAGTATATTTGCCATGCACTGGGCTAGTAGTATTGATAGTTGTAGTAGCGGAAGTAGCAGCAGCAGCACTAGTAGTAATAGTAGTAGTATTTGCCATATACTAGATTACTAGCATTAGCGGTAGTAGTAACATTACTATTAGCAGCAGTAGCTGTTGTAGTAATAGTAGTAGAATTTGCCATGCACTGGACTACTAGTAGTAGCAGTAGTAGTAGCAATAGTAGAAGCAGCAGCAGTAGTAGTAGTGTTAATATTTGCCATGCACTGGGCTATTAGTAGTAGTAGTAGCAGCAGCACCTGTACAAGTAGCAGCAGCAGTAGTAGTAGCAGCAGTAGTAGTAATGGCAGCAGTGGTGGTAATAGTAGTAGTATTTGCCATGCACTGTCCTAGTAGTAGTAGTAGTAGTGGTAGAAACAGCAGTAGAAGTGGCATCAGCAGCAGTAATAGTGGCAGCATATTTGACCTGCAGAGGGCCAGAAATAGAAGTAGAAGAATCAGCAAGAGCAATAGTAGTAGCCGGCCCACGCTGCGTTAGGCGAAGCCCAACCGCAGACCGGGCCGGCCCTCCTGCCCGACAGCAGGTGGCCCGAAGCCAGTGGGAGCCAGCATTGTGTTGGTACAGCCCCTTAGACCCAGCAACACCACCCTTGCCCCCACGCCACCGTCCGAGCTCAGGACCCCGCCCCAGGTGGCCGGCAGGCCCGGGGAAGCGGCCTGGGCCCTCGATCCCGCTCCCGCACCCGGCCATGGCGAATCGGCAGAGGGGCGGCTTTTTCCGTATGGAGCTGTGGAGAGCCAGCCCGGCAGACAGGTGGCGGCGCCGGGGCTGGGCTCCAGTGGGGTCGGCCAGGTGCAGGTCGAGGGGCTCGCGGGCCGCACGGACGGCCCCCGGGTCCGCGACCACGTCTGATTTCCGTCAGGCCACCCCCGGAGCGTCTGGTGTGCCTCTGCTTTCCAGGGCCGCCTTCTGGCCGCCTGGCCGCTCAGGCAGGCAGGGAGCGCCTCATAAGACGCTTGCTGTGGTGGGAGGGGCCTGAGGAGGTGGGGCTTGCAGCTGTACCCGGCGGGGGGCGGAGATAGCCGCGAACGCCGCGGGCGCCAAAAGGAGAAGGCGGAGCGGGAGGCAAAAAGCCTAGAGCACCCGGTCTTCCCTAGAGGTCTCCCATCCAAGTTCTAACCAGGCCCGACCCTGCTTAGCTTCCGCGATCGCGGCGAGATCGGGCCCTTCTAGGCTGGTTTGGCAGTAGATGCTGGCGGGGTCGCGGGCTGCCTCTTGAGGCGCAGCTTCACAGGCGCTTGGGCCTTACCGTCAGCCCAGCGGCCCGCCCGTCCCGGCAGGGCCCCGCCGCCTGCCTAGGCCGGGGAACGGAGGTCTCAGGCACCTGGGGGTGGCGGAGGTGTTGGCGACCACCCAGCCCAGGGCGGGCGGGAGCCAGCAAACTTTTCGGCGCTTGGCGCCCCGCCCCAGATCCCGCAGGCCGCTCACGGGGAAGTGGCCCAGGAGGCTTCCGGGCCCGGGGACCGCGGTCCCTTGGGCATCCCACCTGCCCGCCCATGCTGCGCTAGGTGCAGCTCAGCCACAGACCGGACCGGCCCTCCTGCCTGACAGAAGCTGGCCCGAAGCCACTGGGAGCCACCATTGAGTTGGCACGGCCTCTAAGACCCAGCCACGGCACTTTCGCCCCCACGTCACCGTCCGAGCTCAGGACCCCGCCCCAGGTGGCCGGCAGGCCCAGGGAAGCGGCCTGGGCCCTCGACCCCGCTCCCGCGCCCGGCCATAATGAAACGGCGGAGGGGCGGTTTTTTCCGTATGGAGCTGTGGAGAGCCAGCCCGGCAGACAGGTGGTGGCGCCGGGGCTGGGCTCCAGTGGGGGCGGCCAGGTGCAGGTCGAGGGGCTCGCGGGCCGCACGGACGGCCCCCGGGTCCGCGGCCACGTCTGGTTTCCGTCAGGCCACCCCCGGAGCGTCTGGTGTGCCTCTGCCTTCCAGGGCCGCCTTCTGGCCGCCTGGCCGCTCAGGCAGGCGGGGAGCGCCTCATAAGACGCTTGCTGTGGTGGGAGGGGCCTGAGGAGGTGGGGCTTGCAGCTGTACCCGGCGGGGGGCGGAGATAGCCGCGAACGCCGCGGGCGCCAAAAGGAGAAGGCGGAGCGGGAGGCAAAAAGCCTAGAGCACCCGGTCTTCCCTAGAGGTCTCCCATCCAAGTTCTAACCAGGCCCGACCCTGCTTAGCTTCCGCGATCGCGGCGAGATCGGGCCCTTCTAGGCTGGTTTGGCAGTAGATGCCGGCGGGGTCGCGGGCTGCCTCTTGAGGCGCAGCTTAGCGGGCGCTTGGGCCTTACCGCCAGCCCAGCGGCCCGCCCGTCCCGGCAGGGACCCGCCGCCCGCCTGGGCCGGGGAACGGAGGTAGCAGCAGCAGTAGAAGTAGCAGCAGTAGTGGTAATAGAAGTAGTATTTGCCATGCACTGGGCTAGTAGTAATAGTAGTGGTAGTAGCAGCAGGAGAAGTGGCTGCAGCAGCAGGAGTAGTAGCACCATATATTCCCTGCAGAGGGCCAGTAGTAGTAGTAGCAGTAGCAGCAATTGAAGTAGTAGTAGTAGATTTGCCATGCAGTGGACTGCTAGTAGTAGCAGTAGTAGTAGAGTTAGCATCAGCAATAGAAGTGGCATCAGCAGCAGTAATAGTACCAGCAGATTTGTCCTGCAGTGGGCCAGTAGTGATAATAGAAGTAGCAGCCATAACAGTAGTAGTAGTAGATTTGCCATACACAGGGCTAGTAGTATTGATACTAGTAGTAGAAGTAGTAGCAGCATCAGGAGTAGTAGTAGTAGTATTTTCAATGCACTGGACTACTAGTAGTAGCAGTAGTAGTAGCATTTGTACAAGCAGCAGCAGTAGTAGTAATAGTAGTAGTATTTGCCATGCATTGGGCTAGTGGTAGTAGTAATAGTGGTAGCAATAGCAGTAGAAGTGGCAGCAGCAGGAGTAATTGGAGCAGCATATTTGACTTGCAGTGGGCCAGGAATAGTAGTAGAAGTAGCAGGAACAGCAATAATAGTAGTATATTTGCCATGCACTGGGCTAGTAGTATTGATAGTTGTAGTAGCGGAAGTAGCAGCAGCAGCACTAGTAGTAATAGTAGTAGTATTTGCCATATACTAGATTACTAGCATTAGCGGTAGTAGTAACATTACTATTAGCAGCAGTAGCTGTTGTAGTAATAGTAGTAGAATTTGCCATGCACTGGACTACTAGTAGTAGCAGTAGTAGTAGCAATAGTAGAAGCAGCAGCAGTAGTAGTAGTGTTAATATTTGCCATGCACTGGGCTATTAGTAGTAGTAGTAGCAGCAGCACCTGTACAAGTAGCAGCAGCAGTAGTAGTAGCAGCAGTAGTAGTAATGGCAGCAGTGGTGGTAATAGTAGTAGTATTTGCCATGCACTGTCCTAGTAGTAGTAGTAGTAGTGGTAGAAACAGCAGTAGAAGTGGCATCAGCAGCAGTAATAGTGGCAGCATATTTGACCTGCAGAGGGCCAGAAATAGAAGTAGAAGAATCAGCAAGAGCAATAGTAGTAGCCGGCCCACGCTGCGTTAGGCGAAGCCCAACCGCAGACCGGGCCGGCCCTCCTGCCCGACAGCAGGTGGCCCGAAGCCAGTGGGAGCCAGTATTGTGTTGGTACAGCCCCTTAGACCCAGCAACACCACCCTTGCCCCCACACCACCGTCCGAGCTCAGGACCCCGCCCCAGGTGGCCGGCAGGCCCGGGGAAGCGGCCTGGGCCCTCGATCCCGCTCCCGCACCCGGCCATGGCGAATCGGCAGAGGGGCGGCTTTTTCCGTATGGAGCTGTGGAGAGCCAGCCCGGCAGACAGGTGGCGGCGCCGGGGCTGGGCTCCAGTGGGGGCGGCCAGGTGCAGGTCGAGGGGCTCGCGGGCCGCACGGACGGCCCCCGGGTCCGCGGCCACGTCTGGTTTCCGTCAGGCCACCCCCGGAGCGTCTGGTGTGCCTCTGCCTTCCAGGGCCGCCTTCTGGCCGCCTCTCCGGTCAGGCAGGCGGGGAGCGCCTCATAAGACGCTTGCTGTGGTGGGAGGGGCCTGAGGAGGTGGGGCTTGCAGCTGTACCCGGCGGGGGGCGGAGATAGCCGCGAACGCCGCGGGCGCCAAAAGGAGAAGGCGGAGCGGGAGGCAAAAAGCCTAGAGCACCCGGTCTTCCCTAGAGGTCTCCCATCCAAGTTCTAACCAGGCCCGACCCTGCTTAGCTTCCGCGATCGCGGCGAGATCGGGCCCTTCTAGGCTGGTTTGGCAGTAGATGCCGGCAGGGTCGCGGGCTGCCTCTTGAGGCGCAGCTTAGCGGGCGCTTGGGCCTTACCGCCAGCCCAGCGGCCCGCCCGTCCCGGCAGGGACCCGCCGCCCGCCTGGGCCGGGGAACGGAGGTAGCAGCAGCAGTAGAAGTAGCAGCAGTAGTGGTAATAGAAGTAGTATTTGCCATGCACTGGGCTAGTAGTAATAGTAGTGGTAGTAGCAGCAGGAGAAGTGGCTGCAGCAGCAGGAGTAGTAGCACCATATATTCCCTGCAGAGGGCCAGTAGTAGTAGTAGCAGTAGCAGCAATTGAAGTAGTAGTAGTAGATTTGCCATGCAGTGGACTGCTAGTAGTAGCAGTAGTAGTAGAGTTAGCATCAGCAATAGAAGTGGCATCAGCAGCAGTAATAGTACCAGCAGATTTGTCCTGCAGTGGGCCAGTAGTGATAATAGAAGTAGCAGCCATAACAGTAGTAGTAGTAGATTTGCCATACACAGGGCTAGTAGTATTGATACTAGTAGTAGAAGTAGTAGCAGCATCAGGAGTAGTAGTAGTAGTATTTTCAATGCACTGGACTACTAGTAGTAGCAGTAGTAGTAGCATTTGTACAAGCAGCAGCAGTAGTAGTAATAGTAGTAGTATTTGCCATGCATTGGGCTAGTGGTAGTAGTAATAGTGGTAGCAATAGCAGTAGAAGTGGCAGCAGCAGGAGTAATTGGAGCAGCATATTTGACTTGCAGTGGGCCAGGAATAGTAGTAGAAGTAGCAGGAACAGCAATAATAGTAGTATATTTGCCATGCACTGGGCTAGTAGTATTGATAGTTGTAGTAGCGGAAGTAGCAGCAGCAGCACTAGTAGTAATAGTAGTAGTATTTGCCATATACTAGATTACTAGCATTAGCGGTAGTAGTAACATTACTATTAGCAGCAGTAGCTGTTGTAGTAATAGTAGTAGAATTTGCCATGCACTGGACTACTAGTAGTAGCAGTAGTAGTAGCAATAGTAGAAGCAGCAGCAGTAGTAGTAGTGTTAATATTTGCCATGCACTGGGCTATTAGTAGTAGTAGTAGCAGCAGCACCTGTACAAGTAGCAGCAGCAGTAGTAGTAGCAGCAGTAGTAGTAATGGCAGCAGTGGTGGTAATAGTAGTAGTATTTGCCATGCACTGTCCTAGTAGTAGTAGTAGTAGTGGTAGAAACAGCAGTAGAAGTGGCATCAGCAGCAGTAATAGTGGCAGCATATTTGACCTGCAGAGGGCCAGAAATAGAAGTAGAAGAATCAGCAAGAGCAATAGTAGTAGCCGGCCCACGCTGCGTTAGGCGAAGCCCAACCGCAGACCGGGCCGGCCCTCCTGCCCGACAGCAGGTGGCCCGAAGCCAGTGGGAGCCAGCATTGTGTTGGTACAGCCCCTTAGACCCAGCAACACCACCCTTGCCCCCACGCCACCGTCCGAGCTCAGGACCCCGCCCCAGGTGGCCGGCAGGCCCGGGGAAGCGGCCTGGGCCCTCGATCCCGCTCCCGCACCCGGCCATGGCGAATCGGCAGAGGGGCGGCTTTTTCCGTATGGAGCTGTGGAGAGCCAGCCCGGCAGACAGGTGGCGGCGCCGGGGCTGGGCTCCAGTGGGGTCGGCCAGGTGCAGGTCGAGGGGCTCGCGGGCCGCACGGACGGCCCCCGGGTCCGCGGCCACGTCTGATTTCCGTCAGGCCACCCCCGGAGCGTCTGGTGTGCCTCTGCTTTCCAGGGCCGCCTTCTGGCCGCCTGGCCTGTCAGGCAGGCGGGGAGCGCCTCATAAGACACTTGCTGTGGTGGGAGGGGCCTGAGGAGGTGGGGCTTGCAGCCGTACCTGGCGGGGGCAGCGGATGGGGCGGCGGAGATAGCCGCGAACGCCGCGGGCGCCAAAAGGAGAAGGCGGAGCGGGAGGCAAAAAGCCTAGAGCACCCGGTCTTCCCTAGAGGTCTCCCATCCAAGTTCTAACCAGGCCCGACCCTGCTTAGCTTCCGCGATCGCGGCGAGATCGGGCCCTTCTAGGCTGGTTTGGCAGTAGATGCCGGCGGGGTCGCGGGCTGCCTCTTGAGGCGCAGCTTCACAGGCGCTTGGGCCTTACCGTCAGCCCAGCGGCCCGCCCGTCCCGGCAGGGCCCCGCCGCCTGCCTAGGCCGGGGAACGGAGGTCTCGGGCACCTGGGTGTGGCGGAGGTGTTGGCGACCACCCAGCCCAGGGCGGGCGGGAGCCAGCTAACTTTTCGGCGCTTGGCGCCCCGCCCCAGATCCCGCAGGCCGCTCACGGGGAAGTGGCCCAGGAGGCTTCCGGGCCCGGGGACCGCGGTCCCTTGGGCATCCCACCTGCCCGCCCATGCTGCGCTAGGTGCAGCTCAGCCACAGACCGGACCGGCCCTCCTGCCTGACAGAAGCTGGCCCGAAGCCACTGGGAGCCACCATTGAGTTGGCACGGCCTCTAAGACCCAGCCACGGCACTTTCGCCCCCACGTCACCGTCCGAGCTCAGGACCCCGCCCCAGGTGGCCGGCAGGCCCAGGGAAGCGGCCTGGGCCCTCGACCCCGCTCCCGCGCCCGGCCATAATGAAACGGCGGAGGGGCGGTTTTTTCCGTATGGAGCTGTGGAGAGCCAGCCCGGCAGACAGGTGGCGGCGCCGGGGCTGGGCTCCAGTGGGGGCGGCCAGGTGCAGGTCGAGGGGCTCGCGGGCCGCACGGACGGCCCCCGGGTCCGCGGCCACGTCTGGTTTCCGTCAGGCCACCCCCGGAGCGTCTGGTGTGCCTCTGCCTTCCAGGGCCGCCTTCTGGCCGCCTGGCCGCTCAGGCAGGCGGGGAGCGCCTCATAAGACGCTTGCTGTGGTGGGAGGGGCCTGAGGAGGTGGGGCTTGCAGCTGTACCCGGCGGGGGGCGGAGATAGCCGCGAACGCCGCGGGCGCCAAAAGGAGAAGGCGGAGCGGGAGGCAAAAAGCCTAGAGCACCCGGTCTTCCCTAGAGGTCTCCCATCCAAGTTCTAACCAGGCCCGACCCTGCTTAGCTTCCGCGATCGCGGCGAGATCGGGCCCTTCTAGTCTGCTTCGGCAGTGGATGCCGGCGGGGTGGCGGGCTGCCTCTTGAGGCGCAGGCCAGCAGGCGCTTGGGCCTTACCGTCAGCCCAGCGGCCCGCCCGTCCCGGCAGGGCCCCGCCGCCCGCCTAGGCAGGGGAACGGAGGTCTCGGGCACCTGGGGGTGGCGGAGGTGCTGGCGACCACCCCGCCCAGGGCGGGCGGGAGCCAGCAAACATTTGGGAGCTAGGCGCCACGCCCCAGATCCCGCAGGCCGCTCACGGGGAAGTGGCCCAGGAGGCTTCCGGGCCCGGAGACCACGGGCCCTTGGGCATCCCTCCTGCCCGCCCACGCTGCGCTAGGCACAGCTCAGATGCAGACCGGACCGGCCCTCCTGCCCGACAGAAGCTGGCCCGAAACCACTGGGAGCCACCATTGAGTTGGCACGGCCCCTAAGACCCAGCAACGCCACCCTCGCCCCCACGCCACCGTCCGAGCTCAGGACCCCGCCCCAGGTGGCCGGCAGGCCCGGGGAAGCGGCCTGGGCCCTCGATCCCGCTCCCGCCCCCGGCCATGGCGAAACGGCGGAGGGGCGGCTTTTTCCGTATGGAGCTGTGGAGAGCCACCCCGGCAGACAGGTGGCGGCGCCGGGGCTGGGCTGCAGTGGGGGCGGCCAGGGGCAGGTCGAGGGGCTCGCGGGCCGCACGGACGGCCCCCGGGTCCGCGGCCACGTCTGGTTCCCTTCAGGCCACCCCCGGAGCGTCTGGTGTGCCTCTGCCTTCCAGGGACGCCTTCTGGCCGCCTGGCCGGTCAGGCAGGCGGGGAGCGCCTCATAAGACGCTTGCTGTGGTGGGAGGGGCCTGAGGAGGTGGGGCTTGCAGCTGTACCCGGCGGGGGGCGGAGATAGCCGCGAACGCCGCGGGCGCCAAAAGGAGAAGGCGGAGCGGGAGGCAAAAAGCCTAGAGCACCCGGTCTTCCCTAGAGGTCTCCCATCCAAGTTCTAACCAGGCCCGACCCTGCTTAGCTTCCGCGATCGCGGCGAGATCGGGCCCTTCTAGGCTGGTTTGGCAGTAGATGCCGGTGGCGTCGCGGGCTGCCTCTTGAGGCGCAGCCCAGCAGGCGCTTGGGCCTTACCGTCAGCCCAGCGGCCCGCCCGTCCCGGCAGGGCCCCGCCGCCTGCCTAGGCCGGGGAACGGAGGTCTCGGGCACCTGGAGTTGGCGGAGGTGTTGGCGACCACCCAGCCCAGGGCGGGCGGGAGCCAGCAAACTTTTCGGCGCTTGGCGCCCCGCCCCAGATCCCGCAGGCCGCTCACAGGGAAGTGGCCCAGGAGGCTTCCGGGCCCGGGGACCGCGGTCCCTTGGGCATCCCACCTGCCCGCCCACGCTGCGCTAGGTGCAGCTCAGACGCAGACCGGACCTGCCCTCCTGCCCGACAGAAGCTGGCCCGAAGCCACTGGGAGCCACCATTGAGTTGGCACGGCCCCTAAGACCCAGCCACACCACCTTCGCCCCCACGTCACCGTCCGAGCTCAGGACCCCGCCCCAGGTGGCCGGCAGGCCCAGGGAAGCGGCCTGGGCCCTCGACCCCGCTCCTGCGCCCGGCCATAATGAAACGGCGGAGGGGCGGCTTTTTCCGTATGGAGCTGTGGAGAGCCACCCCGGCAGACAGGTGGCGGCGCCGGGGCTGGGCTGCAGTGGGGGCGGCCAGGGGCAGGTCGAGGGGCTCGCGGGCCGCACGGACGGCCCCCGGGTCCGCGGCCACGTCTGGTTTCCGTCAGGCCACCCCCAGAGCGTCTGGTGTGCCTCTGCCTTCCAGGGCCGCCTTCTGGCCGCCTGGCCGCTCAGGCAGGCGGGGAGCGCCTCATAAGACGCTTGCTGTGGTGGGAGGGGCCTGAGGAGGTGGGGCTTGCAGCTGTACCCGGCGGGGGGCGGAGATAGCCGCGAACGCCGCGGGCGCCAAAAGGAGAAGGCGGAGCGGGAGGCAAAAAGCCTAGAGCACCCGGTCTTCCCTAGAGGTCTCCCATCCAAGTTCTAACCAGGCCCGACCCTGCTTAGCTTCCGCGATCGCGGCGAGATCGGGCCCTTCTAGGCTGGTTTGGCAGTAGATGCCGGCGGGGTCGCGGGCTGCCTCTTGAGGCGCAGCTTAGCGGGCGCTTGGGCCTTACCGCCAGCCCAGCGGCCCGCCCGTCCCGGCAGGGACCCGCCGCCCGCCTGGGCCGGGGAACGGAGGTAGCAGCAGCAGTAGAAGTAGCAGCAGTAGTGGTAATAGAAGTAGTATTTGCCATGCACTGGGCTAGTAGTAATAGTAGTGGTAGTAGCAGCAGGAGAAGTGGCTGCAGCAGCAGGAGTAGTAGCACCATATATTCCCTGCAGAGGGCCAGTAGTAGTAGTAGCAGTAGCAGCAATTGAAGTAGTAGTAGTAGATTTGCCATGCAGTGGACTGCTAGTAGTAGCAGTAGTAGTAGAGTTAGCATCAGCAATAGAAGTGGCATCAGCAGCAGTAATAGTACCAGCAGATTTGTCCTGCAGTGGGCCAGTAGTGATAATAGAAGTAGCAGCCATAACAGTAGTAGTAGTAGATTTGCCATACACAGGGCTAGTAGTATTGATACTAGTAGTAGAAGTAGTAGCAGCATCAGGAGTAGTAGTAGTAGTATTTTCAATGCACTGGACTACTAGTAGTAGCAGTAGTAGTAGCATTTGTACAAGCAGCAGCAGTAGTAGTAATAGTAGTAGTATTTGCCATGCATTGGGCTAGTGGTAGTAGTAATAGTGGTAGCAATAGCAGTAGAAGTGGCAGCAGCAGGAGTAATTGGAGCAGCATATTTGACTTGCAGTGGGCCAGGAATAGTAGTAGAAGTAGCAGGAACAGCAATAATAGTAGTATATTTGCCATGCACTGGGCTAGTAGTATTGATAGTTGTAGTAGCGGAAGTAGCAGCAGCAGCACTAGTAGTAATAGTAGTAGTATTTGCCATATACTAGATTACTAGCATTAGCGGTAGTAGTAACATTACTATTAGCAGCAGTAGCTGTTGTAGTAATAGTAGTAGAATTTGCCATGCACTGGACTACTAGTAGTAGCAGTAGTAGTAGCAATAGTAGAAGCAGCAGCAGTAGTAGTAGTGTTAATATTTGCCATGCACTGGGCTATTAGTAGTAGTAGTAGCAGCAGCACCTGTACAAGTAGCAGCAGCAGTAGTAGTAGCAGCAGTAGTAGTAATGGCAGCAGTGGTGGTAATAGTAGTAGTATTTGCCATGCACTGTCCTAGTAGTAGTAGTAGTAGTGGTAGAAACAGCAGTAGAAGTGGCATCAGCAGCAGTAATAGTGGCAGCATATTTGACCTGCAGAGGGCCAGAAATAGAAGTAGAAGAATCAGCAAGAGCAATAGTAGTAGCCGGCCCACGCTGCGTTAGGCGAAGCCCAACCGCAGACCGGGCCGGCCCTCCTGCCCGACAGCAGGTGGCCCGAAGCCAGTGGGAGCCAGCATTGTGTTGGTACAGCCCCTTAGACCCAGCAACACCACCCTTGCCCCCACGCCACCGTCCGAGCTCAGGACCCCGCCCCAGGTGGCCGGCAGGCCCGGGGAAGCGGCCTGGGCCCTCGATCCCGCTCCCGCACCCGGCCATGGCGAATCGGCAGAGGGGCGGCTTTTTCCGTATGGAGCTGTGGAGAGCCAGCCCGGCAGACAGGTGGCGGCGCCGGGGCTGGGCTCCAGTGGGGTCGGCCAGGTGCAGGTCGAGGGGCTCGCGGGCCGCACGGACGGCCCCCGGGTCCGCGGCCACGTCTGATTTCCGTCAGGCCACCCCCGGAGCGTCTGGTGTGCCTCTGCTTTCCAGGGCCGCCTTCTGGCCGCCTGGCCGCTCAGGCAGGCAGGGAGCGCCTCATAAGACGCTTGCTGTGGTGGGAGGGGCCTGAGGAGGTGGGGCTTGCAGCTGTACCCGGCGGGGGGCGGAGATAGCCGCGAACGCCGCGGGCGCCAAAAGGAGAAGGCGGAGCGGGAGGCAAAAAGCCTAGAGCACCCGGTCTTCCCTAGAGGTCTCCCATCCAAGTTCTAACCAGGCCCGACCCTGCTTAGCTTCCGCGATCGCGGCGAGATCGGGCCCTTCTAGGCTGGTTTGGCAGTAGATGCCGGCGGGGTCGCGGGCTGCCTCTTGAGGCGCAGCTTCACAGGCGCTTGGGCCTTACCGTCAGCCCAGCGGCCCGCCCGTCCCGGCAGGGCCCCGCCGCCTGCCTAGGCCGGGGAACGGAGGTCTCAGGCACCTGGGGGTGGCGGAGGTGTTGGCGACCACCCAGCCCAGGGCGGGCGGGAGCCAGCAAACTTTTCGGCGCTTGGCGCCCCGCCCCAGATCCCGCAGGCCGCTCACGGGGAAGTGGCCCAGGAGGCTTCCGGGCCCGGGGACCGCGGTCCCTTGGGCATCCCACCTGCCCGCCCATGCTGCGCTAGGTGCAGCTCAGCCACAGACCGGACCGGCCCTCCTGCCTGACAGAAGCTGGCCCGAAGCCACTGGGAGCCACCATTGAGTTGGCACGGCCTCTAAGACCCAGCCACGGCACTTTCGCCCCCACGTCACCGTCCGAGCTCAGGACCCCGCCCCAGGTGGCCGGCAGGCCCAGGGAAGCGGCCTGGGCCCTCGACCCCGCTCCCGCGCCCGGCCATAATGAAACGGCGGAGGGGCGGCTTTTTCCGTATGGAGCTGTGGAGAGCCAGCCCGGCAGACAGGTGGCGGCGCCGGGGCTGGGCTCCAGTGGGGGCGGCCAGGTGCAGGTCGAGGGGCTCGCGGGCCGCACGGACGGCCCCCGGGTCCGCGGCCACGTCTGGTTTCCGTCAGGCCACCCCCGGAGCGTCTGGTGTGCCTCTGCCTTCCAGGGCCGCCTTCTGGCCGCCTGGCCGCTCAGGCAGGCGGGGAGCGCCTCATAAGACGCTTGCTGTGGTGGGAGGGGCCTGAGGAGGTGGGGCTTGCAGCTGTACCCGGCGGGGGGCGGAGATAGCCGCGAACGCCGCGGGCGCCAAAAGGAGAAGGCGGAGCGGGAGGCAAAAAGCCTAGAGCACCCGGTCTTCCCTAGAGGTCTCGGTAACCAGGCCTGACCCTGCTTAGCTTCCGCGATCGCGGCGAGATCGGGCCCTTCTAGGCTGGTTTGGCAGTAGATGCCGGCGGGGTCGCGGGCTGCCTCTTGAGGCGCAGCTTAGCGGGCGCTTGGGCCTTACCGCCAGCCCAGCGGCCCGCCCATCCCGGCAGGGACCCGCCGCCCGCCTGGGCCGGGGAACGGAGGTAGCAGCAGCAGTAGAAGTAGCAGCAGTAGTGGTAATAGAAGTAGTATTTGCCATGCACTGGGCTAGTAGTAATAGTAGTGGTAGTAGCAGCAGGAGAAGTGGCTGCAGCAGCAGGAGTAGTAGCACCATATATTCCCTGCAGAGGGCCAGTAGTAGTAGTAGCAGTAGCAGCAATTGAAGTAGTAGTAGTAGATTTGCCATGCAGTGGACTGCTAGTAGTAGCAGTAGTAGTAGAGTTAGCATCAGCAATAGAAGTGGCATCAGCAGCAGTAATAGTACCAGCAGATTTGTCCTGCAGTGGGCCAGTAGTGATAATAGAAGTAGCAGCCATAACAGTAGTAGTAGTAGATTTGCCATACACAGGGCTAGTAGTATTGATACTAGTAGTAGAAGTAGTAGCAGCATCAGGAGTAGTAGTAGTAGTATTTTCAATGCACTGGACTACTAGTAGTAGCAGTAGTAGTAGCATTTGTACAAGCAGCAGCAGTAGTAGTAATAGTAGTAGTATTTGCCATGCATTGGGCTAGTGGTAGTAGTAATAGTGGTAGCAATAGCAGTAGAAGTGGCAGCAGCAGGAGTAATTGGAGCAGCATATTTGACTTGCAGTGGGCCAGGAATAGTAGTAGAAGTAGCAGGAACAGCAATAATAGTAGTATATTTGCCATGCACTGGGCTAGTAGTATTGATAGTTGTAGTAGCGGAAGTAGCAGCAGCAGCACTAGTAGTAATAGTAGTAGTATTTGCCATATACTAGATTACTAGCATTAGCGGTAGTAGTAACATTACTATTAGCAGCAGTAGCTGTTGTAGTAATAGTAGTAGAATTTGCCATGCACTGGACTACTAGTAGTAGCAGTAGTAGTAGCAATAGTAGAAGCAGCAGCAGTAGTAGTAGTGTTAATATTTGCCATGCACTGGGCTATTAGTAGTAGTAGTAGCAGCAGCACCTGTACAAGTAGCAGCAGCAGTAGTAGTAGCAGCAGTAGTAGTAATGGCAGCAGTGGTGGTAATAGTAGTAGTATTTGCCATGCACTGTCCTAGTAGTAGTAGTAGTAGTGGTAGAAACAGCAGTAGAAGTGGCATCAGCAGCAGTAATAGTGGCAGCATATTTGACCTGCAGAGGGCCAGAAATAGAAGTAGAAGAATCAGCAAGAGCAATAGTAGTAGCCGGCCCACGCTGCGTTAGGCGAAGCCCAACCGCAGACCGGGCCGGCCCTCCTGCCCGACAGCAGGTGGCCCGAAGCCAGTGGGAGCCAGCATTGTGTTGGTACAGCCCCTTAGACCCAGCAACACCACCCTTGCCCCCACGCCACCGTCCGAGCTCAGGACCCCGCCCCAGGTGGCCGGCAGGCCCGGGGAAGCGGCCTGGGCCCTCGATCCCGCTCCCGCACCCGGCCATGGCGAATCGGCAGAGGGGCGGCTTTTTCCGTATGGAGCTGTGGAGAGCCAGCCCGGCAGACAGGTGGCGGCGCCGGGGCTGGGCTCCAGTGGGGTCGGCCAGGTGCAGGTCGAGGGGCTCGCGGGCCGCACGGACGGCCCCCGGGTCCGCGGCCACGTCTGATTTCCGTCAGGCCACCCCCGGAGCGTCTGGTGTGCCTCTGCTTTCCAGGGCCGCCTTCTGGCCGCCTGGCCTGTCAGGCAGGCGGGGAGCGCCTCATAAGACACTTGCTGTGGTGGGAGGGGCCTGAGGAGGTGGGGCTTGCAGCCGTACCTGGCGGGGGCAGCGGATGGGGCGGCGGAGATAGCCGCGAACGCCGCGGGCGCCAAAAGGAGAAGGCGGAGCGGGAGGCAAAAAGCCTAGAGCACCCGGTCTTCCCTAGAGGTCTCCCATCCAAGTTCTAACCAGGCCCGACCCTGCTTAGCTTCCGCGATCGCGGCGAGATCGGGCCCTTCTAGGCTGGTTTGGCAGTAGATGCCGGCGGGGTCGCGGGCTGCCTCTTGAGGCGCAGCTTCACAGGCGCTTGGGCCTTACCGTCAGCCCAGCGGCCCGCCCGTCCCGGCAGGGCCCCGCCGCCTGCCTAGGCCGGGGAACGGAGGTCTCGGGCACCTGGGGGTGGCGGAGGTGTTGGCGACCACCCAGCCCAGGGCGGGCGGGAGCCAGCAAACTTTTCGGCGCTTGGCGCCCCGCCCCAGATCCCACAGGCCGCTCACGGGGAAGTGGCCCAGGAGGCTTCCGGGCCCGGGGACCGCGGTCCCTTGGGCATCCCACCTGCCCGCCCATGCTGCGCTAGGTGCAGCTCAGCCACAGACCGGACCGGCCCTCCTGCCTGACAGAAGCTGGCCCGAAGCCACTGGGAGCCACCATTGAGTTGGCACGGCCTCTAAGACCCAGCCACGGCACTTTCGCCCCCACGTCACCGTCCGAGCTCAGGACCCCGCCCCAGGTGGCCGGCAGGCCCAGGGAAGCGGCCTGGGCCCTCGACCCCGCTCCCGCGCCCGGCCATAATGAAACGGCGGAGGGGCGGTTTTTTCCGTATGGAGCTGTGGAGAGCCAGCCCGGCAGACAGGTGGCGGCGCCGGGGCTGGGCTCCAGTGGGGGCGGCCAGGTGCAGGTCGAGGGGCTCGCGGGCCGCACCGACGGCCCCCGGGTCCGCGGCCACGTCTGGTTTCCGTCAGGCCACCCCCGGAGCGTCTGGTGTGCCTCTGCCTTCCAGGGCCGCCTTCTGGCCGCCTGGCCGCTCAGGCAGGCGGGGAGCGCCTCATAAGACGCTTGCTGTGGTGGGAGGGGCCTGAGGAGGTGGGGCTTGCAGCTGTACCCGGCGGGGGGCAGAGATAGCCGCGAACGCCGCGGGCGCCAAAAGGAGAAGGCGGAGCGGGAGGCAAAAAGCCTAGAGCACCCGGTCTTCCCTAGAGGTCTCCCATCCAAGTTCTAACCAGGCCCGACCCTGCTTAGCTTCCGCGATCGCGGCGAGATCGGGCCCTTCTAGGCTGGTTTGGCAGTAGATGCCGGCGGGGTCGCGGGCTGCCTCTTGAGGCGCAGCTTAGCGGGCGCTTGGGCCTTACCGCCAGCCCAGCGGCCCGCCCGTCCCGGCAGGGACCCGCCGCCCGCCTGGGCCGGGGAACGGAGGTAGCAGCAGCAGTAGAAGTAGCAGCAGTAGTGGTAATAGAAGTAGTATTTGCCATGCACTGGGCTAGTAGTAATAGTAGTGGTAGTAGCAGCAGGAGAAGTGGCTGCAGCAGCAGGAGTAGTAGCACCATATATTCCCTGCAGAGGGCCAGTAGTAGTAGTAGCAGTAGCAGCAATTGAAGTAGTAGTAGTAGATTTGCCATGCAGTGGACTGCTAGTAGTAGCAGTAGTAGTAGAGTTAGCATCAGCAATAGAAGTGGCATCAGCAGCAGTAATAGTACCAGCAGATTTGTCCTGCAGTGGGCCAGTAGTGATAATAGAAGTAGCAGCCATAACAGTAGTAGTAGTAGATTTGCCATACACAGGGCTAGTAGTATTGATACTAGTAGTAGAAGTAGTAGCAGCATCAGGAGTAGTAGTAGTAGTATTTTCAATGCACTGGACTACTAGTAGTAGCAGTAGTAGTAGCATTTGTACAAGCAGCAGCAGTAGTAGTAATAGTAGTAGTATTTGCCATGCATTGGGCTAGTGGTAGTAGTAATAGTGGTAGCAATAGCAGTAGAAGTGGCAGCAGCAGGAGTAATTGGAGCAGCATATTTGACTTGCAGTGGGCCAGGAATAGTAGTAGAAGTAGCAGGAACAGCAATAATAGTAGTATATTTGCCATGCACTGGGCTAGTAGTATTGATAGTTGTAGTAGCGGAAGTAGCAGCAGCAGCACTAGTAGTAATAGTAGTAGTATTTGCCATATACTAGATTACTAGCATTAGCGGTAGTAGTAACATTACTATTAGCAGCAGTAGCTGTTGTAGTAATAGTAGTAGAATTTGCCATGCACTGGACTACTAGTAGTAGCAGTAGTAGTAGCAATAGTAGAAGCAGCAGTAGTAGTAGTAGTGTTAATATTTGCCATGCACTGGGCTATTAGTAGTAGTAGTAGCAGCAGCACCTGTACAAGTAGCAGCAGCAGTAGTAGTAGCAGCAGTAGTAGTAATGGCAGCAGTGGTGGTAATAGTAGTAGTATTTGCCATGCACTGGCCTAGTAGTAGTAGTAGTAGTGGTAGAAACAGCAGTAGAAGTGGCATCAGCAGCAGTAATAGTGGCAGCATATTTGACCTGCAGAGGGCCAGAAATAGAAGTAGAAGAATCAGCAAGAGCAATAGTAGTAGCCGGTCCACGCTGCGTTAGGCGAAGCCCAACCGCAGACCGGGCCGGCCCTCCTGCCCGACAGCAGGTGGCCCGAAGCCAGTGGGAGCCAGCATTGTGTTGGTACAGCCCCTTAGACCCAGCAACGCCACCCTTGCCCCCACGCCACCGTCCGAGCTCAGGACCCCGCCCCAGGTGGCCGGCAGGCCCGGGGAAGCGGCCTGGGCCCTCGATCCCGCTCCCGCCCCCGGCCATGGCGAAACGGCAGAGGGGCGGCTTTTTCCGTATGGAGCTGTGGAGAGCCAGCCCGGCAGACAGGTGGCGGCGCCGGGGCTGGGCTCCAGTGGGGGCGGCCAGGTGCAGGTCGAGGGGCTCGCGGGCCGCACGGACGGCCCCCGGGTCCGCGGCCACGTCTGGTTTCCGTCAGGCCACCCCCGGAGCGTCTGGTGTGCCTCTGCCTTCCAGGGCCGCCTTCTGGCCGCCTCTCCGGTCAGGCAGGCGGGGAGCGCCTCATAAGACGCTTGCTGTGGTGGGAGGGGCCTGAGGAGGTGGGGCTTGCAGCTGTACCCGGCGGGGGGCGGAGATAGCCGCGAACGCCGCGGGCGCCAAAAGGAGAAGGCGGAGCGGGAGGCAAAAAGCCTAGAGCACCCGGTCTTCCCTAGAGGTCTCCCATCCAAGTTCTAACCAGGCCCGACCCTGCTTAGCTTCCGCGATCGCGGCGAGATCGGGCCCTTCTAGGCTGCTTCGGCAGTAGATGCCGGCGGGGTCGCGGGCTGCCTCTTGAGGCGCAGCTTCACAGGCGCTTGGGCCTTACCGTCAGCCCAGCGGGCCGCCCGTCCCGGCAGGGCCCCGCCGCCTGCCTAGGCCGGGGAACGGAGGTCTCGGGCACCTGGGGGTGGCGGAGGTGTTGGCGACCACCCAGCCCAGGGCGGGCGGGAGCCAGCAAACTTTTCGGCGCTTGGCGCCCCGCCCCAGATCCCGCAGGCCGCTCACGGGGAAGTGGCCCAGGAGGCTTCCGGGCCCGGGGACCGCGGTCCCTTGGGCATCCCACCTGCCCGCCCATGCTGCGCTAGGTGCAGCTCAGCCACAGACCGGACCGGCCCTCCTGCCTGACAGAAGCTGGCCCGAAGCCACTGGGAGCCACCATTGAGTTGGCACGGCCTCTAAGACCCAGCCACGGCACTTTCGCCCCCACGTCACCGTCCGAGCTCAGGACCCCGCCCCAGGTGGCCGGCAGGCCCAGGGAAGCGGCCTGGGCCCTCGACCCCGCTCCCGCGCCCGGCCATAATGAAACGGCGGAGGGGCGGTTTTTTCCGTATGGAGCTGTGGAGAGCCAGCCCGGCAGACAGGTGGCGGCGCCGGGGCTGGGCTCCAGTGGGGGCGGCCAGGTGCAGGTCGAGGGGCTCGCGGGCCGCACGGACGGCCCCCGGGTCCGCGGCCACGTCTGGTTTCCGTCAGGCCACCCCCGGAGCATCTGGTGTGCCTCTGCCTTCCAGGGCCGCCTTCTGGCCGCCTGGCCGCTCAGGCAGGCGGGGAGCGCCTCATAAGACGCTTGCTGTGGTGGGAGGGGCCTGAGGAGGTGGGGCTTGCAGCTGTACCCGGCGGGGGGCGGAGATAGCCGCGAACGCCGCGGGCGCCAAAAGGAGAAGGCGGAGCGGGAGGCAAAAAGCCTAGAGCACCCGGTCTTCCCTAGAGGTCTCGGTAACCAGGCCCGACCCTGCTTAGCTTCCGCGATCGCGGCGAGATCGGGCCCTTCTAGGCTGGTTTGGCAGTAGATGCCGGCGGGGTCGCGGGCTGCCTCTTGAGGCGCAGCTTAGCGGGCGCTTGGGCCTTACCGCCAGCCCAGCGGCCCGCCCGTCCCGGCAGGGACCCGCCGCCCGCCTGGGCCGGGGAACGGAGGTAGCAGCAGCAGTAGAAGTAGCAGCAGTAGTGGTAATAGAAGTAGTATTTGCCATGCACTGGGCTAGTAGTAATAGTAGTGGTAGTAGCAGCAGGAGAAGTGGCTGCAGCAGCAGGAGTAGTAGCACCATATATTCCCTGCAGAGGGCCAGTAGTAGTAGTAGCAGTAGCAGCAATTGAAGTAGTAGTAGTAGATTTGCCATGCAGTGGACTGCTAGTAGTAGCAGTAGTAGTAGAGTTAGCATCAGCAATAGAAGTGGCATCAGCAGCAGTAATAGTACCAGCAGATTTGTCCTGCAGTGGGCCAGTAGTGATAATAGAAGTAGCAGCCATAACAGTAGTAGTAGTAGATTTGCCATACACAGGGCTAGTAGTATTGATACTAGTAGTAGAAGTAGTAGCAGCATCAGGAGTAGTAGTAGTAGTATTTTCAATGCACTGGACTACTAGTAGTAGCAGTAGTAGTAGCATTTGTACAAGCAGCAGCAGTAGTAGTAATAGTAGTAGTATTTGCCATGCATTGGGCTAGTGGTAGTAGTAATAGTGGTAGCAATAGCAGTAGAAGTGGCAGCAGCAGGAGTAATTGGAGCAGCATATTTGACTTGCAGTGGGCCAGGAATAGTAGTAGAAGTAGCAGGAACAGCAATAATAGTAGTATATTTGCCATGCACTGGGCTAGTAGTATTGATAGTTGTAGTAGCGGAAGTAGCAGCAGCAGCACTAGTAGTAATAGTAGTAGTATTTGCCATATACTAGATTACTAGCATTAGCGGTAGTAGTAACATTACTATTAGCAGCAGTAGCTGTTGTAGTAATAGTAGTAGAATTTGCCATGCACTGGACTACTAGTAGTAGCAGTAGTAGTAGCAATAGTAGAAGCAGCAGTAGTAGTAGTAGTGTTAATATTTGCCATGCACTGGGCTATTAGTAGTAGTAGTAGCAGCAGCACCTGTACAAGTAGCAGCAGCAGTAGTAGTAGCAGCAGTAGTAGTAATGGCAGCAGTGGTGGTAATAGTAGTAGTATTTGCCATGCACTGGCCTAGTAGTAGTAGTAGTAGTGGTAGAAACAGCAGTAGAAGTGGCATCAGCAGCAGTAATAGTGGCAGCATATTTGACCTGCAGAGGGCCAGAAATAGAAGTAGAAGAATCAGCAAGAGCAATAGTAGTAGCCGGTCCACGCTGCGTTAGGCGAAGCCCAACCGCAGACCGGGCCGGCCCTCCTGCCCGACAGCAGGTGGCCCGAAGCCAGTGGGAGCCAGCATTGTGTTGGTACAGCCCCTTAGACCCAGCAACGCCACCCTTGCCCCCACGCCACCGTCCGAGCTCAGGACCCCGCCCCAGGTGGCCGGCAGGCCCGGGGAAGCGGCCTGGGCCCTCGATCCCGCTCCCGCCCCCGGCCATGGCGAAACGGCAGAGGGGCGGCTTTTTCCGTATGGAGCTGTGGAGAGCCAGCCCGGCAGACAGGTGGCGGCGCCGGGGCTGGGCTCCAGTGGGGGCGGCCAGGTGCAGGTCGAGGGGCTCGCGGGCCGCACGGACGGCCCCCGGGTCCGCGGCCACGTCTGGTTTCCGTCAGGCCACCCCCGGAGCATCTGGTGTGCCTCTGCCTTCCAGGGCCGCCTTCTGGCCGCCTCTCCGGTCAGGCAGGCGGGGAGCGCCTCATAAGACGCTTGCTGTGGTGGGAGGGGCCTGAGGAGGTGGGGCTTGCAGCTGTACCCGGCGGGGGGCGGAGATAGCCGCGAACGCCGCGGGCGCCAAAAGGAGAAGGCGGAGCGGGAGGCAAAAAGCCTAGAGCACCCGGTCTTCCCTAGAGGTCTCCCATCCAAGTTCTAACCAGGCCCGACCCTGCTTAGCTTCCGCGATCGCGGCGAGATCGGGCCCTTCTAGGCTGGTTTGGCAGTAGATGCCGGCGGGGTCGCGGGCTGCCTCTTGAGGCGCAGCTTCACAGGCGCTTGGGCCTTACCGTCAGCCCAGCGGCCCGCCCGTCCCGGCAGGGCCCCGCCGCCTGCCTAGGCCGGGGAACGGAGGTCTCGGGCACCTGGGGGTGGCGGAGGTGTTGGCGACCACCCAGCCCAGGGCGGGCAGGAGCCAGCAAACTTTTCGGCGCTTGGCGCCCCGCCCCAGATCCCGCAGGCCGCTCACGGGGAAGTGGCCCAGGAGGCTTCCGGGCCCGGGGACCGCGGTCCCTTGGGCATCCCACCTGCCCGCCCATGCTGCGCTAGGTGCAGCTCAGCCACAGACCGGACCGGCCCTCCTGCCTGACAGAAGCTGGCCCGAAGCCACTGGGAGCCACCATTGAGTTGGCACGGCCTCTAAGACCCAGCCACGGCACTTTCGCCCCCACGTCACCGTCCGAGCTCAGGACCCCGCCCCAGGTGGCCGGCAGGCCCAGGGAAGCGGCCTGGGCCCTCGACCCCGCTCCCGCGCCCGGCCATAATGAAACGGCGGAGGGGCGGTTTTTTCCGTATGGAGCTGTGGAGAGCCAGCCCGGCAGACAGGTGGCGGCGCCGGGGCTGGGCTCCAGTGGGGGCGGCCAGGTGCAGGTCGAGGGGCTCGCGGGCCGCACGGACGGCCCCCGGGTCCGCGGCCACGTCTGGTTTCCGTCAGGCCACCCCCGGAGCGTCTGGTGTGCCTCTGCCTTCCAGGGCCGCCTTCTGGCCGCCTGGCCGCTCAGGCAGGCGGGGAGCGCCTCATAAGACGCTTGCTGTGGTGGGAGGGGCCTGAGGAGGTGGGGCTTGCAGCTGTACCCGGCGGGGGGCGGAGATAGCCGCGAACGCCGCGGGCGCCAAAAGGAGAAGGCGGAGCGGGAGGCAAAAAGCCTAGAGCACCCGGTCTTCCCTAGAGGTCTCCCATCCAAGTTCTAACCAGGCCCGACCCTGCTTAGCTTCCGCGATCGCGGCGAGATCGGGCCCTTCTAGGCTGGTTTGGCAGTAGATGCCGGCGGGGTCGCGGGCTGCCTCTTGAGGCGCAGCTTAGCGGGCGCTTGGGCCTTACCGCCAGCCCAGCGGCCCGCCCGTCCCGGCAGGGACCCGCCGCCCGCCTGGGCCGGGGAACGGAGGTAGCAGCAGCAGTAGAAGTAGCAGCAGTAGTGGTAATAGAAGTAGTATTTGCCATGCACTGGGCTAGTAGTAATAGTAGTGGTAGTAGCAGCAGGAGAAGTGGCTGCAGCAGCAGGAGTAGTAGCACCATATATTCCCTGCAGAGGGCCAGTAGTAGTAGTAGCAGTAGCAGCAATTGAAGTAGTAGTAGTAGATTTGCCATGCAGTGGACTGCTAGTAGTAGCAGTAGTAGTAGAGTTAGCATCAGCAATAGAAGTGGCATCAGCAGCAGTAATAGTACCAGCAGATTTGTCCTGCAGTGGGCCAGTAGTGATAATAGAAGTAGCAGCCATAACAGTAGTAGTAGTAGATTTGCCATACACAGGGCTAGTAGTATTGATACTAGTAGTAGAAGTAGTAGCAGCATCAGGAGTAGTAGTAGTAGTATTTTCAATGCACTGGACTACTAGTAGTAGCAGTAGTAGTAGCATTTGTACAAGCAGCAGCAGTAGTAGTAATAGTAGTAGTATTTGCCATGCATTGGGCTAGTGGTAGTAGTAATAGTGGTAGCAATAGCAGTAGAAGTGGCAGCAGCAGGAGTAATTGGAGCAGCATATTTGACTTGCAGTGGGCCAGGAATAGTAGTAGAAGTAGCAGGAACAGCAATAATAGTAGTATATTTGCCATGCACTGGGCTAGTAGTATTGATAGTTGTAGTAGCGGAAGTAGCAGCAGCAGCACTAGTAGTAATAGTAGTAGTATTTGCCATATACTAGATTACTAGCATTAGCGGTAGTAGTAACATTACTATTAGCAGCAGTAGCTGTTGTAGTAATAGTAGTAGAATTTGCCATGCACTGGACTACTAGTAGTAGCAGTAGTAGTAGCAATAGTAGAAGCAGCAGTAGTAGTAGTAGTGTTAATATTTGCCATGCACTGGGCTATTAGTAGTAGTAGTAGCAGCAGCACCTGTACAAGTAGCAGCAGCAGTAGTAGTAGCAGCAGTAGTAGTAATGGCAGCAGTGGTGGTAATAGTAGTAGTATTTGCCATGCACTGGCCTAGTAGTAGTAGTAGTAGTGGTAGAAACAGCAGTAGAAGTGGCATCAGCAGCAGTAATAGTGGCAGCATATTTGACCTGCAGAGGGCCAGAAATAGAAGTAGAAGAATCAGCAAGAGCAATAGTAGTAGCCGGTCCACGCTGCGTTAGGCGAAGCCCAACCGCAGACCGGGCCGGCCCTCCTGCCCGACAGCAGGTGGCCCGAAGCCAGTGGGAGCCAGCATTGTGTTGGTACAGCCCCTTAGACCCAGCAACGCCACCCTTGCCCCCACGCCACCGTCCGAGCTCAGGACCCCGCCCCAGGTGGCCGGCAGGCCCGGGGAAGCGGCCTGGGCCCTCGATCCCGCTCCCGCCCCCGGCCATGGCGAAACGGCAGAGGGGCGGCTTTTTCCGTATGGAGCTGTGGAGAGCCAGCCCGGCAGACAGGTGGCGGCGCCGGGGCTGGGCTCCAGTGGGGGCGGCCAGGTGCAGGTCGAGGGGCTCGCGGGCCGCACGGACGGCCCCCGGGTCCGCGGCCACGTCTGGTTTCCGTCAGGCCACCCCCGGAGCATCTGGTGTGCCTCTGCCTTCCAGGGCCGCCTTCTGGCCGCCTCTCCGGTCAGGCAGGCGGGGAGCGCCTCATAAGACGCTTGCTGTGGTGGGAGGGGCCTGAGGAGGTGGGGCTTGCAGCTGTACCCGGCGGGGGGCGGAGATAGCCGCGAACGCCGCGGGCGCCAAAAGGAGAAGGCGGAGCGGGAGGCAAAAAGCCTAGAGCACCCGGTCTTCCCTAGAGGTCTCCCATCCAAGTTCTAACCAGGCCCGACCCTGCTTAGCTTCCGCGATCGCGGCGAGATCGGGCCCTTCTAGGCTGGTTTGGCAGTAGATGCCGGCGGGGTCGCGGGCTGCCTCTTGAGGCGCAGCTTCACAGGCGCTTGGGCCTTACCGTCAGCCCAGCGGCCCGCCCGTCCCGGCAGGGCCCCGCCGCCTGCCTAGGCCGGGGAACGGAGGTCTCAGGGCACCTGGGGGTGGCGGAGGTGTTGGCGACCACCCAGCCCAGGGCGGGCGGGAGCCAGCAAACTTTTCGGCGCTTGGCGCCCCGCCCCAGATCCCGCAGGCCGCTCACGGGGAAGTGGCCCAGGAGGCTTCCGGGCCCGGGGACCGCGGTCCCTTGGGCATCCCACCTGCCCGCCCATGCTGCGCTAGGTGCAGCTCAGCCACAGACCGGACCGGCCCTCCTGCCTGACAGAAGCTGGCCCGAAGCCACTGGGAGCCACCATTGAGTTGGCACGGCCTCTAAGACCCAGCCACGGCACTTTCGCCCCCACGTCACCGTCCGAGCTCAGGACCCCGCCCCAGGTGGCCGGCAGGCCCAGGGAAGCGGCCTGGGCCCTCGACCCCGCTCCCGCGCCCGGCCATAATGAAACGGCGGAGGGGCGGTTTTTTCCGTATGGAGCTGTGGAGAGCCAGCCCGGCAGACAGGTGGCGGCGCCGGGGCTGGGCTCCAGTGGGGGCGGCCAGGTGCAGGTCGAGGGGCTCGCGGGCCGCACGGACGGCCCCCGGGTCCGCGGCCACGTCTGGTTTCCGTCAGGCCACCCCCGGAGCAGTCTGGTGTGCCTCTGCCTTCCAGGGCCGCCTTCTGGCCGCCTGCTCCGGTCAGGCAGGCGGGGAGCGCCTCATAAGACGCTTGCTGTGGTGGGAGGGGCCTGAGGAGGTGGGGCTTGCAGCTGTACCCGGCGGGGGGCGGAGATAGCCGCGAACGCCGCGGGCGCCAAAAGGAGAAGGCGGAGCGGGAGGCAAAAAGCCTAGAGCACCCGGTCTTCCCTAGAGGTCTCCCATCCAAGTTCTAACCAGGCCCTGACCCTGCTTAGCTTCCGCGATCGCGGCGAGATCGGGCCCTTCTAGGCTGGTTTGGCAGTAGATGCCGGCGGGGTCGCGGGCTGCCTCTTGAGGCGCAGCTTAGCGGGCGCTTGGGCCTTACCGCCAGCCCAGCGGCCCGCCCGTCCCGGCAGGGACCCGCCGCCCGCCTGGGCCGGGGAACGGAGGTAGCAGCAGCAGTAGAAGTAGCAGCAGTAGTGGTAATAGAAGTAGTATTTGCCATGCACTGGGCTAGTAGTAATAGTAGTGGTAGTAGCAGCAGGAGAAGTGGCTGCAGCAGCAGGAGTAGTAGCACCATATATTCCCTGCAGAGGGCCAGTAGTAGTAGTAGCAGTAGCAGCAATTGAAGTAGTAGTAGTAGATTTGCCATGCAGTGGACTGCTAGTAGTAGCAGTAGTAGTAGAGTTAGCATCAGCAATAGAAGTGGCATCAGCAGCAGTAATAGTACCAGCAGATTTGTCCTGCAGTGGGCCAGTAGTGATAATAGAAGTAGCAGCCATAACAGTAGTAGTAGTAGATTTGCCATACACAGGGCTAGTAGTATTGATACTAGTAGTAGAAGTAGTAGCAGCATCAGGAGTAGTAGTAGTAGTATTTTCAATGCACTGGACTACTAGTAGTAGCAGTAGTAGTAGCATTTGTACAAGCAGCAGCAGTAGTAGTAATAGTAGTAGTATTTGCCATGCATTGGGCTAGTGGTAGTAGTAATAGTGGTAGCAATAGCAGTAGAAGTGGCAGCAGCAGGAGTAATTGGAGCAGCATATTTGACTTGCAGTGGGCCAGGAATAGTAGTAGAAGTAGCAGGAACAGCAATAATAGTAGTATATTTGCCATGCACTGGGCTAGTAGTATTGATAGTTGTAGTAGCGGAAGTAGCAGCAGCAGCACTAGTAGTAATAGTAGTAGTATTTGCCATATACTAGATTACTAGCATTAGCGGTAGTAGTAACATTACTATTAGCAGCAGTAGCTGTTGTAGTAATAGTAGTAGAATTTGCCATGCACTGGACTACTAGTAGTAGCAGTAGTAGTAGCAATAGTAGAAGCAGCAGCAGTAGTAGTAGTGTTAATATTTGCCATGCACTGGGCTATTAGTAGTAGTAGTAGCAGCAGCACCTGTACAAGTAGCAGCAGCAGTAGTAGTAGCAGCAGTAGTAGTAATGGCAGCAGTGGTGGTAATAGTAGTAGTATTTGCCATGCACTGTCCTAGTAGTAGTAGTAGTAGTGGTAGAAACAGCAGTAGAAGTGGCATCAGCAGCAGTAATAGTGGCAGCATATTTGACCTGCAGAGGGCCAGAAATAGAAGTAGAAGAATCAGCAAGAGCAATAGTAGTAGCCGGCCCACGCTGCGTTAGGCGAAGCCCAACCGCAGACCGGGCCGGCCCTCCTGCCCGACAGCAGGTGGCCCGAAGCCAGTGGGAGCCAGCATTGTGTTGGTACAGCCCCTTAGACCCAGCAACACCACCCTTGCCCCCACGCCACCGTCCGAGCTCAGGACCCCGCCCCAGGTGGCCGGCAGGCCCGGGGAAGCGGCCTGGGCCCTCGATCCCGCTCCCGCACCCGGCCATGGCGAATCGGCAGAGGGGCGGCTTTTTCCGTATGGAGCTGTGGAGAGCCAGCCCGGCAGACAGGTGGCGGCGCCGGGGCTGGGCTCCAGTGGGGTCGGCCAGGTGCAGGTCGAGGGGCTCGCGGGCCGCACGGACGGCCCCCGGGTCCGCGGCCACGTCTGATTTCCGTCAGGCCACCCCCGGAGCGTCTGGTGTGCCTCTGCTTTCCAGGGCCGCCTTCTGGCCGCCTGGCCTGCTCAGGCAGGCAGGGGAGCGCCTCATAAGACACTTGCTGTGGTGGGAGGGGCCTGAGGAGGTGGGGCTTGCAGCCGTACCTGGCGGGGGCAGCGGATGGGGCGGCGGAGATAGCCGCGAACGCCGCGGGCGCCAAAAGGAGAAGGCGGAGCGGGAGGCAAAAAGCCTAGAGCACCCGGTCTTCCCTAGAGGTCTCCCATCCAAGTTCTAACCAGGCCCGACCCTGCTTAGCTTCCGCGATCGCGGCGAGATCGGGCCCTTCTAGGCTGGTTTGGCAGTAGATGCCTGCAGTGTCGCGGGCTGCCTCTTGAGGCGCAGCCCAGCAGGCGCTTGGGCCTTACCGTCCACCCAGCGGCCCGCCCGTCCCGGCAGGGCCCCGCCGCCTGCCTAGGCCGGGGAACGGAGGTCTCGGGCACCTGGAGTTGGCGGAGGTGTTGGCGACCACCCAGCCCAGGGCGGGCGGGAGCCAGCAAACATTTCGGCGCTTGGCGCCCCGCCCCAGATCCCGCAGGCCGCTCACAGGGAAGTGGCCAAGGAGGCTTCCGGGCCCGGGGACCGCGGTCCCTTGGGCATCCCACCTGTCCGCCCACGCTGCGCTAGGTGCAGCTCAGACGCAGACCGGATCTGCCCTCCTGCCCGACGTTAGCGGGCCTGAAGCCACTGGGAGCCACCATTGTGTTGGCACGGCCCCTAAGACCCAGCAACGCCACCCTCGCCCCCACGCCACCGTCCGAGCTCAGGACCCCGCCCCAGTTGGCCGGCAGGCCCGGGGAAGCAGCCTGGGCCCTCGATCCCGCTCCCGCCCCCGGCCATTGCGAAACGGCGGAGGGGCGGCTTTTTCCGTATGGAGCTGTGGAGAGCCACCCCGGCAGACAGGTGGCGGCGCCGGGGCTGGGCTGCAGTGGGGGCGGCCAGGGGCAGGTCGAGGGGCTCGCGGGCCGCACGGACGGCCCCCGGGTCCGCGGCCACGTCTGGTTCCCTTCAGGCCACCCCCGGAGCGTCTGGTGTGCCTCTGCCTTCCAGGGACGCCTTCTGGCCGCCTGGCCGCTCAGGCAGGCGGAGAGCGCCCCATCAGACGCTGGCTGTGGTGGGAGGGGCCTGAGGAGGTGGGGCTTGCAGCTGTACCGGGCGGGGGCGGAGATAGCCGCGAATGCCACGAGCGACAAAAGGAGAAGGCGGAGCGGGGGGCAAAAAGCCTAGAGCACCCGGTCTTCCCTAAGAGGTCTCCCATCCAAGTTCTAACCAGGCCCGACCCTGCTTAGCTTCCGCGATCACGGCGAGATCGGGCCCTTCTAGGCTGCTTCGGCAGTGGATGCCGGCGGGGTGGCGGCCTGCCTCTTGAGGCGCAGCCCAGCAGGCGCTTGGGCCTTACCGTCAGCCCAGCGGCCCGCCCGTCCCGGCAGGGCCCCGCCGCCCGCCTAGGCAGGGGAACGGAGGTCTCGGGCACCTGGGGGTGGCGGAGGTGCTGGCGACCAACCCAACCCAGGGCGGGCAGGAGCCAGCAAACTTTTGGGAGCTAGGCGCCACGCCCCAGATCCCGCAAGCCGCTCACGGGGAAGTGGCCCATGAGGCTTCCAGGCCCGGAGACCGCGGGCCCTTGGGCATCCCACCTGCCCACCCACGCTGCGCTAGGCGCAGCTCAGACGCAGACCGGACCGGCCCTCCTGCCCGACAGAAGCTGGCCCGAAGCCACTGGGAGCCACCATTGAGTTGGCACGGCCCCTAAGACCCAGCAACGCCACCCTCGCCCCCACGCCACCGTCCGAGCTCAGGACCCCGCCCCACGTGGCCGGCAGGCCCGGGGAAGCGGCCTGGGCCCTCGATCCCGCTCCCGCCCCCGGCCATGGCGAAACGGCGGAGGGGCGGCTTTTTCCGTATGGAGCTGTGGAGAGCCACCCCGGCAGACAGGTGGCGGCGCCGGGGCTGGGCTGCAGTGGGGGCGGCCAGGGGCAGGTCGAGGGGCTCGCGGGCCGCACGGACGGCCCCCGGGTCCGCGGCCACGTCTGGTTCCCTTCAGGCCACCCCCGGAGCGTCTGGTGTGCCTCTGCCTTCCAGGGACGCCTTCTGGCCGCCTGGCCGCTCAGGCAGGCGGAGAGCGCCCCATCAGACGCTGGCTGTGGTGGGAGGGGCCTGAGGAGGTGGGGCTTGCAGCTGTACCGGGCGGGGGCCGAGATAGCCGCGAATGCCACGAGCGACAAAAGGAGAAGGCGGAGCGGGGGGCAAAAAGCCTAGAGCACCCGGTCTTCCCTAAGAGGTCTCCCATCCAAGTTCTAACCAGGCCCGACCCTGCTTAGCTTCCGCGATCGCGGCGAGATCGGGCCCTTCTAGGCTGCTTCGGCAGTGGATGCTGGCAGGGTGGCGGGCTGCCTCTTGAGGCGCAGCCCAGCAGGCGCTTGGGCCTTACCGTAAGCCCAGCGGCCCGCCCGTCCCGGCAGGGACCCGCCGCCCGCCTAGGCAGGGGAACGGAGGTCTCGGGCACCTGGGGGTGGCGGAGGTGCTGGCGACCACCCCGCCCAGGGCAGGCGGGAGCCAGCAAACTTTTGGGAGCTAGGCGCCACGCCCCAGATCCCGCAGGCCGCTCACGGGGAAGTGGCCCATGAGGCTTCCAGGCCCGGAGACCGCGGGCCCTTGGGCATCCCACCTGCCCGCCCACGCTGCGCTAGGCGCAGCTCAGACGCAGACCGGACCGGCCCTCCTGCCCGACAGAAGCTGGCCCGAAGCCACTGGGAGCCACCATTGAGTTGGCACGGCCCCTAAGACCCAGCAACGCCACCCTCGCCCCCACGCCACCGTCCGAGCTCAGGACCCCGCCCCACGTGGCCGGCAGGCCCGGGGAAGCGGCCTGGGCCCTCGATCCCGCTCCCGCCCCCGGCCATGGCGAAACGGCGGAGGGGCGGCTTTTTCCGTATGGAGCTGTGGAGAGCCACCCCGGCAGACAGGTGGCGGCGCCGGGGCTGGGCTGCAGTGGGGGCGGCCAGGGGCAGGTCGAGGGGCTCGCGGGCCGCACGGACGGCCCCCGGGTCCGCGGCCACGTCTGGTTCCCTTCAGGCCACCCCCGGAGCGTCTGGTGTGCCTCTGCCTTCCAGGGACGCCTTCTGGCCGCCTGGCCGCTCAGGCAGGCAGGGAGCGCCCCATCAGACGCTGGCTGTGGTGGGAGGGGCCTGAGGAGGTGGTGCTTGCAGCTGTGCCGGGCGGGGTCGGAGATAGCCGCGAACCCCTTGAGCGACAAAAGGAGAAGGCGAAGCGGGAGGCAAAAAGCCTAGAACACCCGGTCTTCCCTAGAGGTCTCCCATCCAAGTTCTAACCAGGCCCGACCCTGCTTAGCTTCCGCAATCGCGGCGAGATCGGGCTCTTCTAGGCTGCTTCGGCAGTAGATGCCAGTGGGGTCGCGGGCTGCCTCTTGAGGCGCAGCTTAGCAGGCGCTTGGGACTTACCGTCAGCCCAGCGGCCCGCCCGTCCTGGCACGGCGCCGCCGCCCGCCTAGGCAGGAGAACGGAGGTCTCGGGCACCTGGGGGTGGCGGATGTGTTGGCGACCACCCAGCCCAGGGCGGGCGGGAGCCAGCAAATTTTCGGCGCTTGGCGCCCCGCCCCAGATCCCGCAGGCCGCTCACGGGGAAGTGGCCCAGGAGGCTTCCGGGCCCGGAGACCGCGGGCCCTTGGGCATCCCACCTGCCCGCCCACGCTGCGCTAGGCGCAGCTCAGATGCAGACCGGACCGGCCCTCCTGCCCGACGTTAGCGGGCCTGAAGCCACTGGGAGCCACCATTGTGTTGGCACGGCCCCTAAGACCCAGCAACGCCACCCTCGCCCCCACGCCACCGTCCGAGCTCAGGACCCCGCCCCAGGTGGCCGGCAGGCCCGGAGAAGCGGCCTGGGCCCTCGATCCCGCTCCCGCCCCCGGCCATGGCGAAACGGCGGAGGGGCGGCTTTTTCCGTATGGAGCTGTGGAGAGCCACCCCGGCAGACAGGTGGCGGCGCCGGGGCTGGGCTGCAGTGGGGGCGGCCAGGGGCATGTTGAGGGGCTCGCGGGCCGCACGGACGGCCCCCGGGTCCGCGGCCACGTCTGGTTCCCTTCAGGCCACCCCCGGAGCGTCTGGTGTGCCTCTGCCTTCCTGGGACGCCTTCTGGCCGCCTGGCCGCTCAGGCAGGCGGAGAGCGCCCCATCAGACGCTGGCTGTGGTGGGAGGGGCCTGAGGAGGTGGGGCTTGCAGCTGTACCGGGCGGGGGCCGAGATAGCCGCGAATGCCACGAGCGACAAAAGGAGAAGGCGGAGCGGGGGGCAAAAAGCCTAGAGCACCCGGTCTTCCCTAAGAGGTCTCCCATCCAAGTTCTAACCAGGCCCGACCCTGCTTAGCTTCCGCGATCGCGGCAAGATCGGGCCCTTCTAGGCTGCTTCGGCAGTGGATGCCGGTGGGGTGGCGGGCTGCCTCTTGAGGCGCAGCCCAGCAGGCGCTTGGGCCTTACCGTCAGCCCAGCGGCCCGCCCGTCCCGGCAGGGCCCCGCCGCCCGCCTAGGCAGGGGAACGGAGGTCTCGGGCACCTGGGGGTGGCGGAGGTGCTGGCGACCACCCCGCCCAGGGCGGGCGGGAGCCAGCAAACTTTTGGGAGCTAGGCGCCACGCCCCAGATCCCGCAGGCCGCTCACGGGGAAGTGGCCCATGAGGCTTCCAGGCCCGGAGACCGCGGGCCCTTGGGCATCCCACCTGCCCGCCCACGCTGCGCTAGGCGCAGCTCAGACGCAGACCGGACCGGCCCTCCTGCCCGACGTTAGCGGGCCTGAAGCCACTGGGAGCCACCATTGTGTTGGCACGGCCCGTAAGACCCAGCAATGCCACCCTCGCCCCCACGCCACCGTCCGAGCTCAGGACCCCGCCCCAGGTGGCCGGCAGGCCCGGGGAAGCAGCCTGGGCCCTCGATCCCGCTCCCGCCCCCGGCCATGGCGAAACGGCGGAGGGGCGGCTTTTTCCGTATGGAGCTGTGGAGAGCCACCCCGGCAGACAGGTGGCGGCGCCGGGGCTGGGCTGCAGTGGGGGCGGCCAGGGGCAGGTCGAGGGGCTCGCGGGCCGCTCGGACGGCCCCCGGGTCCGCGGCCACGTCTGGTTCCCTTCAGGCCACCCCCGGAGCGTCTGGTGTGCCTCTGCCTTCCAGGGACGCCTTCTGGCCGCCTGGCCGCTCAGGCAGGCGGGGAACGCCCCATCCGACGCCGGCTGTGGTGGGAGGGGCCTGAGGAGGTGGTGCTTGCAGCTGTGCCGGGCGGGGTCGGAGATAGCCGCGAACCCCTTGAGCGACAAAAGGAGAAGGCGAAGCGGGAGGCAAAAAGCCTAGAACACCCGGTCTTCCCTAGAGGTCTCCCATCCAAGTTCTAACCAGGCCCGACCCTGCTTAGCTTCCGCAATCGCGGCGAGATCGGGCTCTTCTAGGCTGCTTCGGCAGTAGATGCCGGTGGGGTCGCGGGCTGCCTCTTGAGGCGCAGCTTAGCAGGCGCTTGGGACTTACCGTCAGCCCAGCGGCCCGCCCGTCCCGGCACGGCCCCGCCGCCCGCCTAGGCAGGAGAACGGAGGTCTCGGGCACCTGGGGGTGGCGGATGTGTTGGCGACCACCCAGCCCAGGGCGGGCAGGAGCCAGCAAATTTTCGGCGCTTGGCGCCCCGCCCCAGATCCCGCAGGCCGCTCACGGGGAAGTGGCCCAGGAGGCTTCCGGGCCCGGGGACCGCGGTCCCTTGGGCATCCCACCTGCCCGCCCATGCTGCGCTAGGTGCAGCTCAGCCACAGACCGGACCGGCCCTCCTGCCTGACAGAAGCTGGCCCGAAGCCACTGGGAGCCACCATTGAGTTGGCACGGCCTCTAAGACCCAGCCACGGCACTTTCGCCCCCACGTCACCGTCCGAGCTCAGGACCCCGCCCCAGGTGGCCGGCAGGCCCAGGGAAGCGGCCTGGGCCCTCGACCCCGCTCCCGCGCCCGGCCATAATGAAACGGCGGAGGGGCGGTTTTTTTCCGTATGGAGCTGTGGAGAGCCAGCCCGGCAGACAGGTGGCGGCGCCGGGGCTGGGCTCCAGTGGGGGCGGCCAGGTGCAGGTCGAGGGGCTCGCGGGCCGCACGGACGGCCCCCGGGTCCGCGGCCACGTCTGGTTTCTGTCAGGCCACCCCCGGAGCGTCTGGTGTGCCTCTGCCTTCCAGGGCCGCCTTCTGGCCGCCTGGCCGCTCAGGCAGGCGGGGAGCGCCTCATAAGACGCTTGCTGTGGTGGGAGGGGCCTGAGGAGGTGGGGCTTGCAGCTGTACCCGGCGGGGGGCGGAGATAGCCGCGAACGCCGCGGGCGCCAAAAGGAGAAGGCGGAGCGGGAGGCAAAAAGCCTAGAGCACCCGGTCTTCCCTAGAGGTCTCCCATCCAAGTTCTAACCAGGCCCGACCCTGCTTAGCTTCCGCGATCGCGGCGAGATCGGGCCCTTCTAGGCTGGTTTGGCAGTAGATGCCGGCGGGGTCGCGGGCTGCCTCTTGAGGCGCAGCTTAGCGGGCGCTTGGGCCTTACCGCCAGCCCAGCGGCCCGCCCGTCCCGGCAGGGACCCGCCGCCCGCCTGGGCCGGGGAACGGAGGTAGCAGCAGCAGTAGAAGTAGCAGCAGTAGTGGTAATAGAAGTAGTATTTGCCATGCACTGGGCTAGTAGTAATAGTAGTGGTAGTAGCAGCAGGAGAAGTGGCTGCAGCAGCAGGAGTAGTAGCACCATATATTCCCTGCAGAGGGCCAGTAGTAGTAGTAGCAGTAGCAGCAATTGAAGTAGTAGTAGTAGATTTGCCATGCAGTGGACTGCTAGTAGTAGCAGTAGTAGTAGAGTTAGCATCAGCAATAGAAGTGGCATCAGCAGCAGTAATAGTACCAGCAGATTTGTCCTGCAGTGGGCCAGTAGTGATAATAGAAGTAGCAGCCATAACAGTAGTAGTAGTAGATTTGCCATACACAGGGCTAGTAGTATTGATACTAGTAGTAGAAGTAGTAGCAGCATCAGGAGTAGTAGTAGTAGTATTTTCAATGCACTGGACTACTAGTAGTAGCAGTAGTAGTAGCATTTGTACAAGCAGCAGCAGTAGTAGTAATAGTAGTAGTATTTGCCATGCATTGGGCTAGTGGTAGTAGTAATAGTGGTAGCAATAGCAGTAGAAGTGGCAGCAGCAGGAGTAATTGGAGCAGCATATTTGACTTGCAGTGGGCCAGGAATAGTAGTAGAAGTAGCAGGAACAGCAATAATAGTAGTATATTTGCCATGCACTGGGCTAGTAGTATTGATAGTTGTAGTAGCGGAAGTAGCAGCAGCAGCACTAGTAGTAATAGTAGTAGTATTTGCCATATACTAGATTACTAGCATTAGCAGTAGTAGTAACATTACTATTAGCAGCAGTAGCTGTTGTAGTAATAGTAGTAGAATTTGCCATGCACTGGACTACTAGTAGTAGCAGTAGTAGTAGCAATAGTAGAAGCAGCAGTAGTAGTAGTAGTGTTAATATTTGCCATGCACTGGGCTATTAGTAGTAGTAGTAGCAGCAGCACCTGTACAAGTAGCAGCAGCAGTAGTAGTAGCAGCAGTAGTAGTAATGGCAGCAGTGGTGGTAATAGTAGTAGTATTTGCCATGCACTGTCCTAGTAGTAGTAGTAGTAGTGGTAGAAACAGCAGTAGAAGTGGCATCAGCAGCAGTAATAGTGGCAGCATATTTGACCTGCAGAGGGCCAGAAATAGAAGTAGAAGAATCAGCAAGAGCAATAGTAGTAGCCGGCCCACGCTGCGTTAGGCGAAGCCCAACCGCAGACCGGGCCGGCCCTCCTGCCCGACAGCAGGTGGCCCGAAGCCAGTGGGAGCCAGCATTGTGTTGGTACAGCCCCTTAGACCCAGCAACACCACCCTTGCCCCCACGCCACCGTCCGAGCTCAGGACCCCGCCCCAGGTGGCCGGCAGGCCCGGGGAAGCGGCCTGGGCCCTCGATCCCCCTCCCGCACCCGGCCATGGCGAATCGGCAGAGGGGCGGCTTTTTCCGTATGGAGCTGTGGAGAGCCAGCCCGGCAGACAGGTGGCGGCGCCGGGGCTGGGCTCCAGTGGGGTCGGCCAGGTGCAGGTCGAGGGGCTCGCGGGCCGCACGGACGGCCCCCGGGTCCGCGGCCACGTCTGATTTCCGTCAGGCCACCCCCGGAGCGTCTGGTGTGCCTCTGCTTTCCAGGGCCGCCTTCTGGCCGCCTGGCCTGTCAGGCAGGCGGGGAGCGCCTCATAAGACACTTGCTGTGGTGGGAGGGGCCTGAGGAGGTGGGGCTTGCAGCCGTACCTGGCGGGGGCAGCGGATGGGCGGCGGAGATAGCCGCGAACGCCGCGGGCGCCAAAAGGAGAAGGCGGAGCGGGAGGCAAAAAGCCTAGAGCACCCGGTCTTCCCTAGAGGTCTCCCATCCAAGTTCTAACCAGGCCCGACCCTGCTTAGCTTCCGCGATCGCGGCGAGATCGGGCCCTTCTAGGCTGGTTTGGCAGTAGATGCCGGCGGGGTCGCGGGCTGCCTCTTGAGGCGCAGCTTCACAGGCGCTTGGGCCTTACCGTCAGCCCAGCGGCCCGCCCGTCCCGGCAGGGCCCCGCCGCCTGCCTAGGCCGGGGAACGGAGGTCTCGGGCACCTGGGGGTGGCGGAGGTGTTGGCGACCACCCAGCCCAGGGCGGGCGGGAGCCAGCAAACTTTTCGGCGCTTGGCGCCCCGCCCCAGATCCCGCAGGCCGCTCACGGGGAAGTGGCCCAGGAGGCTTCCGGGCCCGGGGACCGCGGTCCCTTGGGCATCCCACCTGCCCGCCCATGCTGCGCTAGGTGCAGCTCAGCCACAGACCGGACCGGCCCTCCTGCCTGACAGAAGCTGGCCCGAAGCCACTGGGAGCCACCATTGAGTTGGCACGGCCTCTAAGACCCAGCCACGGCACTTTCGCCCCCACGTCACCGTCCGAGCTCAGGACCCCGCCCCAGGTGGCCGGCAGGCCCAGGGAAGCGGCCTGGGCCCTCGACCCCGCTCCCGCGCCCGGCCATAATGAAACGGCGGAGGGGCGGTTTTTTCCGTATGGAGCTGTGGAGAGCCAGCCCGGCAGACAGGTGGCGGCGCCGGGGCTGGGCTCCAGTGGGGGCGGCCAGGTGCAGGTCGAGGGGCTCGCGGGCCGCACGGACGGCCCCCGGGTCCGCGGCCACGTCTGGTTTCCGTCAGGCCACCCCCGGAGCGTCTGGTGTGCCTCTGCCTTCCAGGGCCGCCTTCTGGCCGCCTGGCCGCTCAGGCAGGCGGGGAGCGCCTCATAAGACGCTTGCTGTGGTGGGAGGGGCCTGAGGAGGTGGGGCTTGCAGCTGTACCCGGCGGGGGGCGGAGATAGCCGCGAACGCCGCGGGCGCCAAAAGGAGAAGGCGGAGCGGGAGGCAAAAAGCCTAGAGCACCCGGTCTTCCCTAGAGGTCTCGGTAACCAGGCCATGACCCTACTTAGCTTCCGCGATCGCGGCGAGATCGGGCCCTTCTAGGCTGGTTTGGCAGTAGATGCCGGCGGGGTCGCGGGCTGCCTCTTGAGGCGCAGCTTAGCGGGCGCTTGGGCCTTACCGCCAGCCCAGCGGCCCGCCCGTCCCGGCAGGGACCCGCCGCCCGCCTGGGCCGGGGAACGGAGGTAGCAGCAGCAGTAGAAGTAGCAGCAGTAGTGGTAATAGAAGTAGTATTTGCCATGCACTGGGCTAGTAGTAATAGTAGTGGTAGTAGCAGCAGGAGAAGTGGCTGCAGCAGCAGGAGTAGTAGCACCATATATTCCCTGCAGAGGGCCAGTAGTAGTAGTAGCAGTAGCAGCAATTGAAGTAGTAGTAGTAGATTTGCCATGCAGTGGACTGCTAGTAGTAGCAGTAGTAGTAGAGTTAGCATCAGCAATAGAAGTGGCATCAGCAGCAGTAATAGTACCAGCAGATTTGTCCTGCAGTGGGCCAGTAGTGATAATAGAAGTAGCAGCCATAACAGTAGTAGTAGTAGATTTGCCATACACAGGGCTAGTAGTATTGATACTAGTAGTAGAAGTAGTAGCAGCATCAGGAGTAGTAGTAGTAGTATTTTCAATGCACTGGACTACTAGTAGTAGCAGTAGTAGTAGCATTTGTACAAGCAGCAGCAGTAGTAGTAATAGTAGTAGTATTTGCCATGCATTGGGCTAGTGGTAGTAGTAATAGTGGTAGCAATAGCAGTAGAAGTGGCAGCAGCAGGAGTAATTGGAGCAGCATATTTGACTTGCAGTGGGCCAGGAATAGTAGTAGAAGTAGCAGGAACAGCAATAATAGTAGTATATTTGCCATGCACTGGGCTAGTAGTATTGATAGTTGTAGTAGCGGAAGTAGCAGCAGCAGCACTAGTAGTAATAGTAGTAGTATTTGCCATATACTAGATTACTAGCATTAGCGGTAGTAGTAACATTACTATTAGCAGCAGTAGCTGTTGTAGTAATAGTAGTAGAATTTGCCATGCACTGGACTACTAGTAGTAGCAGTAGTAGTAGCAATAGTAGAAGCAGCAGTAGTAGTAGTAGTGTTAATATTTGCCATGCACTGGGCTATTAGTAGTAGTAGTAGCAGCAGCACCTGTACAAGTAGCAGCAGCAGTAGTAGTAGCAGCAGTAGTAGTAATGGCAGCAGTGGTGGTAATAGTAGTAGTATTTGCCATGCACTGGCCTAGTAGTAGTAGTAGTAGTGGTAGAAACAGCAGTAGAAGTGGCATCAGCAGCAGTAATAGTGGCAGCATATTTGACCTGCAGAGGGCCAGAAATAGAAGTAGAAGAATCAGCAAGAGCAATAGTAGTAGCCGGTCCACGCTGCGTTAGGCGAAGCCCAACCGCAGACCGGGCCGGCCCTCCTGCCCGACAGCAGGTGGCCCGAAGCCAGTGGGAGCCAGCATTGTGTTGGTACAGCCCCTTAGACCCAGCAACGCCACCCTTGCCCCCACGCCACCGTCCGAGCTCAGGACCCCGCCCCAGGTGGCCGGCAGGCCCGGGGAAGCGGCCTGGGCCCTCGATCCCGCTCCCGCCCCCGGCCATGGCGAAACGGCAGAGGGGCGGCTTTTTCCGTATGGAGCTGTGGAGAGCCAGCCCGGCAGACAGGTGGCGGCGCCGGGGCTGGGCTCCAGTGGGGGCGGCCAGGTGCAGGTCGAGGGGCTCGCGGGCCGCACGGACGGCCCCCGGGTCCGCGGCCACGTCTGGTTTCCGTCAGGCCACCCCCGGAGCATCTGGTGTGCCTCTGCCTTCCAGGGCCGCCTTCTGGCCGCCTCTCCGGTCAGGCAGGCGGGGAGCGCCTCATAAGACGCTTGCTGTGGTGGGAGGGGCCTGAGGAGGTGGGGCTTGCAGCTGTACCCGGCGGGGGGCGGAGATAGCCGCGAACGCCGCGGGCGCCAAAAGGAGAAGGCGGAGCGGGAGGCAAAAAGCCTAGAGCACCCGGTCTTCCCTAGAGGTCTCCCATCCAAGTTCTAACCAGGCCCGACCCTGCTTAGCTTCCGCGATCGCGGCGAGATCGGGCCCTTCTAGGCTGCTTCGGCAGTAGATGCCGGTGGGGTCGCGGGCTGCCTCTTGAGGCGCAGCTTCACAGGCGCTTGGGCCTTACCGTCAGCACAGCGGGCCCGCCCGTCCCGGCAGGGCCCCGCCGCCTGCCTAGGCCGGGGAACGGAGGTCTCGGGCACCTGGGGGTGGCGGAGGTGTTGGCGACCACCCAGCCCAGGGCGGGCAGGAGCCAGCAAACTTTTCGGCGCTTGGCGCCCCGCCCCAGATCCCGCAGGCCGCTCACGGGGAAGTGGCCCAGGAGGCTTCCGGGCCCGGGGACCGCGGTCCCTTGGGCATCCCACCTGCCCGCCCATGCTGCGCTAGGTGCAGCTCAGCCACAGACCGGACCGGCCCTCCTGCCTGACAGAAGCTGGCCCGAAGCCACTGGGAGCCACCATTGAGTTGGCACGGCCTCTAAGACCCAGCCACGGCACTTTCGCCCCCACGTCACCGTCCGAGCTCAGGACCCCGCCCCAGGTGGCCGGCAGGCCCAGGGAAGCGGCCTGGGCCCTCGACCCCGCTCCCGCGCCCGGCCATAATGAAACGGCGGAGGGGCGGTTTTTTCCGTATGGAGCTGTGGAGAGCCAGCCCGGCAGACAGGTGGCGGCGCCGGGGCTGGGCTCCAGTGGGGGCGGCCAGGTGCAGGTCGAGGGGCTCGCGGGCCGCACGGACGGCCCCCGGGTCCGCGGCCACGTCTGGTTTCCGTCAGGCCACCCCCGGAGCAGTCTGGTGTGCCTCTGCCTTCCAGGGCCGCCTTCTGGCCGCCTGGCCGCTCAGGCAGGCGGGGAGCGCCTCATAAGACGCTTGCTGTGGTGGGAGGGGCCTGAGGAGGTGGGGCTTGCAGCTGTACCCGGCGGGGGGCGGAGATAGCCGCGAACGCCGCGGGCGCCAAAAGGAGAAGGCGGAGCGGGAGGCAAAAAGCCTAGAGCACCCGGTCTTCCCTAGAGGTCTCGGTAACCAGGCCCGACCCTGCTTAGCTTCCGCGATCGCGGCGAGATCGGGCCCTTCTAGGCTGGTTTGGCAGTAGATGCCGGCGGGGTCGCGGGCTGCCTCTTGAGGCGCAGCTTAGCGGGCGCTTGGGCCTTACCGCCAGCCCAGCGGCCCGCCCGTCCCGGCAGGGACCCGCCGCCCGCCTGGGCCGGGGAACGGAGGTAGCAGCAGCAGTAGAAGTAGCAGCAGTAGTGGTAATAGAAGTAGTATTTGCCATGCACTGGGCTAGTAGTAATAGTAGTGGTAGTAGCAGCAGGAGAAGTGGCTGCAGCAGCAGGAGTAGTAGCACCATATATTCCCTGCAGAGGGCCAGTAGTAGTAGTAGCAGTAGCAGCAATTGAAGTAGTAGTAGTAGATTTGCCATGCAGTGGACTGCTAGTAGTAGCAGTAGTAGTAGAGTTAGCATCAGCAATAGAAGTGGCATCAGCAGCAGTAATAGTACCAGCAGATTTGTCCTGCAGTGGGCCAGTAGTGATAATAGAAGTAGCAGCCATAACAGTAGTAGTAGTAGATTTGCCATACACAGGGCTAGTAGTATTGATACTAGTAGTAGAAGTAGTAGCAGCATCAGGAGTAGTAGTAGTAGTATTTTCAATGCACTGGACTACTAGTAGTAGCAGTAGTAGTAGCATTTGTACAAGCAGCAGCAGTAGTAGTAATAGTAGTAGTATTTGCCATGCATTGGGCTAGTGGTAGTAGTAATAGTGGTAGCAATAGCAGTAGAAGTGGCAGCAGCAGGAGTAATTGGAGCAGCATATTTGACTTGCAGTGGGCCAGGAATAGTAGTAGAAGTAGCAGGAACAGCAATAATAGTAGTATATTTGCCATGCACTGGGCTAGTAGTATTGATAGTTGTAGTAGCGGAAGTAGCAGCAGCAGCACTAGTAGTAATAGTAGTAGTATTTGCCATATACTAGATTACTAGCATTAGCGGTAGTAGTAACATTACTATTAGCAGCAGTAGCTGTTGTAGTAATAGTAGTAGAATTTGCCATGCACTGGACTACTAGTAGTAGCAGTAGTAGTAGCAATAGTAGAAGCAGCAGTAGTAGTAGTAGTGTTAATATTTGCCATGCACTGGGCTATTAGTAGTAGTAGTAGCAGCAGCACCTGTACAAGTAGCAGCAGCAGTAGTAGTAGCAGCAGTAGTAGTAATGGCAGCAGTGGTGGTAATAGTAGTAGTATTTGCCATGCACTGGCCTAGTAGTAGTAGTAGTAGTGGTAGAAACAGCAGTAGAAGTGGCATCAGCAGCAGTAATAGTGGCAGCATATTTGACCTGCAGAGGGCCAGAAATAGAAGTAGAAGAATCAGCAAGAGCAATAGTAGTAGCCGGTCCACGCTGCGTTAGGCGAAGCCCAACCGCAGACCGGGCCGGCCCTCCTGCCCGACAGCAGGTGGCCCGAAGCCAGTGGGAGCCAGCATTGTGTTGGTACAGCCCCTTAGACCCAGCAACGCCACCCTTGCCCCCACGCCACCGTCCGAGCTCAGGACCCCGCCCCAGGTGGCCGGCAGGCCCGGGGAAGCGGCCTGGGCCCTCGATCCCGCTCCCGCCCCCGGCCATGGCGAAACGGCAGAGGGGCGGCTTTTTCCGTATGGAGCTGTGGAGAGCCAGCCCGGCAGACAGGTGGCGGCGCCGGGGCTGGGCTCCAGTGGGGGCGGCCAGGTGCAGGTCGAGGGGCTCGCGGGCCGCACGGACGGCCCCCGGGTCCGCGGCCACGTCTGGTTTCCGTCAGGCCACCCCCGGAGCATCTGGTGTGCCTCTGCCTTCCAGGGCCGCCTTCTGGCCGCCTCTCCGGTCAGGCAGGCGGGGAGCGCCTCATAAGACGCTTGCTGTGGTGGGAGGGGCCTGAGGAGGTGGGGCTTGCAGCTGTACCCGGCGGGGGGCGGAGATAGCCGCGAACGCCGCGGGCGCCAAAAGGAGAAGGCGGAGCGGGAGGCAAAAAGCCTAGAGCACCCGGTCTTCCCTAGAGGTCTCCCATCCAAGTTCTAACCAGGCCCGACCCTGCTTAGCTTCCGCGATCGCGGCGAGATCGGGCCCTTCTAGGCTGCTTCGGCAGTAGATGCCGGCGGGGTCGCGGGCTGCCTCTTGAGGCGCAGCTTCACAGGCGCTTGGGCCTTACCGTCAGCCCAGCGGCCCGCCCGTCCCGGCAGGGCCCCGCCGCCTGCCTAGGCCGGGGAACGGAGGTCTCGGGCACCTGGGGGTGGCGGAGGTGTTGGCGACCACCCAGCCCAGGGCGGGCAGGAGCCAGCAAACTTTTCGGCGCTTGGCGCCCCGCCCCAGATCCCGCAGGCCGCTCACGGGGAAGTGGCCCAGGAGGCTTCCGGGCCCGGGGACCGCGGTCCCTTGGGCATCCCACCTGCCCGCCCATGCTGCGCTAGGTGCAGCTCAGCCACAGACCGGACCGGCCCTCCTGCCTGACAGAAGCTGGCCCGAAGCCACTGGGAGCCACCATTGAGTTGGCACGGCCTCTAAGACCCAGCCACGGCACTTTCGCCCCCACGTCACCGTCCGAGCTCAGGACCCCGCCCCAGGTGGCCGGCAGGCCCAGGGAAGCGGCCTGGGCCCTCGACCCCGCTCCCGCGCCCGGCCATAATGAAACGGCGGAGGGGCGGTTTTTTCCGTATGGAGCTGTGGAGAGCCAGCCCGGCAGACAGGTGGCGGCGCCGGGGCTGGGCTCCAGTGGGGGCGGCCAGGTGCAGGTCGAGGGGCTCGCGGGCCGCACGGACGGCCCCCGGGTCCGCGGCCACGTCTGGTTTCCGTCAGGCCACCCCCGGAGCGTCTGGTGTGCCTCTGCCTTCCAGGGCCGCCTTCTGGCCGCCTGGCCGCTCAGGCAGGCGGGGAGCGCCTCATAAGACGCTTGCTGTGGTGGGAGGGGCCTGAGGAGGTGGGGCTTGCAGCTGTACCCGGCGGGGGGCGGAGATAGCCGCGAACGCCGCGGGCGCCAAAAGGAGAAGGCGGAGCGGGAGGCAAAAAGCCTAGAGCACCCGGTCTTCCCTAGAGGTCTCCCATCCAAGTTCTAACCAGGCCCGACCCTGCTTAGCTTCCGCGATCGCGGCGAGATCGGGCCCTTCTAGGCTGGTTTGGCAGTAGATGCCGGCGGGGTCGCGGGCTGCCTCTTGAGGCGCAGCTTAGCGGGCGCTTGGGCCTTACCGCCAGCCCAGCGGCCCGCCCGTCCCGGCAGGGACCCGCCGCCCGCCTGGGCCGGGGAACGGAGGTAGCAGCAGCAGTAGAAGTAGCAGCAGTAGTGGTAATAGAAGTAGTATTTGCCATGCACTGGGCTAGTAGTAATAGTAGTGGTAGTAGCAGCAGGAGAAGTGGCTGCAGCAGCAGGAGTAGTAGCACCATATATTCCCTGCAGAGGGCCAGTAGTAGTAGTAGCAGTAGCAGCAATTGAAGTAGTAGTAGTAGATTTGCCATGCAGTGGACTGCTAGTAGTAGCAGTAGTAGTAGAGTTAGCATCAGCAATAGAAGTGGCATCAGCAGCAGTAATAGTACCAGCAGATTTGTCCTGCAGTGGGCCAGTAGTGATAATAGAAGTAGCAGCCATAACAGTAGTAGTAGTAGATTTGCCATACACAGGGCTAGTAGTATTGATACTAGTAGTAGAAGTAGTAGCAGCATCAGGAGTAGTAGTAGTAGTATTTTCAATGCACTGGACTACTAGTAGTAGCAGTAGTAGTAGCATTTGTACAAGCAGCAGCAGTAGTAGTAATAGTAGTAGTATTTGCCATGCATTGGGCTAGTGGTAGTAGTAATAGTGGTAGCAATAGCAGTAGAAGTGGCAGCAGCAGGAGTAATTGGAGCAGCATATTTGACTTGCAGTGGGCCAGGAATAGTAGTAGAAGTAGCAGGAACAGCAATAATAGTAGTATATTTGCCATGCACTGGGCTAGTAGTATTGATAGTTGTAGTAGCGGAAGTAGCAGCAGCAGCACTAGTAGTAATAGTAGTAGTATTTGCCATATACTAGATTACTAGCATTAGCGGTAGTAGTAACATTACTATTAGCAGCAGTAGCTGTTGTAGTAATAGTAGTAGAATTTGCCATGCACTGGACTACTAGTAGTAGCAGTAGTAGTAGCAATAGTAGAAGCAGCAGTAGTAGTAGTAGTGTTAATATTTGCCATGCACTGGGCTATTAGTAGTAGTAGTAGCAGCAGCACCTGTACAAGTAGCAGCAGCAGTAGTAGTAGCAGCAGTAGTAGTAATGGCAGCAGTGGTGGTAATAGTAGTAGTATTTGCCATGCACTGGCCTAGTAGTAGTAGTAGTAGTGGTAGAAACAGCAGTAGAAGTGGCATCAGCAGCAGTAATAGTGGCAGCATATTTGACCTGCAGAGGGCCAGAAATAGAAGTAGAAGAATCAGCAAGAGCAATAGTAGTAGCCGGTCCACGCTGCGTTAGGCGAAGCCCAACCGCAGACCGGGCCGGCCCTCCTGCCCGACAGCAGGTGGCCCGAAGCCAGTGGGAGCCAGCATTGTGTTGGTACAGCCCCTTAGACCCAGCAACGCCACCCTTGCCCCCACGCCACCGTCCGAGCTCAGGACCCCGCCCCAGGTGGCCGGCAGGCCCGGGGAAGCGGCCTGGGCCCTCGATCCCGCTCCCGCCCCCGGCCATGGCGAAACGGCAGAGGGGCGGCTTTTTCCGTATGGAGCTGTGGAGAGCCAGCCCGGCAGACAGGTGGCGGCGCCGGGGCTGGGCTCCAGTGGGGGCGGCCAGGTGCAGGTCGAGGGGCTCGCGGGCCGCACGGACGGCCCCCGGGTCCGCGGCCACGTCTGGTTTCCGTCAGGCCACCCCCGGAGCATCTGGTGTGCCTCTGCCTTCCAGGGCCGCCTTCTGGCCGCCTCTCCGGTCAGGCAGGCGGGGAGCGCCTCATAAGACGCTTGCTGTGGTGGGAGGGGCCTGAGGAGGTGGGGCTTGCAGCTGTACCCGGCGGGGGGCGGAGATAGCCGCGAACGCCGCGGGCGCCAAAAGGAGAAGGCGGAGCGGGAGGCAAAAAGCCTAGAGCACCCGGTCTTCCCTAGAGGTCTCCCATCCAAGTTCTAACCAGGCCCGACCCTGCTTAGCTTCCGCGATCGCGGCGAGATCGGGCCCTTCTAGGCTGCTTCGGCAGTAGATGCCGGCGGGGGTCGCGGGCTGCCTCTTGAGGCGCAGCTTCACAGGCGCTTGGGCCTTACCGTCAGCCCAGCGGCCCGCCCGTCCCGGCAGGGCCCCGCCGCCTGCCTAGGCCGGGGAACGGAGGTCTCGGGCACCTGGGGGTGGCGGAGGTGTTGGCGACCACCCAGCCCAGGGCGGGCAGGGAGCCAGCAAACTTTTCGGCGCTTGGCGCCCCGCCCCAGATCCCGCAGGCCGCTCACGGGGAAGTGGCCCAGGAGGCTTCCGGGCCCGGGGACCGCGGTCCCTTGGGCATCCCACCTGCCCGCCCATGCTGCGCTAGGTGCAGCTCAGCCACAGACCGGACCGGCCCTCCTGCCTGACAGAAGCTGGCCCGAAGCCACTGGGAGCCACCATTGAGTTGGCACGGCCTCTAAGACCCAGCCACGGCACTTTCGCCCCCACGTCACCGTCCGAGCTCAGGACCCCGCCCCAGGTGGCCGGCAGGCCCAGGGAAGCGGCCTGGGCCCTCGACCCCGCTCCCGCGCCCGGCCATAATGAAACGGCGGAGGGGCGGTTTTTTTCCGTATGGAGCTGTGGAGAGCCAGCCCGGCAGACAGGTGGCGGCGCCGGGGCTGGGCTCCAGTGGGGGCGGCCAGGTGCAGGTCGAGGGGCTCGCGGGCCGCACGGACGGCCCCCGGGTCCGCGGCCACGTCTGGTTTCCGTCAGGCCACCCCCGGAGCGTCTGGTGTGCCTCTGCCTTCCAGGGCCGCCTTCTGGCCGCCTGGCCGCTCAGGCAGGCGGGGAGCGCCTCATAAGACGCTTGCTGTGGTGGGAGGGGCCTGAGGAGGTGGGGCTTGCAGCTGTACCCGGCGGGGGGCGGAGATAGCCGCGAACGCCGCGGGCGCCAAAAGGAGAAGGCGGAGCGGGGGGCAAAAAGCCTAGAGCACCCGGTCTTCCCTAAGAGGTCTCCCATCCAAGTTCTAACCAGGCCCGACCCTGCTTAGCTTCCGCGATCGCGGCGAGATCGGGCCCTTCTAGGCTGGTTTGGCAGTAGATGCCGGCGGGGTCGCGGGCTGCCTCTTGAGGCGCAGCTTAGCGGGCGCTTGGGCCTTACCGCCAGCCCAGCGGCCCGCCCGTCCCGGCAGGGACCCGCCGCCCGCCTGGGCCGGGGAACGGAGGTAGCAGCAGCAGTAGAAGTAGCAGCAGTAGTGGTAATAGAAGTAGTATTTGCCATGCACTGGGCTAGTAGTAATAGTAGTGGTAGTAGCAGCAGGAGAAGTGGCTGCAGCAGCAGGAGTAGTAGCACCATATATTCCCTGCAGAGGGCCAGTAGTAGTAGTAGCAGTAGCAGCAATTGAAGTAGTAGTAGTAGATTTGCCATGCAGTGGACTGCTAGTAGTAGCAGTAGTAGTAGAGTTAGCATCAGCAATAGAAGTGGCATCAGCAGCAGTAATAGTACCAGCAGATTTGTCCTGCAGTGGGCCAGTAGTGATAATAGAAGTAGCAGCCATAACAGTAGTAGTAGTAGATTTGCCATACACAGGGCTAGTAGTATTGATACTAGTAGTAGAAGTAGTAGCAGCATCAGGAGTAGTAGTAGTAGTATTTTCAATGCACTGGACTACTAGTAGTAGCAGTAGTAGTAGCATTTGTACAAGCAGCAGCAGTAGTAGTAATAGTAGTAGTATTTGCCATGCATTGGGCTAGTGGTAGTAGTAATAGTGGTAGCAATAGCAGTAGAAGTGGCAGCAGCAGGAGTAATTGGAGCAGCATATTTGACTTGCAGTGGGCCAGGAATAGTAGTAGAAGTAGCAGGAACAGCAATAATAGTAGTATATTTGCCATGCACTGGGCTAGTAGTATTGATAGTTGTAGTAGCGGAAGTAGCAGCAGCAGCACTAGTAGTAATAGTAGTAGTATTTGCCATATACTAGATTACTAGCATTAGCGGTAGTAGTAACATTACTATTAGCAGCAGTAGCTGTTGTAGTAATAGTAGTAGAATTTTGCCATGCACTGGACTACTAGTAGTAGCAGTAGTAGTAGCAATAGTAGAAGCAGCAGTAGTAGTAGTAGTGTTAATATTTGCCATGCACTGGGCTATTAGTAGTAGTAGTAGCAGCAGCACCTGTACAAGTAGCAGCAGCAGTAGTAGTAGCAGCAGTAGTAGTAATGGCAGCAGTGGTGGTAATAGTAGTAGTATTTGCCATGCACTGGCCTAGTAGTAGTAGTAGTAGTGGTAGAAACAGCAGTAGAAGTGGCATCAGCAGCAGTAATAGTGGCAGCATATTTGACCTGCAGAGGGCCAGAAATAGAAGTAGAAGAATCAGCAAGAGCAATAGTAGTAGCCGGTCCACGCTGCGTTAGGCGAAGCCCAACCGCAGACCGGGCCGGCCCTCCTGCCCGACAGCAGGTGGCCCGAAGCCAGTGGGAGCCAGCATTGTGTTGGTACAGCCCCTTAGACCCAGCAACGCCACCCTTGCCCCCACGCCACCGTCCGAGCTCAGGACCCCGCCCCAGGTGGCCGGCAGGCCCGGGGAAGCGGCCTGGGCCCTCGATCCCGCTCCCGCCCCCGGCCATGGCGAAACGGCAGAGGGGCGGCTTTTTCCGTATGGAGCTGTGGAGAGCCAGCCCGGCAGACAGGTGGCGGCGCCGGGGCTGGGCTCCAGTGGGGGCGGCCAGGTGCAGGTCGAGGGGCTCGCGGGCCGCACGGACGGCCCCCGGGTCCGCGGCCACGTCTGGTTTCCGTCAGGGCCACCCCCGGAGCATCTGGTGTGCCTCTGCCTTCCAGGGCCGCCTTCTGGCCGCCTCTCCGGTCAGGCAGGCGGGGAGCGCCTCATAAGACGCTTGCTGTGGTGGGAGGGGCCTGAGGAGGTGGGGCTTGCAGCTGTACCCGGCGGGGGGCGGAGATAGCCGCGAACGCCGCGGGCGCCAAAAGGAGAAGGCGGAGCGGGAGGCAAAAAGCCTAGAGCACCCGGTCTTCCCTAGAGGTCTCCCATCCAAGTTCTAACCAGGCCCGACCCTGCTTAGCTTCCGCGATCGCGGCGAGATCGGGCCCTTCTAGGCTGCTTCGGCAGTAGATGCCGGCGGGGTCGCGGGCTGCCTCTTGAGGCGCAGCTTCACAGGCGCTTGGGCCTTACCGTCAGCCCAGCGGCCCGCCCGTCCCGGCAGGGCCCCGCCGCCTGCCTAGGCCGGGGAACGGAGGTCTCGGGCACCTGGGGGTGGCGGAGGTGTTGGCGACCACCCAGCCCAGGGCGGGCGGGAGCCAGCAAACTTTTCGGCGCTTGGCGCCCCGCCCCAGATCCCGCAGGCCGCTCACGGGGAAGTGGCCCAGGAGGCTTCCGGGCCCGGGGACCGCGGTCCCTTGGGCATCCCACCTGCCCGCCCATGCTGCGCTAGGTGCAGCTCAGCCACAGACCGGACCGGCCCTCCTGCCTGACAGAAGCTGGCCCGAAGCCACTGGGAGCCACCATTGAGTTGGCACGGCCTCTAAGACCCAGCCACGGCACTTTCGCCCCCACGTCACCGTCCGAGCTCAGGACCCCGCCCCAGGTGGCCGGCAGGCCCAGGGAAGCGGCCTGGGCCCTCGACCCCGCTCCCGCGCCCGGCCATAATGAAACGGCGGAGGGGCGGTTTTTTCCGTATGGAGCTGTGGAGAGCCAGCCCGGCAGACAGGTGGCGGCGCCGGGGCTGGGCTCCAGTGGGGGCGGCCAGGTGCAGGTCGAGGGGCTCGCGGGCCGCACGGACGGCCCCCGGGTCCGCGGCCACGTCTGGTTTCCGTCAGGCCACCCCCGGAGCGTCTGGTGTGCCTCTGCCTTCCAGGGCCGCCTTCTGGCCGCCTGGCCGCTCAGGCAGGCGGGGAGCGCCTCATAAGACGCTTGCTGTGGTGGGAGGGGCCTGAGGAGGTGGGGCTTGCAGCTGTACCCGGCGGGGGGCGGAGATAGCCGCGAACGCCGCGGGCGCCAAAAGGAGAAGGCGGAGCGGGAGGCAAAAAGCCTAGAGCACCCGGTCTTCCCTAGAGGTCTCCACCAAGTTAACCAGGCCCGACCCTGCTTAGCTTCCGCGATCGCGGCGAGATCGGGCCCTTCTAGGCTGGTTTGGCAGTAGATGCCGGCGGGGTCGCGGGCTGCCTCTTGAGGCGCAGCTTAGCGGGCGCTTGGGCCTTACCGCCAGCCCAGCGGCCCCGCCCGTCCCGGCAGGGACCCGCCGCCCGCCTGGGCCGGGGAACGGAGGTAGCAGCAGCAGTAGAAGTAGCAGCAGTAGTGGTAATAGAAGTAGTATTTGCCATGCACTGGGCTAGTAGTAATAGTAGTGGTAGTAGCAGCAGGAGAAGTGGCTGCAGCAGCAGGAGTAGTAGCACCATATATTCCCTGCAGAGGGCCAGTAGTAGTAGTAGCAGTAGCAGCAATTGAAGTAGTAGTAGTAGATTTGCCATGCAGTGGACTGCTAGTAGTAGCAGTAGTAGTAGAGTTAGCATCAGCAATAGAAGTGGCATCAGCAGCAGTAATAGTACCAGCAGATTTGTCCTGCAGTGGGCCAGTAGTGATAATAGAAGTAGCAGCCATAACAGTAGTAGTAGTAGATTTGCCATACACAGGGCTAGTAGTATTGATACTAGTAGTAGAAGTAGTAGCAGCATCAGGAGTAGTAGTAGTAGTATTTTCAATGCACTGGACTACTAGTAGTAGCAGTAGTAGTAGCATTTGTACAAGCAGCAGCAGTAGTAGTAATAGTAGTAGTATTTGCCATGCATTGGGCTAGTGGTAGTAGTAATAGTGGTAGCAATAGCAGTAGAAGTGGCAGCAGCAGGAGTAATTGGAGCAGCATATTTGACTTGCAGTGGGCCAGGAATAGTAGTAGAAGTAGCAGGAACAGCAATAATAGTAGTATATTTGCCATGCACTGGGCTAGTAGTATTGATAGTTGTAGTAGCGGAAGTAGCAGCAGCAGCACTAGTAGTAATAGTAGTAGTATTTGCCATATACTAGATTACTAGCATTAGCGGTAGTAGTAACATTACTATTAGCAGCAGTAGCTGTTGTAGTAATAGTAGTAGAATTTGCCATGCACTGGACTACTAGTAGTAGCAGTAGTAGTAGCAATAGTAGAAGCAGCAGTAGTAGTAGTAGTGTTAATATTTGCCATGCACTGGGCTATTAGTAGTAGTAGTAGCAGCAGCACCTGTACAAGTAGCAGCAGCAGTAGTAGTAGCAGCAGTAGTAGTAATGGCAGCAGTGGTGGTAATAGTAGTAGTATTTGCCATGCACTGGCCTAGTAGTAGTAGTAGTAGTGGTAGAAACAGCAGTAGAAGTGGCATCAGCAGCAGTAATAGTGGCAGCATATTTGACCTGCAGAGGGCCAGAAATAGAAGTAGAAGAATCAGCAAGAGCAATAGTAGTAGCCGGTCCACGCTGCGTTAGGCGAAGCCCAACCGCAGGACCGGGCCGGCCCTCCTGCCCGACAGCAGGTGGCCCGAAGCCAGTGGGAGCCAGCATTGTGTTGGTACAGCCCCTTAGACCCAGCAACGCCACCCTTGCCCCCACGCCACCGTCCGAGCTCAGGACCCCGCCCCAGGTGGCCGGCAGGCCCGGGGAAGCGGCCTGGGCCCTCGATCCCGCTCCCGCCCCCGGCCATGGCGAAACGGCAGAGGGGCGGCTTTTTCCGTATGGAGCTGTGGAGAGCCAGCCCGGCAGACAGGTGGCGGCGCCGGGGCTGGGCTCCAGTGGGGGCGGCCAGGTGCAGGTCGAGGGGCTCGCGGGCCGCACGGACGGCCCCCGGGTCCGCGGCCACGTCTGGTTTCCGTCAGGCCACCCCCGGAGCGTCTGGTGTGCCTCTGCCTTCCAGGGCCGCCTTCTGGCCGCCTCTCCGGTCAGGCAGGCGGGGAGCGCCTCATAAGACGCTTGCTGTGGTGGGAGGGGCCTGAGGAGGTGGGGCTTGCAGCTGTACCCGGCGGGGGGCGGAGATAGCCGCGAACGCCGCGGGCGCCAAAAGGAGAAGGCGGAGCGGGAGGCAAAAAGCCTAGAGCACCCGGTCTTCCCTAGAGGTCTCCCATCCAAGTTCTAACCAGGCCCGACCCTGCTTAGCTTCCGCGATCGCGGCGAGATCGGGCCCTTCTAGGCTGCTTCGGCAGTAGATGCCGGCGGGGTCGCGGGCTGCCTCTTGAGGCGCAGCTTCACAGGCGCTTGGGCCTTACCGTCAGCCCAGCGGCCCGCCCGTCCCGGCAGGGCCCCGCCGCCTGCCTAGGCCGGGGAACGGAGGTCTCGGGCACCTGGGGGTGGCGGAGGTGTTGGCGACCACCCAGCCCAGGGCGGGCGGGAGCCAGCAAACTTTTCGGCGCTTGGCGCCCCGCCCCAGATCCCGCAGGCCGCTCACGGGGAAGTGGCCCAGGAGGCTTCCGGGCCCGGGGACCGCGGTCCCTTGGGCATCCCACCTGCCCGCCCATGCTGCGCTAGGTGCAGCTCAGCCACAGACCGGACCGGCCCTCCTGCCTGACAGAAGCTGGCCCGAAGCCACTGGGAGCCACCATTGAGTTGGCACGGCCTCTAAGACCCAGCCACGGCACTTTCGCCCCCACGTCACCGTCCGAGCTCAGGACCCCGCCCCAGGTGGCCGGCAGGCCCAGGGAAGCGGCCTGGGCCCTCGACCCCGCTCCCGCGCCCGGCCATAATGAAACGGCGGAGGGGCGGTTTTTTCCGTATGGAGCTGTGGAGAGCCAGCCCGGCAGACAGGTGGCGGCGCCGGGGCTGGGCTCCAGTGGGGGCGGCCAGGTGCAGGTCGAGGGGCTCGCGGGCCGCACGGACGGCCCCCGGGTCCGCGGCCACGTCTGGTTTCCGTCAGGCCACCCCCGGAGCGTCTGGTGTGCCTCTGCCTTCCAGGGCCGCCTTCTGGCCGCCTGGCCGCTCAGGCAGGCGGGGAGCGCCTCATAAGACGCTTGCTGTGGTGGGAGGGGCCTGAGGAGGTGGGGCTTGCAGCTGTACCCGGCGGGGGGCGGAGATAGCCGCGAACGCCGCGGGCGCCAAAAGGAGAAGGCGGAGCGGGAGGCAAAAAGCTAGAGCACCCGGTCTTCCCTAGAGGTCTCGGTAACCAGGCCCGACCCTGCTTAGCTTCCGCGATCGCGGCGAGATCGGGCCCTTCTAGGCTGGTTTGGCAGTAGATGCCGGCGGGGTCGCGGGCTGCCTCTTGAGGCGCAGCTTAGCGGGCGCTTGGGCCTTACCGCCAGCCCAGCGGCCCGCCCGTCCCGGCAGGGCCCCGCCGCCCGCCTGGGCCGGGGAACGGAGGTAGCAGCAGCAGTAGAAGTAGCAGCAGTAGTGGTAATAGAAGTAGTATTTGCCATGCACTGGGCTAGTAGTAATAGTAGTGGTAGTAGCAGCAGGAGAAGTGGCTGCAGCAGCAGGAGTAGTAGCACCATATATTCCCTGCAGAGGGCCAGTAGTAGTAGTAGCAGTAGCAGCAATTGAAGTAGTAGTAGTAGATTTGCCATGCAGTGGACTGCTAGTAGTAGCAGTAGTAGTAGAGTTAGCATCAGCAATAGAAGTGGCATCAGCAGCAGTAATAGTACCAGCAGATTTGTCCTGCAGTGGGCCAGTAGTGATAATAGAAGTAGCAGCCATAACAGTAGTAGTAGTAGATTTGCCATACACAGGGCTAGTAGTATTGATACTAGTAGTAGAAGTAGTAGCAGCATCAGGAGTAGTAGTAGTAGTATTTTCAATGCACTGGACTACTAGTAGTAGCAGTAGTAGTAGCATTTGTACAAGCAGCAGCAGTAGTAGTAATAGTAGTAGTATTTGCCATGCATTGGGCTAGTGGTAGTAGTAATAGTGGTAGCAATAGCAGTAGAAGTGGCAGCAGCAGGAGTAATTGGAGCAGCATATTTGACTTGCAGTGGGCCAGGAATAGTAGTAGAAGTAGCAGGAACAGCAATAATAGTAGTATATTTGCCATGCACTGGGCTAGTAGTATTGATAGTTGTAGTAGCGGAAGTAGCAGCAGCAGCACTAGTAGTAATAGTAGTAGTATTTGCCATATACTAGATTACTAGCATTAGCGGTAGTAGTAACATTACTATTAGCAGCAGTAGCTGTTGTAGTAATAGTAGTAGAATTTGCCATGCACTGGACTACTAGTAGTAGCAGTAGTAGTAGCAATAGTAGAAGCAGCAGTAGTAGTAGTAGTGTTAATATTTGCCATGCACTGGGCTATTAGTAGTAGTAGTAGCAGCAGCACCTGTACAAGTAGCAGCAGCAGTAGTAGTAGCAGCAGTAGTAGTAATGGCAGCAGTGGTGGTAATAGTAGTAGTATTTGCCATGCACTGGCCTAGTAGTAGTAGTAGTAGTGGTAGAAACAGCAGTAGAAGTGGCATCAGCAGCAGTAATAGTGGCAGCATATTTGACCTGCAGAGGGCCAGAAATAGAAGTAGAAGAATCAGCAAGAGCAATAGTAGTAGCCGGTCCACGCTGCGTTAGGCGAAGCCCAACCGCAGACCGGGCCGGCCCTCCTGCCCGACAGCAGGTGGCCCGAAGCCAGTGGGAGCCAGCATTGTGTTGGTACAGCCCCTTAGACCCAGCAACGCCACCCTTGCCCCCACGCCACCGTCCGAGCTCAGGACCCCGCCCCAGGTGGCCGGCAGGCCCGGGGAAGCGGCCTGGGCCCTCGATCCCGCTCCCGCCCCCGGCCATGGCGAAACGGCAGAGGGGCGGCTTTTTCCGTATGGAGCTGTGGAGAGCCAGCCCGGCAGACAGGTGGCGGCGCCGGGGCTGGGCTCCAGTGGGGGCGGCCAGGTGCAGGTCGAGGGGCTCGCGGGCCGCACGGACGGCCCCCGGGTCCGCGGCCACGTCTGGTTTCCGTCAGGCCACCCCCGGAGCATCTGGTGTGCCTCTGCCTTCCAGGGCCCGCCTTCTGGCCGCCTCTCCGGTCAGGCAGGCGGGGAGCGCCTCATAAGACGCTTGCTGTGGTGGGAGGGGCCTGAGGAGGTGGGGCTTGCAGCTGTACCCGGCGGGGGGCGGAGATAGCCGCGAACGCCGCGGGCGCCAAAAGGAGAAGGCGGAGCGGGAGGCAAAAAGCCTAGAGCACCCGGTCTTCCCTAGAGGTCTCCCATCCAAGTTCTAACCAGGCCCGACCCTGCTTAGCTTCCGCGATCGCGGCGAGATCGGGCCCTTCTAGGCTGCTTCGGCAGTAGATGCTGGCGGGGTCGCGGGCTGCCCTCTTGAGGCGCAGCTTCACAGGCGCTTGGGCCTTACCGTCAGCCCAGCGGCCCGCCCGTCCCGGCAGGGCCCCGCCGCCTGCCTAGGCCGGGGAACGGAGGTCTCGGGCACCTGGGGGTGGCGGAGGTGTTGGCGACCACCCAGCCCAGGGCGGGCGGGAGCCAGCAAAACTTTTCGGCGCTTGGCGCCCCGCCCCAGATCCCGCAGGCCGCTCACGGGGAAGTGGCCCAGGAGGCTTCCGGGCCCGGGGACCGCGGTCCCTTGGGCATCCCACCTGCCCGCCCATGCTGCGCTAGGTGCAGCTCAGCCACAGACCGGACCGGCCCTCCTGCCTGACAGAAGCTGGCCCGAAGCCACTGGGAGCCACCATTGAGTTGGCACGGCCTCTAAGACCCAGCCACGGCACTTTCGCCCCCACGTCACCGTCCGAGCTCAGGACCCCGCCCCAGGTGGCCGGCAGGCCCAGGGAAGCGGCCTGGGCCCTCGACCCCGCTCCCGCGCCCCGGCCATAATGAAACGGCGGAGGGGCGGTTTTTTCCGTATGGAGCTGTGGAGAGCCAGCCCGGCAGACAGGTGGCGGCGCCGGGGCTGGGCTCCAGTGGGGGCGGCCAGGTGCAGGTCGAGGGGCTCGCGGGCCGCACGGACGGCCCCCGGGTCCGCGGCCACGTCTGGTTTCCGTCAGGGCCACCCCCGGAGCGTCTGGTGTGCCTCTGCCTTCCAGGGCCGCCTTCTGGCCGCCTGGCCGCTCAGGCAGGCGGGGAGCGCCTCATAAGACGCTTGCTGTGGTGGGAGGGGCCTGAGGAGGTGGGGCTTGCAGCTGTACCGGCGGGGGGCGGAGATAGCCGCGAACGCCGCGGGCGCCAAAAGGAGAAGGCGGAGCGGGAGGCAAAAAGCCTAGAGCACCCGGTCTTCCCTAGAGGTCTCGGTAACCAGGCCTGACCCTGCTTAGCTTCCGCGATCGCGGCGAGATCGGGCCCTTCTAGGCTGGTTTGGCAGTAGATGCCGGCGGGGTCGCGGGCTGCCTCTTGAGGCGCAGCTTAGCGGGGCGCTTGGGCCTTACCGCCAGCCCAGCGGCCCGCCCGTACCCGGCAGGGACCCGCCGCCCGCCTGGGCCGGGGAACGGAGGTAGCAGCAGCAGTAGAAGTAGCAGCAGTAGTGGTAATAGAAGTAGTATTTGCCATGCACTGGGCTAGTAGTAATAGTAGTGGTAGTAGCAGCAGGAGAAGTGGCTGCAGCAGCAGGAGTAGTAGCACCATATATTCCCTGCAGAGGGCCAGTAGTAGTAGTAGCAGTAGCAGCAATTGAAGTAGTAGTAGTAGATTTGCCATGCAGTGGACTGCTAGTAGTAGCAGTAGTAGTAGAGTTAGCATCAGCAATAGAAGTGGCATCAGCAGCAGTAATAGTACCAGCAGATTTGTCCTGCAGTGGGCCAGTAGTGATAATAGAAGTAGCAGCCATAACAGTAGTAGTAGTAGATTTGCCATACACAGGGCTAGTAGTATTGATACTAGTAGTAGAAGTAGTAGCAGCATCAGGAGTAGTAGTAGTAGTATTTTCAATGCACTGGACTACTAGTAGTAGCAGTAGTAGTAGCATTTGTACAAGCAGCAGCAGTAGTAGTAATAGTAGTAGTATTTGCCATGCATTGGGCTAGTGGTAGTAGTAATAGTGGTAGCAATAGCAGTAGAAGTGGCAGCAGCAGGAGTAATTGGAGCAGCATATTTGACTTGCAGTGGGCCAGGAATAGTAGTAGAAGTAGCAGGAACAGCAATAATAGTAGTATATTTGCCATGCACTGGGCTAGTAGTATTGATAGTTGTAGTAGCGGAAGTAGCAGCAGCAGCACTAGTAGTAATAGTAGTAGTATTTGCCATATACTAGATTACTAGCATTAGCGGTAGTAGTAACATTACTATTAGCAGCAGTAGCTGTTGTAGTAATAGTAGTAGAATTTGCCATGCACTGGACTACTAGTAGTAGCAGTAGTAGTAGCAATAGTAGAAGCAGCAGCAGTAGTAGTAGTGTTAATATTTGCCATGCACTGGGCTATTAGTAGTAGTAGTAGCAGCAGCACCTGTACAAGTAGCAGCAGCAGTAGTAGTAGCAGCAGTAGTAGTAATGGCAGCAGTGGTGTAATAGTAGTAGTATTTGCCATGCACTGTCCCTAGTAGTAGTAGTAGTAGTGGTAGAAACAGCAGTAGAAGTGGCATCAGCAGCAGTAATAGTGGCAGCATATTTGACCTGCAGAGGGCCAGAAATAGAAGTAGAAGAATCAGCAAGAGCAATAGTAGTAGCCGGCCCACGCTGCGTTAGGCGAAGCCCAACCGCAGACCGGGCCGGCCCTCCTGCCCGACAGCAGGTGGCCCGAAGCCAGTGGGAGCCAGCATTGTGTTGGTACAGCCCCTTAGACCCAGCAACGCCACCCTTGCCCCCACGCCACCGTCCGAGCTCAGGACCCCGCCCCAGGTGGCCGGCAGGCCCGGGGAAGCGGCCTGGGCCCTCGATCCCGCTCCCGCCCCCGGCCATGGCGAAACGGCAGAGGGGCGGCTTTTTCCGTATGGAGCTGTGGAGAGCCAGCCCGGCAGACAGGTGGCGGCGCCGGGGCTGGGCTCCAGTGGGGGCGGCCAGGTGCAGGTCGAGGGGCTCGCGGGCCGCACGGACGGCCCCCGGTCCGCGGCCACGTCTGGTTTCCGTCAGGCCACCCCCGGAGCGTCTGGTGTGCCTCTGCCTTCCAGGGCCGCCTTCTGGCCGCCTGGCCGCTCAGGCAGGCAGGGAGCGCCTCATAAGACGCTTGCTGTGGTGGGAGGGGCCTGAGGAGGTGGGGCTTGCAGCTGTACCCGGCGGGGCCGGAGATAGCCGCGAACGCCGCGGGCGCCAAAAGGAGAAGGCGGAGCGGGAGGCAAAAAGCCTAGAGCACCCGGTCTTCCCTAGAGGTCTCCCATCCAAGTTTAACCAGGCCCGACCCTGCTTAGCTCCGCGATCGCGGCGAGATCGGGCCCTGCTAGGCTGGTTTGCAGTAGATGCCGGACGGGGTCGCGGGCTGCC